>NW_027397072.1:71527975-71718216 GCF_003265705.2 Callorhinus ursinus
AAATCAAAACCTCAATGAGATACCACCTCACACCAGTCAGAATGGCTAAAATTAACAAGTCAGGAAATGACAGATGTTGGCGGGGATGCGGAGAAAGGGAAACCCTCCCACTGTTGTGGGGAATGCAAGCTGGTGCAACCACTCTGGAAAACACTATGGAGGTTCCTCAAACAGTTGAAAATAGAGCTACCATACGATCCAGCAATTGCACTATTGGGTATTTACCCAAAAGATACAAATGTAGGGATCCGAAGGGGTATGTGCACCCCAATGTTTATAGCAGCAATGTCCACAATAGCCAAACTGTGGAAAGAGCCAAGATGTCTATCGACAGATGAATGGCTAAAGAAGATGTGGTATATATACACAATGGAATATTATGCAGCCATCAAAAGGAATGAGATCTTGCCATTTGCAACGACGTGGATGGAACTGGAGGGTGTTATGCTGAGTGAAATAAGTCAATCAGAGAAAGACATGTATCATATGACCTCACTGATATGAGGAATTCTTAATCTCAGGAAACAAACTGAGGGTTGCTGGAGTGGTGGGGGGTGGGAGGGATTGGGTGGCTGGGTGATAGACGTGGGGGAGGGTATGTGCTATGGTGAGCACTGTGAATTGGGCAATACTGTTGAATCACAGATCTGTACTTCTGAAACAAATAATGCAATATATGTTAAGAAAAAGAAAAAAGAAGAAGATAGCAGGAAGGGAAGGATGAAGGGGGGGAAACTGGAGGGGGAGATGAACCATGAGAGACGATGGACTCTGAAAAACAAACTGAGGGTTCTAGAGGGGATGGGGGTGGGGGGATGGGTTAGCCTGGTGATGGGTATTAAAGAGGGCACGTTCTGTGTGGAGCACTGGGTGTTATGCACAAACAATGAATCATGGAACACTACATCAAAAACTAATGATGTAATGTATGGTGATTAACATAACAATAAAAAAATTTAAAGAGGAAAAAAAACCACAATGAGATACCACCTTACACCAATTAGAATGGCAAAAATTAACAAAACAGGAAACAACAAATGTTGGCGAGGATGTGGACAAAGGGGAACCCTCCTACACTGTTGGTGGGAATGCAAGCTGGTGCAACCACTCTGGAAAACAGTATGGAGGTTCCTCAAAAAGTTGAAAATAGAGCTTCCCTACAACCCAGCAATTGCACTACTAGGTATTTACCCCAAAGATAGTGAAAAGAAGGGACACAGGCACCCCAATGTTCAGAGCAGCAATGTCCACAGTAATCAAACCGTGGAAGGAGCCGAGATGCCGTTCAACAGATGAATGAATAAAGAAGATGTGGTCCATATATACAATGGAATATTACTCAGCCATCAGAAAGGATGAATACCCACCATTTGCATCAACATGGATGGAACTGTAGGGGATTACGCTAAGTGAAGCAAGTCAAGCAGAAAAAGACAATTATCACATGGTTTCACTCATATGTGGAACATAAGCAATAGCACAGAGGACCATAGGGGAAGGGAGGGAAATCTGAAGGGAAAGAAATCAGAGAGGGAGACGAACCACGAGAGACTGTGGACCCTGGGAAACAAACTGAGGGTTTCAGAGGGGAGGGGGCTGGGGGATAGGGTAACTGGGTGATGGGTATTAAGGAAGGCATGTGTTGTAAGGAGCACTGGGTGTTACATGTAACTAATGAGTCATTGAACACTACATCAAAAAACCAATGATGTACTATACAGCGGCTAACTGAACATAATAAAAAAAAGAACAAGAATATCTATTAAAGTATTTACTATATTAACATTAAAAGAGGAAAATCAAATGATCATATTAAAAATGAAGAAAAGCATTTAATAAAATTCAGCACTCATTTCTAATAAAAGTTTCCAGGAAACTGGCAAAAAACTGAGTATCTTTTAGCCTTATTAAGGGTGTCCACCAAAAAGCCTACAAAATATCCACTGGATATACCAATAGTTGAACTACATTATAAAAATCAAAAGGAAGGCAAGGATGCTCACTGTTTAACATATTCTATTAAGCATTTTATTGAAGGTCTTAATGATCTTAGTAAGTAAAAATGAAAAGTAAGATGGGAAGGACTGGCTGGAAGACACAGAATCTCTCAAGAATTATATAATTACCTACAATAAAAACCAAAAAAGAGCGTACAAAATGTTAACATTTATAAGAGATTTGAAATATAATTAAAGAGTGATATAAAATTAACTGGATTTTTCTATACCAAAAACAGTTGAAAATGTAATTTCTAAAAGATACTCTGTATATTAACAGGAATATAAACAACATGTGTTTTACCAAAAATACAATTAATAAATGCTTTGAGTAATTAAATAAATTATCTCTGAGGTCAGTGATACACAATGATCTTGGATTGGAACACTAAATATCATGAACACATCAACATTATACCTGAAGTGACCTATGGTTTGAATGCAGTCTCATCAAAATCCCAAGAAATTTTTTAAAGAAATTCAACAAGCTAATTCTAAAATGTCTATGTTAAACCAAAGGCCAAGAAGAGCCAATACTCAAGGAAGGGAGATCCTGCTCTATCAGAGAAAAAGATTTATCATAAAGCTCTAATAAATGAAACAATGAGAATTATCAACGATAGGCAAATACAATAGAACAGAAAAGAGAACCCAGAAACAGTCTTACATAGATGTAATTTGCCATATTGATGGATGCAGCATTACAGGTAGGGAAATGAGGAACTGTTTAATAAATGATGCTAGAAAAAAATGGTCAGCCATACAGAAAAATTGAAATTCTCTCTCTAAGGTCACAACACACACAAATCAATTCCTAATGGATTGAAGACTTATACATAAGAGGGAAAACATCGAAATTTATTTCTAGGACTTCAAGGTAGTGAAGCAAGGGCTGACCATAAAAAGAAAATATTTTACTAGATCTAAATAACTTTAATGACTACACTAAGAACTTTTATGCATCAAAAGATTCCAGGAAGAAAATGAAAATAGAAGCCATAACCTGTGAAAAATATCAGAACAAAAGTTATTTTTTAAAATAGCTTAAAAAAATCAATAAGGAAAAGGCATACAACCACAAATAAAAAATCTTCACAAGATATTAACAAGCATTTCTCAGAAGAAAAACAAATGACTGATAAAGAGGTCAGAAAAGATTCATCCTAAATAGTAATCAGAGAATTGCAAAGTAAAGAAATGTGATTAACAATCACTAATATGACAAAAGTTCAAAAATCTGACCATACCAGTTATGAGAAAAATGTGGAGCAATGAAGATTATACACCAACGATGGAAATTCAGATTTTTTTCCACACTTCTCTTGCCTCTTTCCAGGTTCTACTATGAATGGGTAACCAGCTGTTACCAATTAAAACTAGCTATCAATCTAGTTGTTTAATAACAGCACACCGACTTAAGCACAACCAATTCAAAAAACAAGTGACATCTTGTAAAGCTGATGAATGTAACCCTATGACTCAGAATTCCGCTTCTGAGAATACCCTAATTTTACCCTAAAGCAACACTGTCCAATAAAAATTAAATGCAAGCTATATATGTAAATTTTTCCAGTAGCCACATTATAGTTTTTAAACAAGGTGAACTTATTCTTAATAAGATATTTAATACATTTTATTTAAAACGATATATCTCAAACATCAGTTCAAACTGAAATCAAAATAAAAAAATGTTAACTTGTTAATTTTACATTATTTGTATTAAATCTTTAAAATCTGGTGTATATTGTATATTTTGTACTTTGATTTTTTTTATACTTATACTTTTATTACTTGTACTTTATACTTACACATTTATCAATTCAGACGGGCCACATTTCAAGTTCTCAGTAGCCAGAAATGGCTAGTGACTTCCATACTAGACAGTATAATTTAGGGAATCACAGCAAACATTTATGTCAATGTTTACTTTCACAGCAGCTCTGTTCCTAAGAGAAAAACCCTGGAAACAATTCAAATATCCACTGACAAGTGAAGGACTAATTTAATGGCAGACAGCTCTGCATTTAAATTTAGTGGAAAACTATGCAGCAATAAAAATGAAAGAATAGCAGCCCCACACATCAAGAATGTATCTTAGAAACAAATGCTAAATGAAGGGCACCTGGGTGGCTTCACTCAGTTAAGCTCCCACTGTTGATTTCGGTTCAGGTCATGATCTCGATTCAGGTCATGATCTCAGGGTCGTGTGATCAGCCCTGACTCAGGCTCTGTTCTCAGTAGGGAATCTGCTTGAGATTCTCTCTCTCCCTCTGCCCCCCCCTTTCTAAAATAAATGAATAAATCTTTTTTAAAAAATACTGAATGAGGAGGTGCCTGGGTGGCTCAGTCGGTTAAGCGTCTGCCTTCGGCTCAGGTTATGATCCTGGAGTCCTGGGATGGAGCCCTGCATGGGGCTCCCTGCTCAGCAGGGAACCTGCTTCTCCCTCTCCCTCTCCCCCTCCCTCCCCCTCCCCCCCTGCTGCTTCCCCTGCCTGTGCTTGTGCACACGCTCTCTGTCAAATAAATCAATCTTTTTTTAAAAATGCTGAATGAGAAAAGCAAGTTTGAGAGTAATACAGATAGTATATTATCACTTTCATAAAGCCCAAAAGGAAGCAATACTAAACAATACATAAAGAATACATACATATGTGGGCACCTGGGTGTCAAGCATCTGCCTTGAGCTCAGGTCATGATTCCAGAGTCCCAGGATGGAGCCCCATGTCGGGCTCCCTGTTCAGCAAGGAGTCTGCTTCTCCCTCTGCCCCTCACCCCGCTCATGCTCTCTCTCTCAAATACATAAATAAAATCTTTAAAAAAAATAAAGACAAATACTTTACAAAATAAACATACATATGTGGTAACATTATGAAGAAAGGACAGAATAAAAAGCAAGACAGAGATTACCTCTGAGGGAAGGCAGGAAAATAGAATCAAGAAGATTCATAGAAGTTTCAAGGGTTTAGGTAACTTTTTATTCTTCATGGTATTTTCTTTGCTGATTTTTTTTTAGTATTCTGAGTCATACCTCATATGTGTTCTATTTTTATCTTGTATGTATTAACCTCTTCGTAATAAAATGAGAAAAAAATAAAGAGGTTGTTCTGGAAAAGACCAGATCACTTTCCCTAAGGCCATTTCCTTCTTCCCTCAACATTTTTTTCAACCTTTTTACTAAGCAGTGGAAAAAGAATGGCCAGACTTAGTGCATGTGAGTTGCAATTTAAAAACAAATATTTATTAAGTGTCAAGCCCTGGGCTAAATACTTTACAGCCAATATCTTATTTAATCATCCCCCCAAAAAACTGGGTTGGCACTTCTATGGTCTCCATTTCACATATAAAGAAATAAGCTTAGGGAGATGAAATGATTCACAGATGAAATAAATTGCCCAAAGTCACAGAGTCAAGTGGCCAAGATAGAAGCTGAACTCAAATCTGATAAATATCAGAGCCTAAGCTCCTAACACCTGATGAGTGGCAGGGCTGCAACTGCTAGAACAGGGGCTAAAAGGTCATTTACCTAGACCATAGATCATAAGTACACACGGCCACTGATTAAATAAATTATTTACACCATTAATTAAGTACTTTCCCTATGCTAAGTGCTGGGTATGCGTTAAGTATCTAACTTTCACCATGCTGCTAGACAGGCAGTCTCTGTTTCAGATGAGGAACCTGAGGCTTAGAAACACTGCTGGTGGAAAGTCATTCATTTAGTTGAGGGCAGTGCTGGAATGCAAACCTGAGCTGTGGGTGCTTCCTAAATCTTCATAAATGCTAAAGGCATGAGGGTTGGTGGTCAATATCTCTGTCAGTTGAATTTGCAGCTGGGTGGACACTGTGTGAGAGAGATAAGACATCTTTCCAGTTGTGATCATGAAAGCCTTTAAAATGTAAAGGATGACATTTACATGGAACATGACTATATGTGTGAACCACAGCCTTGGGCAGGACATGCCTGAGACAGGAAAGAATGAGGTCTTGTTACCTTATTGAGGTGGGGTGAGTTGGGAAGAGAAGCTGCATCAGCAGCAAGCTAGCCAGGAAGGAAGGTCAGTAATGTTTCTAAAGATGCTGTCCAGTTAATGAACATAAAAGTAGAGGCAAAGCATTGGGTGGTTTAGGCAGTTTTATTTTTTAAAAAGTACACTTTGAAGCCTGATGCTATATATAGTGAATAATTCATGCTCTCTGGGATCACAGAACGGCTTTGAGATGCTCTAGGAAAAAAGAAGTGGGGAAAGCTGTCCAGAGGGGTTTGAAGGTTTGGGAAGAGAGGAATATGTATACTCCATACTAATGCAACTCGAACCAGGTGTCCAGATCAGCAAAGCTTGCTGCAGATCATGTGATAAGGAATCAGATTGGCTGGCTTTCTGTGGAAGCTCACCCAGCTTTGCAAATGGTTTTTAAAAAAAATCACCATACAGTGAACATTCTGTGAGGTCTCAGAGCTGAAACAGCCTTTTTTCTTCTCTTCCATTATCCTTACAGGCTTCTGCCTCCTTTCTCTCTAGGTCAGCTTTACCCACTGCTGCCCACCACCCATCCCTGAATTGCCAGTCAGTAGCTCTCAGATGTCTGGACCAAATTGGAAAACCTTGTGATCCAACAATTGCAGGGGGAACCTAAAGTTGAGGGAACCCCACTGGAGGACCAATCAGGACTTCTGTTAGTTCTTTAACTCGGATATATTTCCACAAATCCCCAAGCACTAAAGAAGGAGAACAAGGATAGAACGTAATTTATACTATGAAATGCTCCCACTAGCCATCTCATTCCCACAAGAAATCTCTGGTTTCCCTTATTTGGATTTGGGGCAACCCTACAAGGAAGGACAACCAAAGGAGTCCCAGACAACATAATACAGGAGGCTGGATGTCCCCTGAATGGCCACAACAGACATAATCTGAGCAAAATCAGAAAACCCAGACCAGCAAAACCATATGAAGGGTCAGATGCGAGGGGGAACTATGAGAGCACAGGGCAGGCAGCCATGCTGAGCATGTCAAGAAAGTTCTGTAAGCAACAAAGAGACAATAGAACCTGAACCATGGCCTTCTTCTTCATGTTCTAGGGTTGTTAGAGAGGGGTTGAGACCTTCAGGTAATGAACTCTTACCAGACTGACAACTTCACCTACCTTCACCAGGCCTCTGGAGACCTGGCTGCTACTTTGGTGAAAGCTACTCCCTAGGAAAGCTACTGAGGCTACTCCAGGTCAGCAATCCTTAAGAGACGTTATTAGCCTTGACAGTAATGGCTCTTAGCAGCTGTTCCTACACAACTCTTGTCTCCTTGACTGGTTCAGCCATCTCTTGGGTCCCTTAAAGTCTAAAAACCGATCATTTTGATGATCATGATAATGATGATCATAATGGTGATGATGGCTAACATACCGTGTCCCAGAGATCATGTATTGAGAAGCCATTGTTTTATTTATTCCTCACACTAACCCCATGATGAAGGTATTATTATTATTATTATACCCCTTTTAACAAGTCAGGAAAATGAAGCACAATTCAGTTAAATAACACACTTATGTTTACAGTTTAAAGTGCCAAATCTCATATTTGAACCCAGGTCTCTCTGATTTCAAACCCTATGCACTTAGCCCCATAACAATGTCTCTCATATTTGAATGATGCACAGACCCCTTTAAGACAAAAAAATCCTGTGCACCTCCAGTACTGACCTGTTCACTTTTATTACAATTTTATTAAAATGTGAACCAAATAAAACTAGCTATAAACCCTTTTAAAATCATGAAACCAAAACCAAACATATATATTAAAAACATTTAATAACTAAATTTTAAGACCAGTAAAATTCAAATTAAAAACATTAATTCAATGTGATGAAGGATGTTGTTCTACTGAAACTAGACCATCAATATGGGTTTTAATCAGAGAAAGATGAGCCTCAGGTCAGGTTTTGCATTTAATAATTTTTTTGCGTGTATTTTGGCTTCAGTAATTCAGATAATGCCTGTTAGCGTAAGTACACTATTAATTATTTCAAGGCCTTGCTTGCTGGTTCACAATAAATAGACTTTGCATGTTTCCAAAACACAGCCAACAAACAATCTTCAAGTGTCAATTTTAATTAAGTGTCATTTGATAACTCTGTAATGCTGTCCTGTCTGTTTGAAAAGAAGGTTATTATTGCAACATTACTGAAATTTTCATTAAATAAACCCTGATCGCCAGAAGCAGGTCTCATTTCATGTGTCTGGCCATGCTCTCAGTGAATGAGCGGTGACAGTTTGGCCTATTCAAAGATGGGCTCTGCAGTGGGTGTCTGTGCGATTTGGGATTGCCTGCCCAGGAGCATAGGGCTGTGAGTGTGATATGCCTATAGCCCTTGGGCCCTCTGATGGCTCAGTTCTCCCATCACATTTCTTCCTGTGAAATTCTTATTAGTGCATCACTCCCTGAGGTCATTCGACCTTTCTCTAGTAAAAATAAAATTTGTAAAAACAAATGTGAAAGTCCACATAGAAATTGTATGGCAGTTCCTGGAATGTATAATCTTAAAATGATTCAGAATGTATCTGTTAATTTATCAGAATATCAATGAGATGCAACACAAACTTTACAAAATTATTTTATGGGACATTTGTCCATGGGTTCTAGCTTGAAAAACATGGATGATGGCTCCTGATTTCGAGGCATCCAGTGTGTAGAGAGTGGTCCAGCCCCTTGAAGGATTCTCCACTATTAAAAAACCTTGGTCTTAAAATCATCTCTCAAATATACCCAGAAGCTCCATCCTCAGCGCCTTTCTCTAGACGCTCAGCACATCCTTACCTTTCTGTTTCCTTAAGTCCCGTCAACATTCACAGACACTCTTATTTCCCAGCACCTAGGTATCCCATGAAAGTGAGGAAAGCAATGGACCTGAGCCCTGCATTAGCTTGTCATGTCTGATCACCCTCTTTGGAATAGATGAAGAAATTGTAGCATAAAGAATTGACCTGCCAGACCTCACTAAAAGAAGTTACAGATCCAGAATGTGCCCATGATTCCTGGGCTCCCACTTCATGCTATTCTCATTAAAACATGCTGCCTCATCCAAGTAACACACCTGCTCACTTTGTAGCAGCAGGAGATTCCGGCATTACTGTCACTATAGAGGAAAGAGGGTGCGCAGGAACAAAGGAAAAATCAAGAGCCACTTTGCATTTCTATTAAAATATAATACTGGCACCTCTTATTTTACAAATAGCAAGAACAACGTTACAGCTGATGATGCAGAATTTTAGATTAACTTCTCTACTGTCATTTGCTTTATTTGCCATTGGTTTAAAATGCAATTATTAAAGGGGGACCCTAAATCCATTTACTAATTCAACAGTACTTATATAATTTGGTACCAATAAACACAAACTTGAAATGTTTTCATTTTATTTTAATGGGAAAACTTTTGTTTAGAAATTGTTAGAATCTTTTGAAGCCAACTTCCTTGGTTTATGAGAAACCAAGAGGGTGGGCCTTTCCATTCCGCAAAGAAAATGTAAATGCCAAGGCCAGTAATTGTTCTCAGAGAAGACTGATATCCCCACAAACGTGAAGGTAGATTATGTAAGCCCAAGTTTGCATACTTTTAGTCGGGTAAATTGGATAAACTGGGTGCATGCATCATAAGCCAGACTGGGACCTGAAAGATTCAGACAATTGTTCTAAAATATGATTAATAATTAATGCTCCTTAAATGGCATGATTTAAATTAGACCATCTCAGACTTAGAGAAATATATTGCTGACTATTTCAACTGCCTTTCCTAAAGTTCCCCTGAAACAAATGTGTATTTGTATTACAAAGGGAAATAAAATCCTCTACAGGCTCAGGGATGTGTGCTAAGGGTCCCAGGAGTAGCCAATGCTTGTGACAGTGCATATTAAACTTGGAGCTGCCCTTCCACTATTATACCAGCCATCTGTAAATGAGCCTGGTCTTAGCTGTGTTTTTGAAGACCTAATGGAAGAGACAGTGCCCTTCCTTAGTGCAGAGATCCAGCAGTCTGCAGAAGTGAATTATAAGGTAACATAATGTGGCATTTGGAAGCAGCAATGGTTTGGAGCTGAGGTTGTGAACAAAGTAACAAGTAACTACCAGGTTGAGTTTGCAAAACATGTAAGCATTCACTGGGGTCCCACTTGGTAGAGAAACTTAGGAGAAAGATTGACTCCTAAAATCTGGATCAAGAAACATTACTGTTTGGAGCCCATTTCAGGAGCAAAAAAAATGGGACCTTCCAGTTACGTTTATTATTTATATATGCCAGACACAATGCCTAGAATTGGAGATCCAGGTAAACAAAGCATAGCCTCTGCCTTCAAAGCTCTTAAAATCTAATGGGTGGTCATTGTATGTATATGTAGGGAGGGTGAAGGGGTGGTCGGCCGATTAAGAGAGTTGCCTTTCACCAGTAGGAGGTCAAAGTAGAAAGAGTCATTTCCAGGTTTGTGATCTACATGTGGAAGAGGAAAGGATTTGGCGCCTCCTGCGCTACCCCTGTGTAACAAGCCACTGGCTAACCTAGAGCAATGGGCAATGACGCGGCAGAAGCCACGCCTCAGGCACAGCCCTCCAGGCAGGGGTTGCTTCATGCCAACTGTGGTTTATCCCACTCTTTCTCAAGTAAATGAAGAGATTCAACAAAAGAAAACACGTTAACATTTGTTAAGACATCAGGAGAATACAAATGGAAGTAAAAATCTCTGTGAACTGAATGCCAAAAAGGAAAGAAGACAGGATCCTATAATAATTTCATCTACTAATAAGGAAGAGGATGATCACATTCTGGGTTTCAGCCTCTGTGACCTTTCCCATCAACACGGCGAACTGGAGGCAGCTTCCTCCTCGATGGCAACAGCCAGAGCTCCTAGAGCAGACATTGATGGAGAATCATCCCACGCCTCACGTCGCATGAAGAAAGATGACAGCGCTCTCAGAGAAATTGGAAAACATGATTTTTGATTGAAGAGGCAAAAATAAAGCAAGCATCAGATTTAGGAAAAGCCATCTCTCTTCCCACCTCTCTCTCATCATTATTCAAGTTATTGACAAGTTATTGAGAGGTTTTAAATGGCCTACCGCTTCCAACAGTCAGAACTGACTTCTCCTGAGGGGAAGTAGGGGCGGTGGGGCCTGAGACCTTGATCAGTGCATTTTCTCTTATGTGTGGATGAAGTAGACTCTGTGCATGAGGGAAACTAGCCGATCACTGGGGCTAAGGATGCTTTGTCTCCTTAACTGCAGAAGTTGACTACACGTACAATAGGATTTTCTCAGGAGTTTGTGTCCATAAGGCTAACAATAAAACAAACATAACTGGAATGACTTCACCTATGGTTACCAACGATATCTACACGGTTAAAAAAAAAAATGGGTAATTTGCTGTCCTTCAGATTCCATTACACTCTTGACCGCTTCACTCTCTTCATGTCCTCCCCTCCCCTTTCCACCCATTCTCTTCTGATTTCCCCCTCAACTTTTCTGACTCCCCCTTCTCAGCTTTTCACAAATCTCTCCCTTCAGCCTGTTATGGAGTGATTCTCCCTCTTTCTCTCAGATTGCTCTTCCCCTGCACTAAGGAGCCCACACAGTTTCATTTACATTTTAACTTGGACTGATGCTACAGCCCCCTTCTGGGTTCTCTCGCCTTTAGTCTTGATTCTTTCCAACTCAGCTTCCACATAATGGCCAGGGAATTTTTACAAAAGAAATCTCATCAATCTTCTCCTTGCTTAAAAGTACTCCAGGGTTCCCCATTAGCCATAAAACAGACCCCCTTGTCCAGGCCTAAAAGGATTTCAGGATCTGGCTCCTGTCTCCTTTCTCCAAACTTCCCTCCCACTACACCTTTCAACACGTAACTTATGATCTGATCATAGAGAATTATTTGCGGCTCCAAAATGTGTGCCATCTCTAAGGAATGCCTTACCCTGCTTTGCCGAGCCAGCCTACTCAGGTGACCTTCTTGACCATGCCTGTGGCACCCCCCAATCTCAGTGAGACACCATTCCTTTCTCATCTTTCTTTGTGTCCACTACTTGCCTTCATGATCACATCCTCTTGAACAGGATTCACCCAGGGAAGCAGATCAACTCTAAGTACCATGGGAAGAAGGGTTTATTATATGAGTTAGACCACACAAATATGCAGGGAGCTGGGAAAGAGATGATCTGGAAGGGGAACCTGGAGGGTTAGAACAACAGTCACTAGCCAAAGTACGAGTGGACCAATGGGAGCTTAAAGAGAAATCCAACAAGTCACCAAAGTCAGACCACAAAGGGAGAACTCATGGAGAAGTCTCTGGAAACTGTCCCCCTCTGAGGAAGAAGTTGCCTCTGCATAGCTGCAGGGCTGATGTGTCCCCAGCCAAGTACCTGGTGGTGGGCCTATAGCCAGCCACTGGTGAAGACAAGGTGGATGAGGAGGGAAGGGGAAAACTGTCCCCCCATCCCCCTGTAGCCCACCATGTACCTCTCTATCTGTCCATCGCCACAGTTGACAACAAAGTCCTTCTGAGAACCAAAGAGTCTGCTGCATTTCTGTCAGCCAAATTGCATGCTAGATTTTGTTTTGTTTTGTTTTGTTTCGTTTTGTTTTGAAAGAGCAGCCAGGCAAAGTTATCTGGGAAAATAAGATTTGGCCAAGTTGGCCTAACACAGTCCAGCACAACTTAGCTGTCTTTTTCTACTCCAGACTGGGGTATCAGAAGACAAGGAGTGTATCTCGTTCATTTTTAACTATTAAGCAGCAAGTACAGGGTCTAAAACCTAGGAGAGACTCAGGACAGTGGGCAGTGAATAAAGGGCATTCGTATAGCTGATATGGCATTTGAGTTTTCAGTCATCCTCAGACTAGATGGTGGGAATAGTACAATGCATTCTTGGGATCAAAATCTCTCATGTGACAAGACTGAATTCCAATGACTAAATAAATGTAGAAGGATTCCACTGTGAAACTGAATTTGATTATCTACATCAACACATTTACTTAAAATTTAAAAGAAATGGAAAAATGTTTTCTAAAATCAGTTTTTTTTCCCTTAAATGTGATCAACATTTTCAGCTTTACTGTTTTATTTTGGTTTCGGGGATGTCATTCTTTTTTTTGTTTTGTTTGTTGTTATTGTTTTTAGGATGCTGACAGTAATGTATAGGAAAGGCCTATATTGTGTCTATTATGAGGTTAACTGTGGTTAACTGTGTTCTTATCATAAAGTCAAAACTGTTTGAAAGTGCATTGGTTTTTTTAAGTCTGTTTCAAGCATACCAAAATTCATTGCCATCTCTCTTTACCTCAAAGAAGGAAAAACACATCTCCAACAAGAAGAGAAAGGCAAATTCCAAGTTACATCAAATATCGTACCTTTATTTTAATCCTACTGTATCCTGAAATCCCAAATTTTAAGCCACCCTTCTGAAAAAAGCCAAAGAATAAGTAGGGGTAAAGGAGCGTGTGGAAGGAAAGAGCTACTATGGTTTGTACTGGGTCAGTATCACTGCAGCAGATTTCTCTCCTTGTTTCCTCTCCCCAACTCTTTGTGCATCCCTACTGTGTACAACAACATCATCAGAATAACTTCCTTATCTCATACTCTTAACTCTGGTCTTCTGAAGTGTTTGAAGGGGAAAAAAAAAAAAAAGGTTGAAATAAAGTCCAGGTTTTTATTTGACTTTTACAATCAAAATTCTAGACGTAGGACTCCAAAAATAATGAATTCCTCCCTGCTGTCAGCTGCTGTGGGGTGGTTTTCTCTTCCCTCGTTCCCAAAATGGAGGATGTGGTGTGATGCCAGAGGTAATGCAATAGTACTGAATAAAAATGGCGTGTCTTCTTTGCCTGTAACTCTTATTAAAGATATGTTGAAAAATGTGATAGTAAAGGCAGGTAAACATGGATATTGTAAAACAGAATCTAAAATTTACATGGATTTAAAATATTTTATAAAATAAGAGACCCCAAAGATATGTTGACTCTATTGGGGATCTCCTTAGAAAACTCACCCCTCCTCCCCCGATTAAGGGTAGTTAGATGGACATTGCTGAGGAGCCTGGTCTCAGATTAAGCATTATTTTTGGCATTAGTAATCAAAAACACTCAGGTTTTAGACAAGGGAAATTTTCTGTCAATCCCAGAAAGATTTAGGATGGGAAGCTACTTTCTAAATTGATACTGTCAAGTTAATCCAAGAAACATTTTTATGTTTCTCTATTACCAGACATAACACAAGAGCAACATGTCATTTGATCAATGATGCTTTCACGAATGAACACTCATTTGTCAGCCCAAAGAGAACAAATGACAAGAAGGTCAGGGATTGAAAGGAGGAGGGGTCTGGGTTACAAATCCATCGTCACAGTGGCAGGTATTCCTGGATTTTGTTGGCTTAACACCACCTAGACTGTCCTCCCTCCCTCCCTTCCTCCTTTCTTGACTCCCTTTCCCCCTCCCCATTCCTCAGCCCCCTTCTTTAGGGCCCCAGACGAGCAATATGTGTTATTTTCCAGATTTACATAATGTTTTTGGTTAAGTTACCTGTTAAGAGTAATTTCATCATCTCTGGTTACAGTCCAGTTTATAAATTTTAAGCAAAAATATTCAAAGGCCTTCAAGAGTAAATTCCCTAATTGCTGTAAGTTAGAGGAGCCCAAATTCACTAACTTGGGTAATAAGCAAGAGGTTTCCATATAATAATGTCACTCTGACACAATAAATCAGAGCTGCATTGGCTTAGTAGAGGGTTAAGTGAAGGTTGATGGACAAAGTTCACATTCAGACAGGAGATAACCATTGCTGTGGTAGAGGAAATTCACTTCTGTGTGGCTGTTCCCTGTTCTGAAGATGTTCTCATCTGAGTAATGCTGATCTTATTTCCTTGTTAACTATACACCTCAATCCCATATTGGTAGAGTGATCATAAGCCCTGGGTGCCCAGGATAGTCCCGACATAATCACCAAGAGAGTCCCCTTTTACTCTCACATTTGTTCTGGTTTACATGATGAATTAAATGTTTAAAAAAAAAAAAAAAACCCTCTGCAAAAACTGGCATTAAAACTGAGCTATTTCTAGCTAAATCAGAGCCACAGAAAGGAAAATGTCACATGAATGCTGGTAATTTGGCCACAAGGGAGTTGGGATGATTAAGCAAAACCATGTGGCAGAAACTAGAGCGGGACCATGGCATTCCAGGGTCACCGAGGCAACAGAAGGACGAGCTCCTCTCCCCTGGAAGGGCAGCTGAGCACAGTCCAGCAGAAGTCACACCAGCCAGTCAACCAGCCTCAGCCTGCTGCTTCCGGTCCCATTCTGGACTTCCTGCCCCCTTTCCAGAGCAAGGCTGCACCTGAGCAGAGGGGCACTGGCTTTAGAGCTGCTGCACTAGCCTTTCAGTTCTGGACGAATCACTTATCAGCTGTGTGACCTCAGGCAGATTCACTTAACTTCTCTAAGCCTCAGTTTTTCCATCTACAAAATAAGAATCATCAGAGCTGCCTTATGGGGTTGGTACAAGGATCAGAGATTATATAACTATTTAGCCTGGGGTCTAGCGCAAAGCTAGCACAAAATACATAGAAACTGTTCTCATAGCCTATATCCGAATTCTGAACAATTTAGTAGATGACTCTCCACATCTGATAAATGGGTCCCTGTTTTTATATGCCTCACTCTCATCAATCCTATGAGTCAGCAAATCCCTTAAGGGTAGTCTCCATTTTGTACCTGTTTTCCCCCACAGCACCCAGCATTCCATTGTGAAAGGCACAAAGCAGGCTCTCAAGACATTCCTGATCAATGACTCAGTTGCCTCCAGAGCCCAGTGAACACTGATGGCCAGGGCCTGCCTGCTGGCCCTTTCCCTTGCCCTAGAAAGCATCAAAGTATCACAGCACCAGGGTCACCCAAGGTATCTGCAGGGAAGGGGACATCGCTCTGAGGCAAACACACAAGGCCCTATGTGGAGTCCAAATAAATAATTCTTTGAAGGCGGTGAATTTTCACTGCTTCTCTTTTCTTTAACCATGCTCATAAATAATGGAATGTCAGTATTATTTTTCTTCATTCCAAAGAATGAAAAGAGAAAAATAGGCCTTGGGTTTCTAGCTTGGAGTGCTGTGATGCTGGCAATTGGCACTCATGCTTTCCTAAACAAGAGCGCTACCCCGAGATGCTGTTAGATTTCGAGTGTGTGAATAAACTGCACGTACGTAAATACAGATATGTAAAATATTTGTTTAATTAGGGTTTGACTGAGATGTGTAAGTGGGTGCAGGAAAACAGGTAAGTCAGAAAATTGTCTGATTTGCTGCTGTGGAGACTCAGCTTAAAATCAGTGTTTCCTCAAGCACTACAACATACATAATTTGAAATTTAGTACTGATGCTCTCCTTTAATTCTTGATTACGTTCCTGTGAAGTAAAGAACAATTAATATTGCTAAAATGTCCATACTGCCCAAAGCAATCCATGGATTCAATGTAATCCCTATCAAATTATCAGTAGCACTTTTCACAAAACTAGAATAAATAATCTAAAATTTGTATGTGGAACCACAAAAGAACCTGAAGAGCCAAAGCGATCCTGAGAAAGAAAAAGAAAGCTGAAGGTATCACAATTCCAGATTTTAAGACATACTACAAAGCTGTAGTAATCAAAACGGTATGGTACTGGCACACAACAGACACACAGAACAATAGAACAGAGATCTGCTCTATTGTTTGGATTTGCTGACGCATAGGATTGATGAGAGTGAGGCATATAAAGATAGGAACCCATTTATCAGATGTGGAGAGTCATCTACTAAATTGTTCAGAATTCGGATATAGGCTACGAGAACAGTTTCTACGTATTTTGCGCTAGAAATTGGTCCAGTTTCATTCTTTTACCTGTATCTATCCAGTTTTTCCAGCACCATTTATCAGGAGTATAACATTACATATAAATTTGTCAAATCACTATGTTACACACATAAACCTATTTACAAGAGCCAAGTTGTGTAAGCAACCTAAGTGTCCACTAAAAGACAAATGGATAAGGAAGATGTGGTGTATACACACAATGGATTATTATGTAGCCTTTAAAATGGATTAGAGACCTAAATGTGAACCCTGAAGCTATAAAATCCTAGAAGATAGCCCAGGCAGCAACTTCTCTGACATGAGCCATAAGCACATTTTCTAGATATGTCTCCTCAGGCAAGGGAAACAAAAGCAAAAATAAACCACTGGGTCCACATCAAAATAAAAAGCTTTTGCAACAGCAAAGGAAACTATCAACAAAACAAAAATGCAACCTATTGAATGTGAGAAGATATTTGCACATGATATATCCACTAAGGGGTTAATAACCAAAAAAAAAAAAAAAAGTATACAGTTCAACACCAAAGAAACAAGTCATCTATTTTAAAAATGGGCAGAGGATTTGAATAGACATTTTTCCCAAGACATGCAGTTGGCCAACAAGTGAAAAGATGCTCACCATCACTAATCAGCAGGGAAACACAAATCAAAACCACAATGGATATCACCTTACACCTATCAGAATGGCTAAAATCAACAAGAGAAGAAACAATAAGTGTTGATGAGGTTGTGGAGAAAAAGGAAACCTCATAAACTGTCAGTGGAAATGTAAACTGATGCAACCAATGTGGAAAAATACTGAGGAAAAATGTTCCTCAAAAATTTTAAAAGAGAATTACCATATGATTTAATAATTCCACTATTAGGTATTTACCCAAAGAAAATGAAAGCACTAATTTGAAAATATAATATGTATGCCTATGTTTATTTTAGCATTATTTACAAGAGCCAAGTTGTGTAAGCAACCTAAGTGTCCACTAAAAGACAAATGGATAAGGAAGATGTGGTATATATACACAATGGATTATTGTGTAGTCTTTAAAAAGGAGGAGAGTGGGGCCCCTGGGTGGCTCAGTCATTAAGCGTCTGCCTTCAGCTCAGGTCATGGTCCCAGGGTCCTGGGATGAAGCCCCACGTCAGGCTCCCTTCCCGGTGGGAAGCCTGCTTCTCCCTCTCCCACTCCCCCTGCTTGTGTTCCCTCTCTCTCTGTCAAATAAATAAATAAAATCTTTAAAAATAAATAATTAATTAATAAATAAAAAGGAGGAGATTGTGCAATCTGCAGCAACGTGGATGGGCCTAGAAGGTATGGTGTTAAGTAAGTCGGACTGGTAAAGGCAAATACCATATAATTTCACTCACATGCAGAATCTAAGAAAAAACAAATTAATTTAAAAAAAAAAAAAGCAGAATTCAAACTACAAACGCAGAGAACAAACTGGTGGTTTCCAGAGGGAGGGGGGTAGGGGAATGGGGAAAATGGATAAAACAGAGTAGGAGATCTAGGCTTCCAATTAGGGAATGAATAAATCACGAGAAAGAAAGGTACAACCTAGGGAATATAGTCGGTGGTACTGTAATAACATTGTGTGGGGGCAGATGGTAGCTATGCTTGTGGTGAGTATAACATTACATATAAATTTGTCAAATCACTATGTTACACACATAAACCTAATGTAATGTTGTGTGTCAAGTATACTCAAATTTTAAATTTTTTTAAAAGAATGCTATAGCCATGTTATCATAACCAAATGTTTCACCTCCTAAAGTGAAGGGGCAGTATATTAGACTAGTATACACCAACTCCTAGGGCTTAACTCTGGTAGATAGCAGGTGTATATTTCTATTCACACTGGCTTTACTACCAGCATTCCTGAGAACATTCATTTACCTTAACTTTCTCACAGAACTTCCCAAGATCAAACCAGTCTAGACACAGCCACCACCACCCCTTCTCCCGGGCCTCTGTCTGGTATCTGAACACATGAAGCATCTGGGTTCCATATTCACATGCCCCATTTCCCAAGCGTGCTCCCTTTCAGTGTCTGCCTTCCTGTAAAACCTAGAAATGTTCAAGGTCAAAACACTGACACAAAGATCATTTGCAATAACTAAAATGTGATTTGCATTTTCTCCATTTTGTTTGTAAAAGAGATGACGGCTTTCTATTTTTCTCTATGAGAAATTAAACGAATGCAAGGATTTTAAAATCCACTTTGTTCACTCAAAAGTAGCACCAACTTACCCATCAAGTTACAAAAAATGCCTCCCCTTGACCTATCATAGTAACATTTTTGTTGATATAAACTTGACCGTACACTACATTTGTTATCCAAAGCAGTCAAGGACAAGTCAGGGAGGGTACGTCATCTCTCTGCCCACACTGTCAGCCTGAACTCCCCAAGTCCTGACTGTAAGAAAGGGTCCAAAAGGGGAGATGGGGGTCAGTGAAGCCCCAGGTTGCCAATGGCATTATTGTGGTGACTGGCTCAGGCAGGGTTTAAAGAAGAGGCATGCAGGTTTAAACAACAGTGTGACCAAAGTTGTCCACACGCCACTTCACCACATAAACAAACTGGAAAATTGTCATTAAAAAGATTAGCTCTTCCAGGGATGAGCAGTTTACTTTTCTCCCCTTTCACCACAATAGTATGAAGAGAGCATCACACATTCCCACCAGCCTCACCCCCGGTGCTTGCACATGCGTATCTCATTTGGTCCTCACAAGAGCCTCATAAGTTACATGTTCAGGTCACATTTTAGAGAAGAAACTGACTTCCAAGTGATTGAAAATCTCCCGAGATCCCACGTAGTGACAAAGCTATGACCAGAGTCCAAGCCTCCCCACTGTAGTGTACTGCTCCTTTCTTTGCCAGCCTTAGTTATAGGTAATACAATCAGCTGCATGGAATCCTAAAGGATGCTCCTCTGCACCACCTCCCCTGACTCTGAATCCTCTGTTAAGTGTCTCTTCTCAGCCTCCACTGCCAGTGTCCAATATGCTTATCCTCACTAGGTCAAGCACTCATCACTTCACCCACCCAGAGTCCCCAGGGCAGGGCTACCAAGGGCAGTTGTGTAAGTTGTGCACTGTTCAACCGAAGAGTCTTCGTTAGCACTGTGGCCTAAATGTCCTGTCTCAATAAGCAAAATGTGTGCCATGACCCATCAGGTCATGTATGACTGGTTGCAGAGCTGGTGTCCTAGGCCCATAGGTAATGCTGTACTTCGTTTACATAATCTCACGTAATTCTCACTGCAAACTGTTATTACAGAACAGCAAAATATCAATAAATAAAGCCTAATGTGTAAAAAATAAGTCTAAGAGAAACCACAATTAATATTATAATATTGACAAAGTAGATTCAAGAATGTTGCTAGCAAGATTTAGTGTTCCAAGATTACCATGTTTTAGTGAAAATTCACAAGGTATATATTTATGCTCTTTTCGTATCATGAAGAATTTTTATTCCTGCCATGAGTCTCATAGCATACTTCAGTAAGGCCTATAATATCATAAAAAGGCTACATTAAAGTCACATCAACAACTGAAATCACAGCACAATAATGTGTAAAAAGAGAAACGGAATTTGTTTTTTAAAAAACAAACAACTACCAAGTATGATTTCTGAAGAGGGAACAAATACCTTTGTTGTTTTATAACATCACAGTTTTAAAAAGACCAGCCAACATTACTTTCCCTCCTGGGGTAACAACATGCTTAAAAATTGAACAAACTACTAAAAGCTGAAAATGAATCTGCAATATTATCATTGCCAGTATCCCTATTAGTTGACCTAATTTGTACTTTGGAAAACAATAAGGAAAAAAAATTACCTAGCATAGACAATAATATCCTCTCTAAATGTTTAGGCGCCTGTGGTAAATGTTGGCAAAAGTGGCTGCAATGATTTCCACCACTTTGTGTGCTGTCATTAAGAGGTGAAGTCTGGGGCGCCTGGGTGGCTCAGTTGGTTAAGCGACTGTCTTCGGCTCAGGTCACGATCCTGGAGTCCTGGGATCGAGTCCCACATCGGGCTTCCTGCTCAGCAGGGAGTCTGCTTCTCCCTCTGACCCTCTTCCCTCTCGTGCTTTCTATCTCTCATTCTCTCTCTCTCTCAAATAAATAAATAAAATCTTTAAAAAAAAAAAAAAAAAAAGAGGTGAAGTCTGTTTCCCCAGCCCTTGAATCTGATCTGGCCTTGTGAGTTGGCATGACCAAGAGACTGCAATAGAAGTTATGGTGTGCCGGTTCTGAGATTCTTGGAATGTCACCATGTGAATACCAGCAAGCTGTCCTCCTGGGGAATGAGTGAATA
Organism: Callorhinus ursinus; assembly: GCF_003265705.2. Classification (NCBI taxonomy): domain Eukaryota; kingdom Metazoa; phylum Chordata; class Mammalia; order Carnivora; family Otariidae; genus Callorhinus; species Callorhinus ursinus. The sequence continues at coordinate 71,549,166 of NW_027397072.1, forward strand.
TGTGGACCAGAGCTAAGAGATCCCAGCTGAAGCCATCTTGGACCATCGAGGCCCCACTTGACCCTATAGCTGACTACAGACATATGAATGAACTGGGCCAAACCCAGAACTACCCAACTCAACCCAGACCAAAGGGCTAACTTCCAGAATCATGAATAAAGCAAATGGTTGCTTTGAGACATGATGATGTAGTTAAGCATCAAAATCTAACTGCATACATAAAAGAGGAAAAAATATCATCTTATATATCTAGTTTCCTTTTACCAGAAGAGTCTCTAGCACAAATATTTCTACCTCATCTCATTTTAGTGTCTTGCTTGTAGGACTTCATTCTTTCTGTGGCTACTGTCTCCATCATCAGGACATCTTTCTGCCCAGCCAGCAGACAGACACACAGGTATTCTCCCACTGACCCCAGACACCCTATCTTCATATGACTGCTCTGAAAAGAAAATTGGCTTGGCAATTCGTTTTTCCAATTTATTTGTCAGCCATTTCAAATTTCTAACCTGTGACAAACCTTCCTTGGTAAAGAATTGTACACAGTTGTGTGAGAACATCAATGTCCATAGTGTAAATCTGCTTGAAGAAACTGCCCTTAGTCCTCCAGTCTAATGGTGCCAAGACATGCTACTAACTCATCTTTGAGATTTGAGGTCTGTGAGATTTGAGAAACTTTAACTTATTAAATCAGGAAGCTAAAAGGGACCTTGAGTTCCTAAGAGATTCCCAAGAGAATTCCTGAGTCCATCCCGGAGACACGTTATAATCATAGTTATCATCACCTGATGTTTACTTAATTCTTAATCTCTAGGAAATCTCCAGGGAAATCTGAGCAACCTGAAGGCAGTGTCAAATACAAGGTATCCTCTGATAAAAGGAAGAATAGACAAATGACCTCAAAAGAAAGCCTTTCATGAAATAGAATACATGAAAGAAAAAAATGGGAGAAGCTAGTGACAGGATTAAAAGGATGACAAAGGTCAAGTGGGAGATTTACTGTGGTAGAAAAAGGTTTGTATTCCATACCATTTTTCAGGGCTGAACACTCAGTAATAAGTCATTTAATTCAGGTTTATCACCACTGATCTCCTGGTAAGCTGTTAAAGTCTCATTTTCCATATCTGACTCCATTTGGTATTAGAGAAGGACTTTTCCCTTCTGTCTCCAATACCACTGCCAAACATTGCTGCCAAAACTGCTATGCCCAATTTTCTAATTAAGGTGTAAGTAGCCATTTCTTTTCACTTTAGGAGAAGAGTGCAAACCAGACAGCTGCTTCTGAGAGCATGCCATATATATTCACACCCGAAAATACTTCCTTTCTGCCCAGATTCTCATAGAGCCCAAAGAACTCATGATGGTTCTAACGAAACAACCCAGAAGAGCACTTCAGGCTTTAGCCACTGAGGTAAAGCAGCCGATGCTGAAGATTATTCTAAAGTGCAGATCTGGATAAACGGCAGCATATGCAAAACTATGTCAGATAACGAACAGCTGTAGAAACTGGGGAATACCCTGACAAGAAGATGACTCAAGAGGTACAAAATAGCCAGCAATGTGTTAGGACCAGCCCTTACCAGCTCATAAGAGCAGATGGATAAATGTTCAGGTATTTTACAAGCTGGCTGATATCACATTGGTAGCTTGATATAATCTGTAGTGGGAGAATTTATACCATGTATAAATGTATAACAAATACAACAAATAAGGACTTTTTTTCTGGAAAGCTGATTGTTACATGTTTGCCAGTTTATCACTGAAAATAGCTGTCTTCAACTATTTTAAGGCTTATCTTTCCAAAGAGATTATATTTGGTCATAAGCCATGCTTCTGAAAGCTTTCTAACACAGTATCCATAAAGGCAAGTAAAAATAAAACAGACTCCTTGGAGCTCCAGTGACATGGTCCAAAGTGGCAGAGAATCCAAGCAAGTATTAAATGCATAAGATAATGATATATAATAATGATAGAACTAAAATACTGGGCAACAATAAATGTATTTTATCTAGCCTGTGAGTAGGCTTAAACATTTAAAGTCCACGCATATTTCAGAAGGGCACTAGGAATATTGATAAAATTCAATTTTTAAGTAAAACTATAGGCATAAGGTAAAAGTATAAGGTAAAAATTTGAGAGTAGCTATTAAAATTTGTAAGGAGAATATGTAACGTCCAAAACTGTATATGGCACAGAATATAATAAGACAATGAAATAAAACAATAAAGAAAGCAAACACACAAAAATTCAACATAAAAGACAAAAGAAAAAATGGAAGATGTAAAATTAGAACAAAATAGAAAGTTACATGGTAGAAAAAAATCCACATATGCTGATCATTAGAATAAATATTAAATTATTAAGATCATCTGTTAAAAGGGATTTTAAAAATGGATTAAAACAAAATCCAGTTGATAAGTGGCTATAACAGATATGCCTAAATGACATAAAGGCTGAAAGCACAAAGGTAGAAAAAATATACTAGAAAAATATTTGTCAAATGAAAAGCTAGTATATCTATACTAATTTCAGATAAAACTGGCTTTAACATAAAATATTATAAATATAGTAAGATGCTATAAAGTGATAGAAGTTTCAACTCACCATGTATACCACTCTAAACTGATAACCCCCAAATGGGATTTGAATACATAAAGAAAAACTGACAGGATACAGGAGCAAGTTTTGCCATCCTAGGAAATATCAACAGAAATCCATCCCTCAACTAGATAAACTAAAACTTAAAATGTTAGTAAATACATGGAAGATTTTATAAAATAGCAATATGCTGGATTTATGGGACAAATATAGAACCTGTCAACAAGTAAATAGAGAATATTGATTCTTCTCAACCTCACAGTGAATATTTACAAAAATCAACTATACTAAGCCATAAAACAAGTATCAACATGTTTCGGGAGAAAAAAAATCAATACAGACCACATTCTCTGTTATGCAATTAAATTAGAGGACAACAACAAAGAGATAAAATTAAATATTTCTGGTAGTTCATAAATTTCAAAAGAGTACGTCTCATTTATTTATGTGCCAAAGAAGAAATCAAATCAAAAACTAAAAATATTTAGAAGTAAGCTATCATGAAAAACTTACCTATAAATATTTGTGGAATAGAGCCAAGGCAAATATTATAGGAAAATTTATAGCCCAAGTGTTTATATTAGAAAGAAGAAAGACTGGAAAACTACTGAACTGGAATCAAATAAGAGGTTAAAAAAGAAACAGAGCAAACAAAAAATAGAGGAAAATACGAGCAAAAATTGTGAAAAGAGAAAATAAGGGCAAAAGCAAAAGTAAGTCTTTTTGAAAGAATAAAATAGAGAAAATTTTGGCTATGTGTGTCAATATAAAGAAAATGGACAGAAATAAGCAGTACAAGAAATTGTTTTAAAAGGATTTTAAAGAGAATACTAATATTGATAACAGTGTTAATACCAAAATCAGACAGACACCACCAAGAAAGAAAACTACTGTCCAATATGCATGATGAACACAGATATAAAAATCCTCAACAAAATATTAGCAAACATCATTCAACAATACATTAAAAGGATCATTCACCATGATCAAATGGGATTTATTACAGGGATTCAGGATGGTTCAATAGTCACACATCAATGTGAGACACTGATAAACCACATTAACAAAATGAAGGATAAAATCATGTGATCATCTTAATAGATGCAGAGAAAGTATCTGACAAAATTTAACACCCATTCATGATAAAAACTCTCAATAAAGTGGGCTTAGAGGGAACGTAACTCCGCACAATAAAAGCCACGTATGAAAAACCCAAACTTACCATCATTCTCAATGGTGAAAAGCTGAGAGCTTTTCTTCCAAGATCAGGAAAGAGGCAAGGATGTCCATTCTCACTGCTTTAATTCAAGATAGCACTGGAAGTCCTAGCTGCAGCAATCAGATCAAAAATAAAAGAAGAAAAAATAAAGGACATCCAAATTGGTAAGGAAGAAGTAAAACTGTCACTATCTGAAGATGACATTATAATATATACAGAAAACCCTAAAAACTCCACAAAAACTATTTTAACTAATAAATGAATTCAGTAAATTTGGAGGACACAAAATACATAGAAATCTGCTGTGTTTCTATACACTACTAATGAAGTAGCAGAAAAAGAAGAAAACAATTCCATTCACAGTTGCACCAAAAAGAATAAAGAAGTGAAAGACCTGTACAATGAAAAGTAAAACACTAATGAAAGAAACTGAAGATGGCACAAATGAAATGACATACCATTTTCATGAATTAGAAAAATTAATGTTGTTAAAATGTCCACACTACCCAAAGCAATCTATGGATTCAATGCAGTCCCTATCAAAATACCAATAGTATTTTTCACAAAACTAGAATAAATAATCTTAAAATTTGTATGGAACCCCACAAAAGACTCCAAATAGCCAAAACAATCTTGAGAAAGAAGAACAAACCTGGAGGTACCACAATTCCAGGTTTCAAGATATACTACAAAGCTATAATAATCAAAACAGTATGATCCTGGCACACAATAGACACATAAAACAATGGAACAGAATAGCGAGCCCAGAAATAAACTCACACTTACATGGTTAATTAATCTATGATAAAGGAGGAAAAATATATAATGGGGGAAAAGACAGTCTCTTCAAAATTCCCAACAGTGGTGTTGGGAAAACTGGACACCTACATGCAAAAGAATGAAGCTGGACTACTTTCTAAAATGATTCACAAAAATAAACTCAAAACATATTAAAAACCCAAGTATGAGACCTGAAATCATAAAACTCCTAGATGAAAACATAGGCAGTAATGTGTTTGACACTAGCCTTAGCAACATTTTTCTAGTTAAGTCCACTCAGACAAGGGAAACAAAGGCAAAAATAAAATACTGGGACTATGTCAAAATAAAAAGCTTTTGTGCAGCAAAGAAAGCCATTAAAAGATGAAATGGCATTGTACTGAATGGGAGAATATAGTTGTAAGTGATATATTCAATAAGAGAATAATATCCAAAATATATTTTAAAAAACATAAAACTCAACACCAAAGAAACAATCCAATTGCAAAATGGGCCAGGAACCGAATACACCTTTTTCCAAAGAAGACATACAACAAATACATGAAAAGATGTTCAGCATCACTAATAATTATGCAAATCAAAACCACCAAGAGATATCACCTTATACCTGTCAGAATGGCTAGTATCAAAAGACAAGAGCTAATAAATGTTGGCAAAGATGTGGAGAGAAAGGAACCCTCTTGCACGGTTGGTAGGAATGTAAATTGGTTCAATCACTGTGGGAAACAGTATGGAGATTCCTCAAAAAATTAAAATAGAAATAATATACCATCCTATATTTCTATTACCAGGCATTTTTCCAAAGAAATCAAAAGCACTAATTAAAAAAAGATAGGGGTGCCTGGGTGGCACAGATGGTTAAGAGTCTGCCTTCAGCTCAGATCATGATCCCAGGGTCCTGGGATCGAGCCCCACATGGGGCTCCCTCCTGCTTCTCCCTCTCCCTCTACTGTTCCCCCTGCTTGTGTGCTTTCTCTCTCTCTCTCTCTCTCTCTGTCAAATAAATAAATAAAATCTTTAAAAAAAGATAGATGTACCCTGTCTATTTTAGCACTATTTACAATAGCTAATATATGGAAGCCATCCAAATGTCCATCAACAGACGTTAAAGAAAGAAATGTGGTATATATGTGTAATGGAGATTAATCAGCCATAAAAAAGAATGAGATCCTGCCATTTGTGACAACATGGATGGATCTAGAGGGTATTATACTTAGTGAAATAAGTCAGAGAAAGACAAATATCCTATGATTTCACTCATGTGTGGAATCTAAAAAACAAATAAACAAACAAAAAATGTTAACAGACCCACAAATAAAGAGAACAAGCTGATGGCTAACAGAGGGGAGTGGGTGGGAGAATGGCAAAAATGGGTGAAGGTAAGTGGGAGGTACAGGCTGCTAGTTATAGAATGTATAATTATGAAGGATGAAAGGTACAAAAAAGGGAATATAGTCAATGGTATTATAATAGCATTGTATCGTAAAAGACGGTAGCTACAGCAGTGGTGAACGTAGAATAACAGAGTTGTTGAATCACGTTGTACACCTGAAACTAATGTAACATTGTGTCAATTGTACTTCAATAAAAATAAATGGACAGAAATAAAATTGTTTTAAAAATATTTCTGAGAAAATCCTAAAAATCTTTATGACAATAAATTTTAAAACAAATTAAATAGCAAATTTCTAAAAAAAAATTATAACAAAAAGTTTAAGAAAAAATAGGAAGCCCAAATAGTCCAATAACAATTTTTAAAAAAATTGAATTCATATCTTTAATACACACATACACACACAATATAAAACCAGGCTTAGACGGTCTTACAGACAAGTAAAGCTATACTTTGAAGGAATAGATTATTCCAATCTGTAACAGTTTTTTCCTAAGAACAAAATAACAGATCATTTTGCAACTCAGTCTATGAGACAAATACATCCTTGATAGCAAACCACATAGGGACAACATACGTTAGAAATGACATTTCTCACTAAAAATTACTCATTACTGGGTGCCTGGGTGGCTCAGTTGGTTAAGCGACTGCCTTCGGCTCAGGTCATGATCCTGCAATCCCGGGATCGAGTCCCACATCGGGCTCCCTGCTCTGCGGGGAGTCTGCTTCTCCCTCTGACCCTCTTCCCTCTCGTGCTCTCTATCTCTCATTCTCTCTCTCTCAAATAAATAATAAAATAAAATCTTTTAAAAAATAAATAAATAAATAAATAAAAATTACTCATTACTATAGATTACTTATAAGCATAGATGCCAAAATCCTAAATGAAACATTGGGTAATCAAATCAGTGTATAAAATGACAATTACTCATAACCAAGTTTGTTATTCCTAAGAATATGAGTAGTTTAAGTATAAAATTATCATAACTCAACAAATTAATATGTTGGGAGGGGAAACAAATGGAGAGAAAGGCATTCAACCATATTGATCTCCATCAATACTAAGAAAGAAACTCTTAGAAAACTTTTCTAAGATCTTTAACCTGCTATCTATCCTGGTATGCACCAAAAGTCTATAACAAAAATTATCTGAGTAGTGAAAATAAGAAAATATTTTCTTTAAAAGCAGGAACATGACAAGAATGCTCACCATAAACTTCTAATCATCATTGCCCTCGGTAATCCTAACCGGAGAAGAAAAGGAAGGAAAGGAAAAAAAGAGAGATGGAGAGGAAAAGGAACAGAGAAGAAAGGAGGGAGAAGAAAGGGGAGGGAAGGAGAGAGAGAAAGAAAAACAGGGAGGAAGGAAGGACTTAAGAAGAAACAGACTCATAGGTACATATTACATACATAATATACATATTACATATATGTGATTGTTTAGATGTGAATGATATTCTATACAGAAATGTAGTAAGGCAATCATGTATAAGATAAATTTTATAAGGTAAATATTCTAAAATCAACTGCATTTTTACCATGTGACAACCAACAGAAAGTGTTATTTTAAATATTGATATTATTTACAATAGCAAAAAAATGTAAATGTTATCTAGAAATAAATTTAAGATATTAAGACCTTTATAGAGAAAGTATCAAACTTTATTGAGAGACATTAATGAAGGCCCTAGAAAGATGGTGATATACCACAATTAGGAATAGGAAGACTTAGTATCATCAAGGTGACATTTTTTTTTCTCAAAATTAATCTATACAATCAATGTAATTCCAAACAAAACTCTATCAAAGTTTTTTCAAGAAGTTTAAAAGCTGATTCTAAAATTCATATGGAATAACCAAGGTCCAAAATAGGCAAGATACTACCATAAGAAATAAGAGAAAGGTATTTTCTTACAATATATCATATATCAAGACTTATCAAGACTTAAGTTTCAAGTAATTAAGTATAGCCCTGGTGGCAGATAAAAAGAGGAAGGCAATGGATGATAAAAGAACTTAAACAAAAATCCACGCAAAATAGTTACTAAGAGAAAAATATTTTTGCAGATGAGGGGGAAAGGGTCTATTCAATAAATGGTTCTGAGACATTTGTTCACTCATGTGGATAAAAATCCTAAATCACTGGATAACAATGAAATTGAGTTCCTGATTCACGCTACATATAATTACCACTCTCAAACAGATTAAAGGCTTAAATGTGCAGGGCAAAACTATAAAATTTTTAGGAAAAAAAAACCAATATTTTCCTGACCTTGGGATAAAGATAGATCCCATGAGAATAGGGACATAAGTTATAGCATATTTATACAATGGAATATTATATAGTAATGAAAATTAACTACAGCTACCTATAACATAATAAATGGGTGGTTCTTAAAAATGTCAAGTTAGAACAAAACAGAGGATCATAGGGAAGAGAGAGGAAAGTGAAACAAGACAAAATCAGAGGATACAAACTGTAAGAGATTCTTAATCATAGGAAACAAACGAGGGTTGCCAGAGGAGAAGCGGGTAGGGGAGGGATGGGGTAACTGGTGATGGACATTAAGGAGGGCACGTGATGTAACAGCACTGGGTATAAGACTGATGAATCGCTGAACCCTACCTCTGAAACTAATACACTATATGTTAATTAACTGAGTTTAAATTTAAAAAAATACCAAGTTAGTGTAAAATAGCAAGTAACAAAAGACTACTTAAAGACTGATAAGTTTTGTATAAAATCAGAAAACAAGCAAAATCATGCAATATATTGTCTGGAGATGCACAGTTCAGTGATAAAATTTTTAAAAATTTTAAAACACAAAAATCACATTAGTGGTCACTTCTAGGCATAGGAACATCAGAGGAAAGTGGAAGGAGCAACTAAGTAGATGCAGTGGCTTTGATTATGTCCCATTTCTTCAGGCCACAACTATTTATTTTGCTTAATAAGTTACATTTATTTTATTTATGTGCTGTAAGTTGTGAATATGATGTTGTTTTAAAATCAAAATCTCAATTTTAAAAAGATTTGTGCTCGTTATAGAAGGTCTAATTTAATTACAACTGGAGTTCTACAACTCTAAGTGGGGATTTGTGGGCAGGGGTATAGGTGGGAGTTTCAACTGGTAATGAGTTTCGGGTTTGTTTGTTTGTTTGTTTTTTATCACTGGAGTTAGTCAAGCATAGGTAGGTAAAACCCTTTAAATTATTATGAATATTTTAGAATCAACTTGCAAGCATTATTTGGCTGATTTCATTAAATCCCTTCCATATCTGAAAGACTAGTATTCTGTGGATCAACTGTTGAGTGAAATAACTTAACTATTCACGTTAGCCAAAACTGGAACCATAGAGAGTCCATATAAATACTGCCCTGATCTTCTAGTACTAGAATTAGAATGAATCAGTTGCTCCCAGAGAAAGCTAGGGAATAGTTTCACCCTAAGAGTCACTTGCTTCTGTTTTCCCCTTAAAGATAATTTAATCCTTTCATTGTAAGTCTTTATTTCTTGGTGAGGTAGGGGTAAGGCGGGAGGAGAGGGAAAAATATATACGTTTAGTATTTTCACCTAACTCAATTTTATGCAACCAATTATTTAAATATAGTGTTGAAACTAATTTTAGCAAGTAATAAATTGGAGGCAGTATCTTAGGAAAATATTCTGCCTTTTAATCTTCATAGATTCTGGAGTTGGAAATAAAAGGCCACTTTCTTTAAAGTGTTACCAAATGTTTCCAGATCCCGCACCATCAAGACTGAGAATGCCAAATCAAACTGCCAGGACAGTCACCTAGAGGGGCCATTTAAAATTAACTTAAAAGCATAGACTGAATAAATTCATTCGTGCCAGTGTCCCAAAGGCAAATGCAATCTTCTGAGACTGAAAATGATAGAAGCCAGAAAGGATCCACAACAGAGGGTAGAGTGTCCACTAAATCCACAGTGAAAACACAACCCATGCCTCAAGGCACTCGGATAAGTCAATTATCTCTGTGGATACCCTCTCAGAGGTGCCTTCTCCCTAGGGAATATCTGCCCAGACCTCACTAGCCCACCCATCTGTCTTCTAAGCAACATCATTTTTGGTTATTAATTACAGCAAGAAAGAGGACTCATGACTACAATCCGGAAGTTCCAGTTTTATACCAAGTGGGCTGGAGGAAGATGTTGATGCCAAGACTGCAAACAAGTCTCCACCCCTCACCGAGTGACACTCTTATTGATGCTTCACATTGTAGGTCATGTCCTTTTGGAGGAAGTCAATCGTATCATTTTCTTGAAGAGAGAAGTGATCAGCAGGGACACTTCTATGGTATAATTAATGTAAACTATTCCAGACATGCATCAAGGTTCTATTTCCTGTCTTCCTTGGGTCCGGGTGGAAGAAATCCAATAGAGAAGGATAAGGGAGTAGCTTATCTTGCCCCGGAAATCACTACTGACACGCAGGAATTTTGCTATTTGTCTGGAAGTGACCCCCCCCCAAAAAAAAAAAAAATCCCCTGCTGGGTCACGTGACCCTGGCAGATCTCTTCTCATAAGGGCGCTGTGTGGAGCTTCTGAAATCTGTGGAGATTCTTCTCTGCAGATGCAGGAAGAAAGCAGGTGGATGGATGAATAAGTATGGCCTTGCTCCTGGTCACCTTGCTGGCATTCCTGAGCTTAGGCTCAGGATGTCATCATCGGATCTGTCACTGCTCTCACAGGGTTTTCCTCTGCCAAGAGAGCAAGGTGACAGAGATTCCCTCCGACCTCCCCAGGAATGCCGTTGAACTGTGAGTATCAGAGGCAGCGGGAACAACGGTGGCACTGGATTTGTGTGTTGCATGCTATTACTATTTTCACATTAGGCTGATAACTGTCGGGCTGAACTATTTCTGCCCTGAACAAAGGCTTGAGTAAAACAGACTCCCCCAGTCTAACATCCCCGCTTGCAGCTCTCCCAGGATCTTAGAGTTTGTCTCAGCAGCTGCCAGAAAAGGGCAATGTGGAAAGCTCAATGCAAAGGCAAAAAGAAGATGTTTGAGTCTTTTCAACACATTTGCTCTTGGGTTCCATACTGTCTTTGGTGGAATTGGAAAAGTAAAACTAAGAAAAACTAGAAACTTTTTTTTAAAGATTTTTTTTTATTTTTTATTAGAGAGAGAGAGAGTACAAGCAGGGGGAGCAACAGATAGAGGGAGAGGGAGAAGCAGGCTCCCTGCTCAGCAGGGAGCCCGACGTGGGGCTCAATCCCAGGACCCTGGAATCACGACCTGGGCCGAAGGCAGCCACTTAACCAACTGAGCCACCCAGGTGCCCTGAAAAACTAGAAACTTTAAAGACCTGGAATTGGAGGCAGAGAGACAGTCGTGATTTAAGTGGCATGTACAATGTGTCTCCTAAAGACACTGAATTTCAAGAAGGCACGAGTCACTGTCATTTTGGAGGCACCAGCAAATAATTCCTGAACTGAGTGCTGCTTCCTGGGGAAACAGGGAGTTGGAGGAGAGGGGAAGGGGTGTGAAGAATGGGAGAAAGAAAAGGGGAGGCAGAGTGAGCAGGAAAAATATAGCATCATCTTTCCTACAGCTGGGAAAATGTGAGTCACAACTTCAGAATTTCACTGAACTATTTTAATAAGAAGTCGATGGACTCTGAGAGTTGGACAAGATCTTAGACATCATTTCACTGTATCTCCTCTTTTTACAAATGAGCAATCGGGGGTCCAGAGACTCAAGAGATTTGTCTGATCTCTTACGAGTCAAGCCACAGCCAAAACGAGAAATCAGGTCTTTTGACTCATAGTCTACTGTTCTTTCCCCCAAACCCTATTCCGACTGTCCAATTTCTACTTCCCCTCAGTACGAGCAAGTGGTTAGGCTCAGAAGTTGTAGATATAGTCTGTGTATTTATTCCAAGGATTTTAAAGAGAAGCCATTATTCTGGAAGCCTGTTTCACTCTTGGTCCCATAAAGCTAAGGATGACTCTTATTTGACTTCAGAGTATGGTCAACTTTTCAGTTCACAATTACCAAAGCTGCACTCAAACATGGTGGTGCCTTTCAGATTGTCACTCAGAGACAAATGGTCACACACTTGGTTCGTTACGCTTGCTACTTTTCCCCTGGACATCTCAAGTCCTCAGTTCCGATCCAGAGGCAGCTGCAGTGGCAGAGAAAATAACTAGTCAGCTTTGTGTTTTGGCTACATTGCTTCCAATAACACAACTATTCCTGATTATGGGGAAGAATGTGTCAATGCACAGTCTGGTTTATTAGGTCATCACAAACATAGGAGAAGGTCAATGCACCTGAGCTCCTGTAAGAAGCCACTTGCTCTTAAGCAACTTTGGAATAATTGCTTAACCCCTTCTGAACCTCAGGTTCCTGACTTCTAAAGTGGTTTTAATACAACCAGTTTGGTTGGATTATTTTTTTTAAAGATTTTATTTATTTATTTGACAGAGAGAGAGATAGCGAGAGCAGGAACACAAGCAGGGGGAGTGGGAGAGGGAGAAGCAGGCTCCCTGCGGAGCAGGGAGCCCAATGCGGGACTCGATCCCAGGACCCTGGGATCATGACCTGGGCTGAAGGCAGACACTTAACGACTGAGCCACCCAGGTGCCCTGGTTGGATTATTTTTAACACTATAAGATACAGCTCCCTCACAAACAGCCATTTCTACCTCTTTACTTCTTCCAATGTTTCTGGATGAGCCAAGCAGGGCCAACCAACTGCTAGAGCAGACAACCCCTAACAAGGTTTAATTTTAGGGTGATACTCATCCATCCTAAACTCCCTTCTGCACTGGGCCATCGACTTTCTGACATCTCTTTACCAGAAGAGAGATTTTTTTCTTCATTCTGCATAAAAAAACATGAAGAAGGAAAGAAAAGAAGGGAAGAAGGGAGGGAAAAAAAAAAAAAGAAAGAAAGAAAATCCATTCCCAAACCTCAAACCTCAGGAAGTATGTGTGCATAGTGTGGGAGGAGCAGGAGTATGATTTTTTAAAAATAATTCATACTAAGATATAAATGACTAAAACATGTCTCTGCCCAAGAGCACTTTGCAACTGAGAAAGACATTGTAGGAGAGCGTGTGTTTGTCACTCTTGACAAAGGCTAGCTCTGGGTGAACCCCTTCCTTAGGTGTATTATACTAGAGGACAAAGTTGCATAAAACTAAGAAGGGGAAAGAAAATATTTCCCTGTTACTGGCATCCCCCCACACCCCACAAACCACCCAGGAGTGAGTACAGTTGCTTGAGAGTTTATCTAATCTTGAGAAGATTCTTTTCTCTGCACACTCATTAATAGGGTGTGAGTTGGGCCATTCTAGAGTTCAGCTTTGCAATCTTCTGGGCAAGGTATATAGAGGAAATATATAAATGTTGCTTTAGTGGTTAGGTGTAAAAAAATTATTTGAGGATATTTTTGAGGTTAGTTTGTTCATCATCGAAGAGCAGATAAAATGCCAAGTGAACTAGAACTCAGATGTTGAGTTAGAATGCAAGAACAATTATTATTATTTTTTTTTTAAGAACTGAATTGGGTTTATCTGGAACACTGGCAGAGGAAAGATGAAATGGCTTATTCAACTACATATTTCTAATTCACCTTGCAGTCTTCTGCATTTGGGTGTTGACTTTAATGATGATCACATCAGATGGAGGTAGACAGAATAGTCGGGCTTCAGTGAGTGAAACTGCTTAACGCATCAACACATCACAGGTTCATTGTTAGTCAGATTCACCCAGGGGTAAACAACAGCTACATCTTACCATGTACAATTTATCCTATCATTCCATCTACCTCGCAGCACTTTCATTTTATATATATGCCAGCTATCACAAGAGATTTCTAATTCCCAACCATCTGCCCATGTTAATATTAACACCAAAGCAACAGGAAAGCACCACCAACAGACAGGTACATTCCATTTACTGAAGGGCCCATACCATTTGCCTGAAGCTTTACACAAAATACTTTATGAAAATTTCACAACAGAACTGCAAGTTTGGTATTATTGCTCCATTTTTCACATGAGATAAACCAAGGAGCCCAAAAGTTCAATAGCTTGGATGTTGTCAGCCCTGTGGCTCCTAGATGGCACACCTGGAATCCAAACTTGAGCCTGGGTTCCTACCTCTTCTCTGTGCTGTGTTTAATGAAAGCCTCTGACTCCTTTCATTTGTTCCTCTTCAAACAAACAAAGATGTCCCTTAGAATTTGCCCAGAGGTCAGCAGTTTTTCAGTTAAGAGCCGGTAATAAATACTTTAGGCTTTATGGGCCATAAGTCTCTACTGCAAGTACTCAACTGTCACAATTGTACGAAATCTGCCATGGACAAAACGGAAATGAATAAGCATGGCTGTGTTCCAACAAAAACTTATTTTCGCCTCTAAAATTTGAATTTTATATCATGGTCGCGTGTCACAAAATTTTTTTTTTTTTATCATGTAAAAGGTGAAAAATAGTCTTAGCTCATGAGCCACAGAAAAACAGAAGATAGGCCCACTTTGACCCACAGGCAATCTCTTAAGCCACTTCTGATTGAGACTATAGGTAAAAGCGGCTAAATCTTACTGGTTTAAGTGGGGTTGAGGCAGCCTGAAACAACATGGCACCATGGAGAAAGTACTGAACTAGGTGAGCTGGGGCAGGAATGGAGGGAAACCTAAGGCAATATTCATAGGCGGGCTTTTACTGTTTTTGACACGTCAGAGATGGTATATTATAGTCTTTAGAATCCAAGAGACTCAAGTCCGAACACAGGCTATGACTGCTCTACCACACGGGCTCTTGGCTGTATAATGGAAACTGTAATGTTAGCCTTTCTCAAAGAGTTTCTGTAAGGACTATATGGGACAATGATAATTTAACCCCTAGGGCAATGCCTCTCAGGTGGTGGTGGTAATGCTTGTCGTTGCTGTGGTCATCTGTCAAACACTAGGAAAAAAACACCACAGAGGGCATTCATGAGGACCAAATGGATCAAGAGGTATGAGAATGCTTTCAACAATGGATATAGAGATCTCTGTAACTCTGAGATAGTTTATAATCTCCTGCTTACTTAAGAATAATCTCCTCCTCCCCCCATGGCTGGAGCACTTACTCTCTGTGCACTTACTTTCTGAGTAAGAAAATGTGTTCTTTTAGGCTTTCAATATTTGCCAAGAACTCAGGGAAGTTTCATTCTGACCACAGTCAGAGGAGTTTTGATTTGACTTATCCTAGAAACTCAGTTTCAACTGGAGACAGTCAGTGAATCTAGAAAGGACACTTGGATCTTGTTTTATTCTTCCTGGAGTTACAATTTCTAAGGAGAACGTGAAACACCCATTCAAAATCGGAAATTTTAGCTCTAAGTGACCGCACAGGTACAGCTATCTTTTTCTTCAGCAGGGTCAGATGACCACAAATACTAAGGGGAGAAAAGGGTCCACTGCTGGTGCCTGTTGACTCAGGGAGATCTGCATTGAGATCTTATTATAGGCATGTGTTGACCCCTCTGTTCATATCAACTTCCTGTATCTCACTGCAATCTCAAATGACCCGCCCTTACTTTTAATTATCTAATTACATATTTTTTTTGTTTTAACTTCTCCCTTTCCCTTTTATTCCTTGTTTTGCTGCTTTGGTTTAGATCACTCGCCTTATTCCAGAATCACAGATTATTGTTTAGCTAGGAGCTACTTTAGTCTTTCCTTAGTTCTGAGGGATGTATCAGCACTGTGGGCCAAAAGGGAAGACTTTTACGGTGCCAATTAAGTTCTGTGATCTTCAAAAGGGAAATGGAGCTTTAGATGTTTGTAAACAAGTTTAATTGTGCATTTTGCTTCCTCTGAAAGCTGATTCTGGGATTAATATTCTGCAGAACACACTCTAAGAAAGGCTACTCCAAAGGCTGGTCTATCCAACACCAGCCACCAGAATGAATCCCTTGTCAAGTCTGAACTGCAACCTGGACCTCCTGACTCCCAATTCAGTGCTGAGTATCAGCTGCAGGCAAATCTTGGCCTGGGTTTTCAGGGCTTTATGCCTAAGAAGCTGCTGTTTAAGAATGTAGTGTTTCTCATAAAGAAGATGGTTACGAAGACTATAGCCACGTGGAAACTAGGTGTTACTTAGACTGAGGGGATGAAAGGAAAGATTAAAACAATGGATTACAAGACTAGTAAAAACCACTCCTGACTTCTGGATTTGTTGAGTATCGATGGCTCACTTTCTTGATTGCCCATATCCAATCAGTTTTATATACTCCCTTCATATTGCTACTACCAGTAATTCTTTTTTTAAAAAATTTATTTTATTTATTTGAGAAAGAGAGAGAGCGTGCACATGCGAGTGGGGGAAGGGGCAGAGGGAGAAGGAGGGAGAGAATCTCAAACAGACTCCCCGCTGAGTGTGGGGCCCAACAGGGGGCTTGATCTCACAACCCTGAGATCATGACCTGAGCAGAAATCAAGAGTCAGAAGCTCAAACGACTGAGCCACCGAGGTACCCCATCAGTAATTCTTTCTTTATTGCCGTCATCGGTTTGGGTCCTGAATATCTAAAGCCAGGATTGTATAATTATGTCCTACTTTATCTCCTTTTATCTCCAGTTGACTCCTCAGTCAATTGCTCTCTCTCTTCTCCAAACCAGCCTGCACACTGTCATTGAATTTTTCTCCATAAAATACCATTGCCACCAAGTTATGATTCCCCCATTCAAAAATCACTCAATGGCTCATTTTTCTGACTGCCTCTCACTGCCCTCCAACAGGAGCCGTCCACTCTGCAAGGCTGAGGAAGACTCGCTCTTAAGCTCAGTTTGTACATTTCTGCCTCCCTGTGTCTTCATGTTCCGCCTCCTGTTTATACTATCCTCAGTTTCTTCTTTCTCGCCTCTTGAAATCCTACCTACTTATCATCATCTTGCTCCAAGGCTGCCTCCTTGATGAAGTCTTCCCTAACCACTTCATCTTTATTTAATCTGAATGCTAGTACAGTTCATTTCACACTTACTTTCTTAATTTGTCCTTATTTTTTCATTTGTGAAAATTTCTTTTGTATTCTTTATTGTGACGGGTTCAATGCAATGTATGTTCTGTGCCCTCAATTACATGTAGAACAAATGATACAATAAATCAGAGGGAATTACATCTGTTTATTTGCTCCATTCCTCAGTACTAAGGAAAAGATTCTTATAAAAGATGATTATTGCCCTCCCTGCGGTGAACTACTATAGGATTTGATAGTTTTCTTATTTTCCTTGCCTTTTTTATGTGTTTGTTTTAAGAAAATGCCTGTATATCATTCTAGAATCAATTAATTTATTCAGAAAAATACAAAGATCAGAAACAAATCTCCTAAGTTAAAAAGTTGAACATTCTGTATTCTAAGCACGTCACTCAATTCTCCTGACATTAAGTAATAGTACTTGCCTCTCTATACCTAACAAGAATATTGAAAAGATAAATGACATTGCCTAAACAAAATCACTTTAAGCCAGGCAGAAATGTTCAAAGAAGTATAATTTTTGCCAATTAAGGTCAGATTCCAAACCCTGAATGTGAGGTTTCCTGTGCTCCCCAGATGTGCTTTGATTACTGTAGTTCTATCTGGATATCAAACCAAACGTCCCACTGTGAAGCTTATCCCTGGTGCCCATATCCACACACTCCTACTGTCTTGTTTAGATATTTCTTTGAAAGAAACAAACAGCACAGTTTTCATGCTAATGAATACACAATCCTTTCTCTCAAAACAAAATCTTGCACCTACTTTAGTGAGAAACGGTATATGTATGTCCAACATTTGGAATTTAATTGGGCTGGGGGTAAGGGAGGTTTATATTCCCTGTGGAGGAATTGGAAAAATGACTAAAGGGAGAGCTCTATAACGCAGTACCTTGAAAGGGAAAAAGTCGAAATTATATTGCAGGGAAAGAATCCTTTAAAATACAAGATGAACTCTACCCTGAGAATTGGCTGAGAGCTATAATTTAGAGTCATTATCAGCAATTGAAGAGTAGGGGTTTGAGACAGCAAAATTCCACTAGCTTGGTGATGATAAAATCCCTTGTTTACCCTAAAGGTGAGAGCTGTCCTTCCTCACCCAAGTCCTCTACCAAAGAAGCCTAAGCTTCAGAAGCAAGACATGTTGGCAATAAATGGGAAGTTCATTTAACTTTTGATTATCCCTCCCCACAGCCATTAATTGGGTTATCTAGTCACTATGGTTGATTGGACTATACTTTTTTTTAAGCTGTTAGATTTAGACTCTCCAATTTAGCTTTATTTTGACTAGACTCTAGCTTATATATCCCACAAGGTCAGCTAGGAAAGAGAGTAATTATTTTTAATTGCTTAGGATCTGATTATAATGAGATCTGAATGTTTGTTCTTAATCTGACTTCCCCCTGAAATATCTCAGAGCATGTTTTGTGTCTTCGACCTGAACATGTCATTACCTTGTTCTTTCCTATGGGATATGCCAACTGATCTAAAAAACTTCAAGTGATGTGCAAAAAAAAAAAAAGAATAAAGTAACCAAACCCTGGCCAAAGCCTTGAACTCAATGATATTTTTAGCCTTAGGAGTAGCTTGAGTCCACTCTTTTCATCACTTCCCCCAGACCTTTTCGGCAAGAGCTTGCACTGAGCTTTCACAGAATGCTATGTTAGAAATAGTGGAAAATAGTATGAGCCAATTTCTGTATCCCCCTAATGCCAAGCTTGATGAAAACCTCTATAAAACAGTAACGCAAAAAGCTCAGCTAAGTTTAAGCGATCTAAGTTAAGAGAGATTAATAGAGGGCATCAGAAAGAAAATTCATCAGTACATTGGTGGAAACTTGAAGTAAAATAATGCCAAAGTTTCATTCAATTCTAAAATGCTTCAATGTGACAAACATCTTCAGGCACCAATCTTCCCAAAGCCAATAAGCTTTTTCTAGGTCTCAGAGTCCAGCAGGTATGTAATTCCTCAACTCCTGTGATTTCAGTTGTGGGATTTTGGGGGGTAGGGGGAGCAGTAGGCTCAGTAAACAGTTTTGTTTTGAAATACAGCATGGGAAACCTCACACAGATACCCCTCTCTCTTGTTATTTTCAATTTGCAAAGGGGTTTTAAACAAAGATTTGTGGGAGATCCCATCTCCAGCAGTGACTGTAACTCAATAGATGAGGGCTGATGGGAGGCCATGGAACATTTCATCCACAGTCCTCCCAGAAGAAGAAGGGCATGAAAAAGAAAAGCCCCTCATAAGAAAGGGCCACAGCCTGGAACATTATATTTTTCAGGAGTGGCTCCAGTTTAAAATATTCTGTCCCTTCTGAGAAAGTTTCCTAAATTTTGGTTCAGGTGACGGATCACATCCCTGGAAGACAGGCTTGCCTCTACTTGTGTGTTCCTTACTCTCACAGTAACAGTTTCTAAACTGGTTTCTGTGCCTTCCATCATCTGCCCTCCCAGTTCCTGGCTCTGAGCTCTTGCTCTCATTGAATTCCCCTGTGGGCTCTAATATCCAGAGTCAGGACAAAAGTCCCAAGTCCTAAGTTGGACATCAAGGTCTCCTATGTTTTGGCCTCAGATTAGCTCTCCTGTCCTGTCTCTCATCTTCCATGCCCTTAACTCTTTCCCTCATACACTATTTTCTATTCCCAGATAGGTCTTCTATTCTCCTACCCAATACTATTATCTTCTCCAACCTCAAGTATGTTACTTCAGTATTACTCAGTTTTTGAGACCAAAGTAAAGATGCTCATTTTTCATGGTTTTTTTTCAACAGCAAATATTTGATTATATTTGTACAAGGCACTGTATTAGGCTCTCAGGGAAAAAAGGAATCAACAGGGGAGCTGACAAAGAGAAGAACACCAAAGAAATAATGACAATACTGTTTATCCTCACTTTTACCCACAAAAATCAAAATCCCTGCTGGGAACCCAGAGTAGTCATTGTCAAACTCGGTCATTTGACAATTACTTGCAAGTTGCCATCTGAAATCACAGGTTGTGTGAACTGGAAGAAACGGATGCCCAGTAAAATCCAGTGAGAAGATGCTTGCGTGCTTCGTGCCAGAGACAAGTAGGTGAGAAGCTGGGCATCTGCCTGTCCCATCTAGATTTGCCCTTCTGACCACCTAGGGTTGATTTCAGGAGTTAGGCAGGGCCACTTCCACAGCAGTCTAATCTTTAAAAGGTCAGAAAATCCTAGCTTTATTTTTCAAGGAGAACGCGGACCTCAAATAAAAGAGAATGGCAAATGAACACCAGCAAATGTATGGTAAGGTGTAATTGACTGATGTCCAAATATTTAAATGTGACTACAAGTTTTCAAATTGTGAAAATGCAAGGGACCGGGTCCTGTGAATTGAGATAGAAGAGAATAATACAGAAGGTGGAAAATGGCACCAAAAGGGAAAACTTAGTCTGCACTGTTTTCTTTGCCAACTTTATAATTTTCCCCAAAGCGGCTGTGTTCACGAATGCTATTATGTGGATACCAGGAGAGAGTAGGTTAAAGGAGTATATAAATCAACAGACTGTGTATGCCAGCTTCCCCCGGAGAAGCTGAGTGTCGTCTCTGAAATCTGGTAATCATATAGACTTAGTCTCGACAAAGCCCCGATGTCTCTTCTGAAAATGACACAACTTAAAAATTTCAACTTTGGCAAAAGGGGGACGCTAAGAAGGAATTCTTCAATGTTCCTGAACTTGTAAGCAATTTTCTTTTTGTGTGAATTTCAAGCTGTTTTGCATGCCTATGTTAGCTTTAGAATTGAAAAACAAAGTGAATGAAAAAGAATGATCACGCCATCCTCAGGTAACTCCTGAGCAAGTATCAAGAGCCAGTCCAAACCCTTGCCACTGCCATACACCCACCAAAGGTAATCTCTGGTCAAGGCCAAGAACAAAAGAAACCTTCATTTAATTGGTGTTTGTTTTGTGAGCAAGCTGTGTAGAATTTCTCTAAGCAAATATATTGGAGGTGGGGGAGAGACTGGAAAATGCAACAAGAAATACATTTTTAATTTCAAAAACAAACTGAAAAGGCAATGAAAGCAAATATGACAAAATGGTGAACAGCAAAGAGGTCATCTGAGATTCCACATACAGTAGCAAAATTGCTTATCAGGACCCTGAATGTGAAAATCTGTTGAACTCCTTCAGTAAGAACATACAGTCTTGGAATGGCATCTGATTCCTCCAAACATATACTAGAGACAAGAGGAAAAAGAACAAACAGTTATGATAGCCAGATAGGAAATTTACAAAGTAGCTCTGGAAGCAGAGCTCTCCAGTAAGATTCCAGGGGGAAGAGCAAAAGCATAAAAGGAAGCAAGGAAGGACAGAAGAAAGGAGGGAAGGAGTAGGAAAGAGGGAGGGAGGGAAGGAGGGAGGAAGCACGGGAAAGACACAAACAACTGGCTGGTATTAAGATAGGAAATCGCTGAGTCAGTATCTAAATCTTGACTCTTGGGTTGGTCAAATTCCCTGGATAAGATTTTCCCAAGCTTCTACCCGAAGGGTGAAGCCCTATGCCAGCATTCTGGTAGCTAAGGAAAAGGGCTAGGGCCTCAGCCGCCATCAGTATTCTCGGGTGTCCTCCAGTCCAGAAACTATCTATTCTACTCTCTTTTAAGAATAAACCTTTGCTGTTTTGCTCTGGGGGACAGAAGCACTTGCCTGACTGCTCCCAGTGGGAAGTATGGCTGCCTCTTCATCTTTCGACCAATCCTCTTTAGTTAGCCACCTGACCCTGTTTCCTCCCCACTCCCACTTCCAGGGACACCAATGCCTCCAATTCCTGAGTGTTTTAGGGACCGTGCAGTGTGAATCACATCGGTTTAGGATTCCATTTTCTAGAGTCTGCCAAGTCAGTACTTCTCCAACTTTAATGTGTAAGCAAATCAGAAGAATATATTGGGAAAATTCAGATTCTGGTTCAGTAAGGCTGCGGTGGGGCCTGAAAGTCTGCATTTCTCACCAGCTCCCAGGAGGCTTTGTGGGTTTATAAAAAGCCTTTAAAAAAACGGCTTACTGTCTTCTCAGTGGGATTTCAAGAGGAAACGGACTGTTATTTAGTTATTTGTTTACTATGCCATCTCTTCTCAGGAATCTCCACTCATTATTCAACCCACTCAATCTGGCTCTCTTCCCAAAGGAACCACTGAAAATTTTCTTGTCCTAGGTACCAATAAACTTCTCTTTATTTTCTGTATGTTTTATACTGTGGTTATATCATTTTTCAAATAAAAAATAAAAATCTGAATATAAGAGGAATGCCACACAATTGAGGTGCCAGATGTAATCAATGGCCACTCCCCTATCCACATGTTACATGCCTCTCAGGAATACTCCACACAGTTGACCATCCTCTTGCTTGAAAGTTTTCTCTTTGAACCTCCAGGTTCTGTGACACCACACTAGCCTTCCCCCTACATCTCATGCCAGACCTGGATCTGTGCTGAGTTCTTTACTGCTGCCCCATCTTTAAATGTTGGAGGTCCCCAGACCTCATCTGGACACTCTTCTCTCATGCATCTGTATACTCTCTGCAAGGATATCATCCAGTCTGTGGCTTTAAATACCACTTCACCTACAATTAAAACCTCTTCATTAAGCACCAGGCAAGTGATATCCAGCTGAAACCTTGACATCCCCACTTAGATCCCTTACTGGCATCTCTAAACCAAACGAGTAGAAAATAGTACAATTAATCACTTTCCCTAAACCTCTCAGAATCTCCTCTCGCAAGCTTCATCATCTATAGAAATGCATCTATCTCCAGTCCCCACACACACCCAAATCTAATCTAACACCAAGTGCTAGAGATCTGGCCCCTAAAATATAGCACAAATGTCTCCATTTCTTCTCTTCCCTACTACCAGTCCAGCTCAAACCACCATCGTCCCTCGCCTGGACGACCGCAAAAGTCCCTACCTCTTCTATCCCCTGGTTCCACTCAAAGCTACAAGCCAGCCCTCACACAGCAGCTAAAGTTTTAAAGAACATGACATATAATTACTTAGAATTGCACTTGTAATAAAATTTTTTCAACCCATGTTTCATGTTACTTCCTATGGGAGGCACTGTTCTAGGTGCAAGAGATCCAATATTGAGTAAAACAAAATCCCTTCCTTGCTGGAGCTTCTATGCTTTGCCACAGCTACAAGGCATTCCATGATGATCTGACCTCTGCCTGTCTTTCCACAGGCATAGTGCATATCATGTGCCACTTGCCCATCATCACTAATCTTAGCTACCTCGGGCTTCTTTCTGCTTTTCCAATACACCAAGCTCTTTCCCAACTTAAGTCTTTTTTTCACTTGCATTTCATCGTCTATAATGTCTTCCCCCCGCCCCCGCCCCACCATTGTCTTTCATCTTTCCAGTGTCTACCAAAATGCTACCTCCTTAGAGAGGTCTTCCTTGACCACTCTGCTATAGCAGCAATCCTCTAGCCTGGTACCCTTTTCTTTCATAAGGTTACGGCAATTTGAGTGTTTTTAGTTACATATTTATTTTCACCCACTAGAAAGTAGAAGTAAAGTTTCACGATGGCAAGGATTCCAGCATGTAGAATAGTTCCTGGTACAGAGTAGATACTTAATACATACATGAATGAATCGAGGCACCTGGGTGGCTCAGGCGGTTAAGCGACTGACTCTTGATTTTGGCTCAGGTCATGATCTCAAGGTCCTGGGATGGAGCCCCATGTCTGGCTCCACGCTCAGCAGGGATTCTGCTTAAGATTCTCTCTCTCCCTCTCCCTCTGCCTCTGCCCCTCCCTGCTCAAGTTTGCACTCTCTCTCTCTCTCAAATAAATAAATCCTAAAACAAACAAATACATGAAGTAATAAATGACAGTCCCTTCAAGCAAGTAAAAACTAGAAGGAAACACCAAATTTAACAAACATCTGGGAAGTCCTACTATATCACCATGCTGTTTATTTCTCATCCTATCTCACCAAACAGTCTTGTACTATAGCTATTACTGTTCCCATTTTGGAAATAAATGTAATTGAAGAACTAACCCAAAGTTATTTAGCTTCCCAGTGTCAGAAATGAAATGAATATTCCTGATAAACCTAATTTAAAGATGCCCAGTCTTTGTACTAAACATGAAAAAAAGACAAAGAGGCCCCCCTGTGCTCAGAACTTCTAAAGCAAAACAATCTAAACTCTTCATCTAAGCTTATACATGTACAATTCTGGAGTTACCCATAATGTAAAACTTACATATTATCTTTTCTCTCAAATACAGTAAGCTCTCTGAGGGCCAGCATTCCATCCCTCTCCTGCAGCCATCCAGGGGTGGGTACTCAGTAACTACTCAATAGAGAGGACACACACAGACAGAAGATGAATGAGCAAGGTCATGAATAAATAGGAGGACTGAAAAGTAAATGTCAATGGCCATTTCCAGCGATAAATTGCAAAATAACCAGAAGTTGTCTAATAATGTTCAAGAGCCATTTAAGCAATTTGTGTATGCCTGTGAGAGAGATGATTAGTGGGGCTAACTCCCACTCTCTGTTGCCCTTTACACATTTTCTATGAAGACAGTCCCTCAGAAATAATTAACTGTCAGCAGGTTGAGTAGGTCATCTCCTGTAGGTATAAAGGCTTAACAAAAGTGAATGCTATGTGAAAATGGAGTGCTTGATGAAGGATTGGAGAGCTCTGTAGATACTCTCTAAACTGTCTTCATGCAATGAGAATGAACCTTGCCGATGTTACAAAATCTCCACAGAGTTTAAAAAAAAAAAAAAATTCTTAGTGATCTTATATGACCTTACGGCCTCTTCTCTAAAATTTCTTCTAGATTTGAGGAACTGTACTTCTGTTGTCTCATCCTGGATGTGGTTTGAATTCTGGGCCGACCTGCTCTAACTAGTCCACATCTTATGTAATATGATTTGGAAAGCACCAAGCCAGCTCAGTTCACCCACAATATCTCCCCTGATACTTGTCGCAATGCCACCAGTAATAAAGTAATTCTGGGAGCCTTCAATATTTCCTTAACTTCTAAGACTCTGCAGTTGAAATATAAAATCCTCTTGGAAGAGAAATATCTTGGCTTTTGAAGGCTAGCCCTTTGCTCTAGCATTTTTCAAAATGTATTCCTTTAGAAAATACATACTTTAGGAAACTCTGATTTAGTGAGATGTAGCTAACCAAGATTATGCTTTGGCAAATGGGCCTCCATATATACCCAGAGGAGCTGGAGAGTTGAGAAAGGTAATATATACAACTCAATGTATGTGGTAGACACCAAAAACTATTTCCCCTCTTTTTAAAATTCTGTCAAGTCTTCATCTGTGCAAATCTGCTTTGCTCTTCAAATCAGAGAATTTTTATGCTAAATGAACTTTAGAGACCGTACACTTCCTCTCTCCCCTTGTTTTAGGAATGAAAAATGAGGCAGAGCAAGATGAAAGTACTTGCCTAAGGTCATGTGGGTAATTAAAGGTATTGTCTAGCCTCTATTTCCAAAGCCAAAAACCCTAAACCCACAATTTACAAGTTTCTATGTCTGGCTTCCTGATAAAACATACCTCTCTACTCCCACAAAGAACAGACAATCCTCCACTACCCCCTCTGCCTCTCCTCAAGCCCAAGGGAACACCTTCCAGATATTATGAGCATTAGAATTCTACTGCTATTTTCCTTTTTGCCTGCTTTTGAAAAACACCATTATTAAGATAGAACACAAGCACACAAGTCATTCAAAGTATAAATTCCAGTGGTCTTTAGTATATTCACAGATATGTACAACCATCACCAGAGTCAAGTTCAAAACATTTTTATTACCTCAAAGAAAATCCTTTATCCTTCAGCTATCACTCTCCTCCCTACCCTCTTCTACCCAGACTTGAACAACCACTAATCTACTTTCTGTCTCTAAATTTCTCTATTATGGACTTTTATATGGATGGAATTACATGAGGTCTTTGTGACCAGCTTCTTTCACTTAATATTTTCATGATTCAGTCAAGTTATAATAGGTATTAAAATTCCATTCTTGTTATGGCTGAAAAATATTCCTTTTATTGATATATCACATTTTGTTTGACCATTTGTCTGTTGATGGACATTTGGATTATTCACCTTATGGCTATTATAAAAAATGCTACTTTAAACATTTGTGTATAAGTTTTTGTGTGGACATGCATTTTCATTTTTCTTGGTATATACCTAGAATTGGAATAGTTGAGTCATATGGTAACTTGATGTTTAATACATTGGGGAACCACCAAACTGTTTTCCAAGGTGGCTGAGCCATTTTACATTCCCATGTGTGAGATGCCTATTTCTCCACATCCTCGTCAATCCTTGCTGTTACCTGACATTTTTTATTCTAGCCATCCTAGTGAGTAGGAAGTGATATCTCATTGTGGTTTTGATTTGTATTTCTCTTATGAGCCGTGATGTTGCACATATTTTTATATGCTTACTGGCCATTTGTATCTCTTCTTTATTGAATATCTATTCAGATTCTTTGCCCATTTTTTAATTGGGCTGTCTTTTTATTATTGATTTGTGAGAGTTCCTCGTACATTCCAGAAACAAGTCCCTAATCAGATGTGTAATTTGCATATTCAGCCCAATCAGTGAATTGTCATTTTACTTTCTTGATAGTGTCCTTCGAAGTACAAAGGTTTTAATTTTTATAAAATCCAATATATATTTTTAAACCTTTGTTATCTGTGTTTTGGTATCATATCCATATCCAAAAATCCCTTGCCAAATTCAGGGTCATAAAGATTTACTCCTATACTTTCTTCTGAGAGTTTTAGAGTATTAGCTCTTACATGCAGACCTTTGATCCATTTGGAATTAATTTTTGTATATGGTATTAGGTAATTGTCCAACTTCGTTCTTTTGCACGTAGATAACCAGTTGCCCCAGCACCATTTGTTGAAAAGACTACTCTTTCCTTATTGAATGGTCTTGGCACCTTTGTTGAAAATTAGCTGACCATAGAGGCATAGATTTCTTTCCAGGCTCTCAGTTCTGTTCCATTGATCTGTATGTTTATCCTCGTGTAAGTACCACACTGTCTTTCTCAGTATTGCTTTCTTGTAAGTTTTGATATCAGGAAGTACGAGTCCTTTAATTTTGTTCTTTTGCCGGATTGTTTGGTTTGTATTTCCTTATGAATTTTAGAACCAACATGTCAATTTCTACAAAGCAATGAGCTGATTCTGATAAGAGATTGTACTGAATCTATAACTCAGTTTGAGGATTATTGCCATCTTAATGATGTGAAGTCTGATTCATAAACATGATGATTTTCCATTTATTTTGATCTTCTATAATTTCTTTCAGTGATGTTTTATAGTTTTCCAAGCTACACATTTTTACTTTTTATTAAATTTACTGTTTTTTATTCTTTTTGATACTTCAATGAATGAAATTGTTTTAATGTTATTTTCAGTTTGTTCATTACGAGTATATAAAAATACAACTGAATTTTATATATTGATCTTGTAACCTGTAACCTTACTTGAACTCATTTGTTAGTTCTAACAGGTTTTTAGTTGATTCTATAGGATTTTTCTATAGACAATAACATGTCATCTGTGAATGGAAATATTTT
Source organism: Callorhinus ursinus (assembly GCF_003265705.2). NCBI lineage: Eukaryota > Metazoa > Chordata > Mammalia > Carnivora > Otariidae > Callorhinus > Callorhinus ursinus. The sequence goes on from NW_027397072.1 coordinate 71,576,739, forward strand.
TCACTTCTTCCTTTCTACTCTGCATGTCTCTATTACTTTTTATTGCCTACTTACCCCACCTAGAATCTTCAATACAATTTAAAGTAGAGGTAGCAAGAGTACACATCCTTGTCTTGCTCCTGATCTTGGGGAAAAGCATCTAGTTTTTTTACCATTAAGTATGATGTTAGCTATAGATTTTTCATAGATGCACTCTATTGTGTTGAGGAGGTTCCCTTCTATTCCTAGTTTGTTGAATATTTTTTTATCAAAAAAGGATGTTGGATTTTATCAAAACCTTTTTATGTATCAGTTGAAATATATAGTTTTTCTTATCCTTTTGATATTATGTATGACATTATAACATTGGGATGTTAAACCAACTGTGCATCCTTGAGATAAACCCTACTTAATCACCATGTATAATTCTTTTTACATGGATTTGGTTTGCTAGTATGTTCTTAAAGGATTTTTACATCCATACTCCTTTGAGAAATTGGTCTGTAGTTCTCTTTTCTTGTGATGTCTGTCTGGTGTTGATATGAAGGTAAGACCTCACTCATAGAATGAGTTGGGAAATGTTCTCTTCAAATTTTTTAGTAGATTTTGAATAATTGGTATTAATCCTTCCTTAAGTATTTGATAGAACCCAGTAATGAAGCCATCTGGGTATGGAATACTCTTTGGTTTTTGTTGTTGTTTTTTGTTTGTTTTTTTTTCTAACTACTAACTCAATCTCTTTACTTCATATAGATCTGTTTGGATTTTCTATTTCCTATTGAGTCAGTTTCAGGACTTACACCTTTCTAACAAATTTCTCAATTATTCTAAGTTATCTAATTTGTTGATGTACACTTATTCATAGCATTCCTTACTATGACCATAAAGTCAATGGTAATGTCCCTTCCTTCATTTCTGATTGTAGTAATTTGGTGTCCTCTCTTTATTTCTTGGTCATTCTCACTGAAGTTTGCCCATTTTTTGAAATCTTTTCAAAGAATCGGCTTTAGTTTTCATTTTTTTCTATTCTCGCCTTCATTAATTTCTGCTGTACTCTTTATTATTTTCTTGCTTCTCACTTTAGGTTTAGGTTGCTCTTCTTTTTCCATTGTCTTGAGGTGGAAGGTTACTTATTTAACGTCTTTTTTTAATATAGACATTTACAGCTATAAATTTCCCTAGAAGCATTGTCTTAGCTATATCTCACAAGTATTACTATCCTATGTCTTGATTTTCATTCACCTCAAAGTATTTTGTTTCTCTTTTTACTTATGATACATTGGCTATTTAGTAATACATTCTTCAATTTTGGCATATTTGTGAGTTCCCGGTTTTTTTCCTGTTATTGATTTCATATTTCATTCCACTGTGGTTGGACAACATACTTTATTTCTAACTTATCAAATTTATTGAGGATGTTCTTTATGGCCTAGCATATGATCTACCCTGAAGAATGTTCTATATGCACTGGAGAAGAATCTGTACCTGTTGTTGTTGAGTGTTCTGTACATGTCTGTTAGATCTAATTTTTAATAGTGCTGTTCGAGTGTCCTATACAGTTGTTGACCTGTCTAGCTGTTCTATCCATTATTGAGAGTAGGGTGTTGAAGTCTTCAACTATTATTATTCAATCTTCTATTTCTCCCTTAATTTCTGTCAGTTTTCATTTCATGTATTTTGGTGCCATGTTATTAAGTGCATATATGTTTATAATTGTTATATCTTCCTGATAATTGAAACTGTTATCCTCATAAGATATCCCTCTTTATGTCTTACTAACATTTTTTGTTTTCAAGTCTCTTACCTGATATAAGGATAGCCACTCCAGCTTTCCTGTGGCTGCTCTTTAAAAGACATATCTTTTCCAGTATTTTTACTGTCAATCTATTTTTGTCCTTGAATGTAATCTGTTTCCTTTAGAATATATAGTTAGGTCGTGTTTTTTATATCCAATTTGACAATCTCTGTCTTGTAATTAGGTTGTTTAATTCATTGACATTTAATATTATTGATATAGTTGGATTTATATCTGTCATTTGACTTTTTGTTTTCTATATGTCTTTTTTGTTCCTCTATTCATCCTTCACAACTGTCTTTCATATTAAGTGGATCTTTTCTAAAGAGCCTATTAATTTCTTTAATGATCTCTTTCACTATGTTTTTGAGATTTTTTAAAAGCAGTTGCTCTAAAGTTTACCATATGTCCCTTATCAGAATCAGCTTTGAGTTTATGTTAGATTAATTCCAGAGTAAGAGGAAGAATGAGAGAGAGAATGTTACACCTATAAAGCTCTATTCCTATCAGTTAAAAGAAAAAAAGAAAAAATATATGCATTTGTGGAATCTTTTATAATTACATAATTACCTTTATTAGTGCTTTGCTTGTGTGGATTTGATTTACCATCTAGGGCCACTTGCTTCAGCCTGGATCAATTCCTTTAGTTTTTCTTGTAAGGCAGGTCTGCTACCAACAAAGTCTCTCAGTTTTTACTTATCTTGGAAAATATTTTGCCTTCATTTTTGCAAGATAGCTTTTCTAGATATAGTACTCTTGGTTGACAGGTTTTCTTCCTCTGAGCACTATAAATGTGTTATCCCACAATCCCAGGCCTCCATGAGGAGTGAGCTGCTAGTTTTATTGAGGTTCTGTTGCAAGTAATGTCACTTTTTCTTTTGTTTTCAAGGTTTTTCTCATTTTCTTTGACTTTAAGCATTTTTACTGTAATGTATCTGTTTATGGGTCTCTGTGCATATATCCTACTGGAGTTTATGGAGCTTACTAACTGTATAGGATATTGTTTTTCAAAATATTTGGGAAGTTCTCGCCCATTATTTCTTTAAATATTTTTTCTTCTTCTTTTTCTCTCTCATCTTCTGTACTCTCATTACACACATATTGGTGTCCCTTCTTTGGGCTCATATTTCTCTAAGGCTCTTTTCATTTTTCTTCATTCTTTTTTCTCTCTGTTCTTTGGTTTGAATAATCTCTATTGATCTATTTTTTCTAATTCTTCTGCAGATTTAAATCTACTGTGGAGACACTCAAATTTTTAAAAAACAGTCATTCACCGGTACTGTTGAACTCTAAAATGCATATATTTTTAAATAGTTTCTCTTTATTAATATTCTCAATTTGATGCGACATTGTCATTGTACTTTATGGCCTTCATCATGCTTTCTCTTACTTTTTTGAACATATTTATAATAATCATATAAATGACTTTGAAATCTTTTTCTGTTAAATTTGGCATCTTGTTACTCTCGGGGTCAATTTCTATTGCTTGCCTTATTTTCCAGCAAATGGGTCACACTTCCCTGTTTTTTTGTATGCCTCATAATTTGAGGCTGGAAATTTGATACTTTAGAAAAGATACTGTAGCATTCTGGGTACTGATTCTCCCTCCATGGCTTGCTATTTGTTTATTTAGTGACTGCCTGGGTGATTTTAGTCAAAGACTCTAGTGTTCTCAGGGAGGAACAGCTCTGCATATACCCACAGTCACCCTGGGAGGAAAGTGGTACTGGGAGGGCTCTCTTTCACTTTTCCCTGAACACAACAAGATGTTAACCTGTACGACTTGCAAGCTGACAATGTTATGCTTTTCAACAATTCCCTGGAGACCTAAGTTTCTTTACAGACTAATCAAACTGTGGCTCCTACAAAGAAATCATTTCTGAGGTCAGTGTTTGATATTTGTTCTGACCCTGAGAGGGCTTCTTCCAGCTGTCTTATTTTCCTAGTTCTTTCTGCAAACTAGCCAGACTACATTAGATACTTATTAGATCCATGAATCTCCCAATTGCCTTTTACCACATCTCTACTGGTTTTGAGAATGCTCTTAGGCTTAAACTGCTCCATGCTCCGTTGCAAATGAAGTCCGTTCCTTTGGGGAAAGAATACCAGATATCTGTTTTGTAGTCTGCTTTCCCCCTACCTCCCTAGACAAAATCTCAGTCAAGGCACTGGAACCAGAAGTGGATTCAATGACAACTTCTCTCTGAGATCCTCCTTCTAGGAGTTAAGCACTTGGTGAAAGACAGGGTAGCCACCTAAGATCCTCTCAGTTTGATTCTTCTCCCATGGAACCACCACCCCATGTGCACAGGCAAGAGCTATTGGGGACCCAGAATTCTCAGCAGGCTACACCCAAGATGGAGCATCTGACACATAAGTGTGGCTTGACGAGAAGATAAAAGCCCCACTTCCTAACTGCATTTGCCAGGACATAGCCTCAGCAACAGGCACCTGGAGACAGAGTAAGATATGCTGAAGTCCTGCTCCTCTGGGCAAGAGGGTCCTCCAGCTGGAGCTGGAAGGAGAAGGAACCCATGTTCTTGGCTGCAACAATCTGGAGTAGTCTCTACCTTTCTGAGATGGGAGACAAGAGAAGAGGAGAGAAAAGCAATGATTTGGGTATAAATGCTACAGACTCTTGCCTTTTTCATAGGTTTTCTTAAATACATGTTTCCCTCTTTGCTCTTTGCCCTTAGGAGCATTTCCAAAGGCGCTGAACAGTTTTTGTTGTTGTTTCCTTTGTTTTGATTATTTTCACCAGTTTCACTACAGAGCAGGTCAGCATAGCTCCCCACACTGTCATGCTCAAAGTCTATCTCACCACTATGTTCTTGACCAGGCAAAACAGAGGGGGAGTGGGTTGTTGAAGAAAGCAAGAAAGCAGTCTGGTATACCAGGATTATCATCCCTGAGGTTCTTTGTGTGCCCTTGAACAAAGGGAACAGTTGGACAAGCCAGGAGGAAATAAATGTTATCACAGTGAGGTTTTTCATCCCATTTTTTACTTTAATGTTTTCCATGTGCATTATTAGTTTTAAATAATTCAGTACGCCTGTCCTAAATATTGGTCTGGTGAATGGTAATGGCTCTATCACCTGCAAAGTAAGGCCACTAACAACTGCTTTTCCTGTCAAGCCTAACTGTTTTTTAAAAACTGTGATATGGTGTGCAGAGCAGGTGGAAATACAATTACAACTGAAAGGATGCTTCCCAGGTCTGCTTCAGTTTGTTAGATCACAGGAAAAGAACAGATTTATTTTCTCCTGAGCAGAATAGAGACAAAATGACCTTCTCCCTGTGTATTTACAGTCCTGACCATTTGACTTAAGTAATTTCAGCAACAGAGAGCAAGCAGTGGTACCAGACAGAAAACAAGCCAAGAGATTATCAAAACTTAGAGTTCAGCATCTTCACAGAAAAATCGTTGAGACCCTAAACCAAGCAGTACATCATGCACAACCTGCTACTCCAGCAACACACCTTTATTGAACACTTACTGTGTATACAGCCATTTGCTGGGATAGAAGAGCCAACAATGCAGCCCTGACACATGAACTCTTAACGTAGCTGAAGAGGGTAAACGCACACACATACACATTCACAGAAAAAGAGAAGGCTTTTCATTTTATCATGTGATGACATAAGAATAGAATAAGCAGAACAAAATTGGAGCACAGTTTAAGTTCTTTGAAGGGACGAATCCCTATGCTTGGGATTAAACATAGGGCACTTCCTTGAAAAGCTGACACCTGTGCTAGATATTTTTAAAAGCTTAAAGTATATGGTACACTAAAGGAGAAAGCATGGTAAGTGGGAAGAACACCTGGAGAGTGAGGCACAAAGCAGCAAATCAAAGAAAGGGTTTCTTCTCCTGAAGGAAACAGTATTGCTGCTAAATCAATTTCGTTTCTAGAAATGTGCCAAGGATACACTCAGGTGAGGATGGGGGAAAATTGGAGCATTTCCATTCTAGATCTTCAAATTCAAGAAATATTATCTAATAGGAAGAAAATGAAGTTCTCTCTTAACAATCTGTGGAAGTTTGGGTAAAAAGGACCAAGATGGAAAAAAAAAAAAAAAAGGACCAAGGTATAGTTCATAGAAACTGTTTGGGTTGCAATAAAAGGCTTCAAAAATCTCCATAACTGAATTTGGAACAGATTAGACCCTGCCTTAGTTTGTAGTTAAGAAATACAAATTACTTAAGTCACTTGAAGTCTTTTCAAACAGAATTAACTTTTTATTCATTTATTTGTTTCAAGTGCCTGGAGTGGGGAAGAGCTGAGATCATATTATGCCCGGAAGATCTTTGGATCTAAAGCCATATGTTTCTAAAATAAATAATTCCTTCAGAGAAACTTATTTAAACATTTGGTTAATTTATTCTTTTACAAAGTAAATAGGCTCCGGTTAGATCTAGGCAACTTTTCCTAGAATTAAGCTGAATTTACCATTTTGTTTGTTGATCCCCAACTTTAAAAAAAAGAGAGATGAAATGAATGAATGATTATAGAAAAATAAATTCAAAGATGTTTCAGACATCCTGCCTCCCCATTTACTGTACTTTTCTAACTCTGCCTTCAAGATAAGCAATCAAAATCAGGTACTGATCTGCAACCCATCTAATTTTGTCTTTGTCTTACTCTAAGTTGTCTCCCTTCCAACAATCATTATGGGAAAATCAATTCCTTCTGACTAAATAGAAAATCCCAGTCTTTGTTTATTTTGCTGTTGTTTGTGCCCTGCAATAGCCACCCTCTTGTTTTCAGCAAAGTTGAATAACTTGTCTGCTACAGCCTCCAGGGAAGATGTGTCAGCCTTTAGGAATCACCCCCCACCCCTTGAGTAGGAATAATTAGTACCACTTACATATCAGAACTGCATTTCCCAGCAACTGGAATTGGCTAGATGTTGTTTACATCTAGATTGTTTAAAGGAAAAGTCCTTTAAACCCCTAAAGGGATAGCCTTTCTTATTTTCTCTCCACTAAGAAAGATGTGAAGCTACAGAAAGCATTCATATTTGTAAAACCCTTAAAAACAAGGATTCTCATGCCTTGTTTCTGACTTAGGTCTGGCAAGTATTATAGATGACTTAGACCTCAGGAGATATTTTTGAATAAATGAAATGAATGAGTTGCACTAAATTCAATTGACAAGATGAACTGAATTGGATTAGATCGGATTGGAATGAACTGAATTGAGCTTCTCTGGACTGACAGAGTAGCTATCATGAAAGTAGAAGGAAGATCAAGGTGTCCCAAACCCCAGCTAATCAAAGCCAGAACTTAGAACGATAAGGAGTCCTCCTAGCTTTTGAGAAGAATGAAGTTAAATGATTTTGCAAAGACAATAGCAAAGTGGGAGTCAGCTGAGACTCCAGACATAATAACAATATACTCAAATAATTGTGCTTACATGTATTGAGTACCTACTATGTGCGCCAAGTGTTTCACTGTATTATCTCATTTATTCCTGAGAGTAACCAGGCAGGCCAGGCCCCATTATTATCCTCACTTGCAGATAAAGCAACCAGGCATAAAGCAATTAAACAACTTGCCCAAGTAGCAGATCCAGGATTGGACCCCAGAAGCAAGACCGCATGACTCTTGATCATTTCAAGACATCATGGGGGGGGGGGGGAAGACATCATGGGGAATGGAGGAAGAGAGTTTATAATATAGTTTAAATTAAAATTTTAAAAAAGGAAATACCATTTTAAGAAAATGGAGAAAGAGAAGAAAGGACTATTGTTTCTTCTCCTGAGGACTTGAAGTTATAAACCTGTTCCAATCTCCTTTTTTAAAACACTTTTATTTTTTTTTAAAGATTTTATTTATTTATTTGACAGAGAGATAGAGAGCACAAGTAGGCAGAGCGGCAGGCAGAGGGAGAGGGAGAAGCAGACTCCCCGCAGAGCAGGGAGCCCAGTGCGGGGCTTGATCCCAGGACCCTGAGATCAATGACCTGAGCCGAAGGCAGACGCTTAACCAACTGAGCCACCCAGGCGCCCCTAAAACACTTTTAAAAAGCCAAATTTCACATCTCTTGGGTTACCTGAAGTTAGACCTTGGTAGATATGCCAGATATATTGTACTGAGCCTTATAGGTATGTCAAGGTTCTAATTTCTGGGAATGCCATAAAGTAAAGCCTTCTTAAAAATAGTACATAATTTCATATTTATATTTTTCTATCCTTTACATTCCAAAACAGCCCCATAATGTTGAAAATGTTCAACTAGGGTGCCTGGGTGGCTCAGTCACTTAAGCAACTGCCTTTGGCTCAGGTCAGGATCCCAGAGTCCTGGGACTGAGTCCCACATCGGGCTCGCTGCTCAGCAGGGAGTCTGCTTCTTCCTCTGTTCCTCACCCCACTCTCATGTTCTCTCTCACTCTCTCTCTCAAGTAAACAAAATCTTAAAAAAAAAGAAGAAAGAAAATGTTCGATATCTTAGGACTCAGAGACCCTAGTCAATGCTGGACACCATGCTATGCCCTCACCTCCAGATGGACCAGGAACCCTGACATGGCATTATCTCCCTGCCCTGCATACCAAAGTCCTATTCACCTGTGAATTTTCTGTTACCATTAGTGAAGAGTAACCAAATGCCTCCACTAAGCCTGGCACACAGAGGTATTCTAATCATCCTATTACAATCAGAACTACCCAAGTGATTCTAATTATTCACTACTTTAGTTCTGACCATCTGAGCTCTTTAGATCCTGAACAAATAGAACTCATTACAGATCGTTTTGTAGGCCACTTAGCAGTCTCTGCTCACTAAGAATCAGATGGGAATCAAGCCATCAGGGATGGCTACAGATGCAGAGAGGCAAATGATGACTCCGAGTCCTCAGATGTGAATGATGGATTTATTGTGAGGTGTGAGGCAGAGGCCAGTCACAGAATAACGCCCAAATCTAGCATTTGCAACCTAGTAGATGGCAGTGTCATTTACTGAGTTATGTGAAGAGCAGACTGGCAGAGGATGGGTAGAGTAACAACAAAAGTAAAGTTTGGGACATGAATTTGACATGAGTTTGAAACACATGAGTGAAGATACGAAGCAAACTGATGAATTTTCTAGAAGATTCAGGTGCTTTAACCACCATGTGGGATGAGAACATGAAATTAGGATTGTCATGTCACGTTCTTAATGAATCCAAGCTATTTTCTAGTAGTTTTTAGTTTTATCTGTTTATCTGTTTATTACCAACTATAAATTGCCAACCCTAGAAGAAATTGCTACTGGAATTGATGTTCTCTGGTCTATAGTCTCTACAATCTGTTTTCCATCTTTCTGAAAAAAATGGATCGTTACTTATTACTCTCCAGTCTTCTGATACCACTCCTGTTCATAATTCTTCAAAGATGAAGCAGTTTCCTCTTCATTTACCCAAGTCTTTCCAGAGCCTTGAGATACTACCCTTCTGTGTAGGGAAGTAGAAACTCAACTGAGGCAGCTCGCTCTTCCCTCTCTCTCCTCTCATATATACTGAACTTCACTTCCAATATGACAAAAGACTATTCAACACTCTCCAGGACTATTCTCCATGATTGAGAAGGTAGAAGTCAAATAGGAATCACTTACTTCTGTGTTCTCTTGTTATCTCCCAGTGTTACAGTAGCAGCGGGTTGATCAGTAATTCCTGTCCTGAATGCAGATGGAAAGTCTTCTTTGTAGGTCTTAACATTTTTTCCAAGCCCCAACTTTCTCTAGGATTTAGGTTCCTGTCATTCTTTCATCTTTACTTGTGATTTTGGGTTCCTTTCTTTTGTATAGTATGACCTTTAACGCAATGTTTTTCAAGATGTTTTCTCAGCCATTGTTCCATCTGTTCATATGTGTGTGGGTTTAATATCCTCTATAAATACTTTTAATTTTATTATTATTACTTAACAAAATGTTTCCATTCATTCATTCAACAAGTATCTTTTGAGCATGCACTGAAGTAGTTACTGTGAAGGACAAAAAGACTAACCAGACAGAGATCTGAGTTTAGGAAGTTAACAAGCCAGCATGGGAGTAAGCCATGTACAAATCACAGGTGCCACAAGAGATAGAAGTCTTGTGGGAATTCAGAGAAGGAATATACTACAGGCAGCGTTTGTGGATGAAATGGAGGATCAGAGAAGGAATGTTTCATGGCGTAGATGGCAGTAGACCTGCACCTTGAATAATTTAGATAAGGGAAGATGAAGCGTGTGTGTTGGGGGAGAGGGGTGGCCTTTGTTGAGGGAGAAGCAGGGTATTTCAGAAGTAAGAAAGAGAACATTATTGAAAATCAGTCTTTTAATACGGGAAATGTAAATGTATTTCCTTGTTCCATTCCATTTCTTATTCCTTCCTTTCTTTCCCCCTGGTGCACATTTCTTGCAATTTCTTATCTATATTCCTTTACATTGTCAGATATTTCAATTATTTTTGCCACCTTAGGACTCCTTTTCACCCAAGATTATTACTTTCCACCTTTCCCTATCTCTATTTTCTTTGAGTTCACCCAGACCATCCTTGGTTGCTCACCGTTTCCCTGCCAGCTTGACAGAGGTAGACAATCTCTCTCTCTGGTGAATAGAGAAAACAGAGATAAAGGATGGATACCTCCCTGTGGGGCAGGCTTGCAGGCCATCCCTGTAACCCTCAAGTTCCACCTCCTGAGAGGTATATCATAGGACAAGGAAACTAAAAAGTAGTATAATGACCCCAGGGTTTGGAGGGAGGAGGCCTGGGTTCTGGTTCTAGCCCCAAGGGCACTTTGTTATATAATAACCTATGAAAATCATCTAACATTTCTGGGCCTCAGTTTACTCCTCTATAGAGTAACAGAACTAAACCCAGTGATTGCCAAAGTCATGTCCATCTCCACTAAACAGAAAGAAAACTTGAGCCCTGGGAATGAATTGTGACTGAATTCGTTCAACTGTTTAATAATCAAACCAGCTTCATGTCTGGTTCACTGTCCTCAGACTGCTGCTTCCAGCGAGCCTTTACAGCTTTGCCATTTGTGATTCTAGGAATCTCAAATGTGTTAGTGAAAAATCCTGCCTTTTTTTTTTTTTTTTTTTGCAAGCCACTTTCTTCTGGCTTGTCATGATTAAGTGGCAGCAGGAATACGCTAAAGGACCAGGGTCTTTTTATTGTCAATTTGTCCTCTAGACCCTGCCCCAGGAGAAGAGGCAGCAGAGGTTAACAGGCTCACCAGCCATCTGCAGTTTCCTAGTCTTTAGGTCTGTTAGCAGCTGACATTTCGTCCACACCACTATAGCTAGTGGCAAGACTGGGAGTGAGAGCCATTTCAAATGCCCGTGTGTGATTGTTCCTGGCTTTCTTTGTCTAAGTCTAATATTCAATACCAACAGTCCTGCAAATTTGAGGCAGCAGATGACCTTAAATTCCTCAAGTAAGTGAATATCATTTCCTAAAGAAAGAAGGAAGCAAAGCTTGGTGACCACCAGTTCACTCATTCATTCAACAAAACCCACTGATTGCCTACTGTGTGTCAGACAATGCTCTATATGCTAGAGATAGAGCAGATAACAACACAGACTGCAGAAAGAGATAAAAAGCTCCTGTGGAGCTTATATTCTATAGTAGATGACTGAAAATGAACATGAAAAATAAGACGTAAAATATGCTATATAGTGATGTGTGCTAAGAAAAATAAAACAGGAAAAGGAAGTAGGAAAGGTCAGAAGTGGAAAATACACTGGCCATAAAGCCCTTCAGAGAAGGAACCAATTGAGTCAAGACCAAGTTCAGTGATGGACTGAACTATATGAACATCTTAGCAAAGAGGATTGCAGGAGAGGAGCCAGCAGGACCAAGGACTCCGAGTCAGGGACACGCCTGCATGTACAAGGGGACAGCAAAAAAGTCAGAGTGACTGGAACAGATGAGTGAAGAAGGCATAGTGTAAGGTAAGGTCAGAGAATCACAGAGAAGTTTGCATGTAGTGAAGGACGTGTAGACCCTTGTAAGGACACTTGCTCTTGCTCACAGTGAGACAGGAAGCCATGGGGGGGGATGGGATCTGATTCAAGTTCTCAGAGCATTACTGTTAAGAAGAGACTGAAGGATGTCAAGAAAGAAGTAGGAAAACCAGTTAGGAGGCTATTACAATAATCCATGTGAGAGGGAATGATAGCTCCTATGAAGGTGGGGACAGTAGAGATAATGAGAAGGGGTCAGATTCTGGGCGTATTTTGAAGGCAAACACAGTAAGATCACTGACAAACTGAACACAGGGTATAAGGGAAAACAGTGTCAAAGATGGCTACAGGGTTATGAACCTGAACAACGAGAAAAATGAAGTTGCTTCCCAGGATGAGGAAGAATGCAGGAGAAACAGGGCTTGTTGAGCTGGGAGGGGTGGGAGGAGAGGTAAACACTATGAGACAGACCTAACCAAAGGAAGATAGATCTTTATCCAGTTGAAAATAATTCCATAGTCTAAAGATTTGATTTGGATATTACATTCTTATTTTCTGATGCTGTCCAGGCTAAACTTCTGTCTGTCCCTTGCCCTTAGAAAGTTAACACTAAAATCTTACACTTAAAAAACAAAACAGAACTGAAGAGCTTCTGGATGATTACGTTATACTTCAAGATCAGCTTTTAAAAATGCCTCCAAATAGCTAAGTAAGTTCCCTCCAGCTACCAATGTAAACTATGTCTAGTGATGATGCAGGGAAGACCCTCTATTCCCTGAAGATAACTACTGGATCTGTTCCTTTTATCATCAACACTCTGTACCCTTCCTCTTTGCTTTGTCCTCCCCTTTGCAAAGTCCCAGTGCCTCTACCTCTACAAATCCCCTCTCTCTTTCTCCACCCCCTCCCTCAAAAGAGCAATAGGATTTATGAACCTTGCTTGGAGGGCATGACTTCTTTTACAACAGTTTTATAGACATGATATGGAAGACAGAGTCTCTCTATTACTATATTACTCAAATAAATAAGTCACTGCAATTTGTCATGTTCTGGTTGTTTTTTTTTTTAAATCACAAATCAAAATGTGAAAAAAAGGAAGAAGGCAAGGAAGAATTGAGGGAGGGAGGGACTGACAGAAATGAGGAGAGAGAAATACTACAGTCTTAGAGAATAGGATTAAAATGGGCAAGGCAATTTGCAACGACGTGGATGGAACTGGAGAGGGTTATGCTGAGTGAAATAAGTCAATCAGAGAAAGACATGTATCATATGACCTCACTGATATGAGGAATTCTTAATCTCAGGAAACAAACTGAGTGTTGCTGGAGTGGTGGGGGGTGGGAGGGATGGGGTGGCTGGGTGATAGACATTGGGGAGGGTATGTGCTATGGTGAGCGCTGTGAATTGTGCAAGACTGCTGAATCACAGATCTGTACTTCTGAAACAAATAATGCAACATATGCTAAGAAAAAAGAAAAAGAAGATAGCAAGAGGGGAAGAATGAAGGGGAGTAAGTCAGAGGGGGAGATGAACCATGAGAGACGATGGACTCTGAAAAACAAACTGAGGGTTCTAGAGGGGAGGTGGGTGGGGGGATGGGTTAGCCTGGTGATGGGTATTAAAAAGGGCACATTCTGCATGGAGCACTGGGTGTTATGCACAAACAATGAATCATGGAACACTACATCAAGAACTAATGATGTAATGTATGGTGATTAACATAACAATAAAAAATTAAAAATAAAATGGGCTAGGCAGATGGACTCCAGCATATGTACTATATCCTTCACTTTATAAATGTAGAAGTTGAGATCCAGAGAGCTGAGGGGACCTTCCCAAAGACCCAGAACCAGGATTTGGCAAAGGCCAGGAAAGGAACCCAAAATTTTGGACCTTAATCTTTAGCAGAAGTGAGTCCTCCTCACCAGGAGGGACTTAAAAAATGAGGCAAAGGACTGTAGATTCAACATGACAGGCAATGGGAAGCCATTGTGGGCCCTAAAGCAGGAACAGGAAGTCATATTTTCAGAGTGTTGGCTTGAAGGTAAGTGTCCAAGACAAGTTAGAAAAGAGACAAACTGGTGAGAAGGAGACAGAGCAGAAGCTATTCAGTCATGAGGTGAAAAAGACTCTTGACCAGAATAAAACTAGAAATGGAGAAGAAAGGGTGAATCCAAGAGAATTTTCCAAGGAAGAAGCCATCAGACTTCTGAGTAATGGGGTTGAAAGCAAGAGACAAGTCAAAGACGACTCCAACTGTCATAACCATGGAGGCTGGCTCACTGTTTCAAAAGCTTATAGTAACCCTGCGGATCTATTCCTTGAGGAAGCCAGGGCCATCCCCTATCCTTGCAGTTGGAGGATGACAGTTCTGTCAGCATAATCAGTAAGGCACCAGCTCATTCCTGTGTAAGCCAAGAACATGCCCACATGAGTCTGTCAGTCTATTCTCAGCTCTTTCTTTCCATCTTGAAGGTACAAAGAAAAGTGCTCGGAGCATGCTTTAGGCAAAGCATGTTTTATCCCAAAGCTGAGAAAGAAAAAAGTTCACTCTCGTACCAACAATACCAGGATTTTTAAAGCACCAAGAAGTGGATAAAAGAAAATAAGCTACAGCAAGGGCTCTGATTCCTTAGTTAGGAACATGTGCAGTGGCATGAATGTTGCCTGACTAAGCAGGCTTTGGGGAGGAGAAATACAGAAGGAGATTTGATTTAAAAGCTTTGGATGAAAATTTTCTCAAATAAATGAGAAAGAATCATGTTCAAGAGAAAGGGTATTTATTTTTGTCCTGAAGATACAGATCATGAAAGGATGAGGCAGAGAAGAGATGCTACTTTATGGATATTTTTCTTAAGAAAAAAAGATCTTTGTTATTAAAAATGCAAGACTTGAGAATTTTGATGGGTGGTCCTCAGTTTTCCTATGATGAACATCGATGTTAGAGTTTGGGTTGCTATGCATGTACCTCTGCCCCTGAGCTTCCCTTTTCATATGCACCGAGGCATTCAGAATGACTTAGAGGCAAAGTCAAAGTTACATAGGAGTCTATCACCGATACCCAGAACCTCAGCCAGGTATGCAAAAGCCCTCAAAGAGAATCTGGAATATAGTAGGTATCCAAAAAATAATTTGTCCCCTTCTTGTGCTGCTCTCAGTGATAGCAATGTTCAAGGCTAGGGACTTTTCTGTTCCTGAGAGTTCTACTCCTTCACAATAGCTAACATTTACAGAGCACTTTGACAGGCATTATCTCATCTGCTTCTCACAATATACAAGTGCCTTAGTCCATTTGGGCTGCTAGAACACAATATCAGAACCAGAGACTGGGTGAGTTATTAACAACAGATATTTATCTCTCAGTTCTGAAAGCTGGGAAGTCCACGATCAATGTGCCAGCAGGTTCAGTTTCTGAGGAGAGTCTGCTTTCTGGTCCACAGATGAGATGACAGCACATTCTCACTATAACCTCACATGGTGGAAGTGGCAAAGGAGCCCTCTGAGATCTCTTTTATAAGGGCACTAATCCCATCCATCAGGGCTCCACCCTCCTGATCCAATTGCTTCCCAAAGGTCCCACCTCCAAATATCATCACAATGGGGGTCAGAATTTCAACATGCAAATTTGGAGGAGACACAAACATTCAGACAACAGCAGTAAGGTAGAGGTTATCATTCTGAATTGATGAGAAAAGTGGAGGTCAGAGAGATTAAATGATTTGCTCAAGGGTATGCACTTTATAAGTGATGAAAATAGAATCCAAACCCAAAGTTGTTGTTAAGACCAAAGGTAGGTCATGTCAACCACTGAGCACCACGTCTGACATATGGATGCCGCTCTGGAGAGTACCTACACCCCAGCATGCAAGAACGTCACCAAAACAACTTGTCAAATGCTTGAGCAATTCTTCCTTCAAAGGATGACCACGAAAAGTAGAATGATTTGGTTCATTATCACTCACTGTCTCAAAGCCTCACAAGGACTTCTCATTCCTGCTAATTTATTAAGAAGAAAATCCTCAATTCACCAGTGTCTTCCTGGTACATTGCAATGCATTTTGCTTTCTTATTCTAATACCCAATTAATTTATACTGTTATAACATTGGTTTGGAATTTAAAATGTGGAAGCAGAGTAGAAAGAAATCAAGATTTGCCCAGCACCTGCTATAGGTCACAAACCGTCATAAGTCCTTTTAGAACAACTCCAATAAGAGAGCTGGAATTACAGTCTCTTGGTACAGAAGTGAGTAAGGCACAAGAAGCCTGTATGATTTGGCAGTGGTATAACTGGTGTGTTACCCAGCCGGAGTTTGAGTCCAGAAAGTGTGTCTGGCTCCAAGTCCATCCTATTTCAACAAGAGCACAGTACCTCTTGCTTCTACAGATTGCTAGAATGCTATTAAGTGTTACTTAAACCAGCAAATTCTAGCTCTTTTAAGACATACTATTACATCACTGCATCAACATAATTAACAGTGCCGGATTCTCCCCCTTGAGTTATGTTAAAGAGTCAGTTAACCACAAAAGGCCATTGCGTCCAAGGACAGAAACCAGAATTCATCAGTATTAATCCTCAGGGAGCCACAATACATTGCACCCAAATTGCAATTCATAATAAATTCCACTACCATCCCGACTTAGAAAATGAAATTCTGCACCTAGTGTAAAGAATTATAACCATTTCCTTCTTCTCTGAAGAGCTGCCATTTCTGGGCCTCTCCGTGTGCCGGCCCTGGCAGTGTGCTGTGATCACACTCTCTCATTTAATCCTCATATGATGTAAAGACTATCTCGTTAGTCCCAGTCTGCAGATGGGGAAACTAAGGCTTGGAGTGTTTGGGCAACATGACGGTTCACACAGTACTAAGTATGAAACGAGACACAAACCCTGAGTGTGGGCTCTTTGCTCCATTGTTATATTTTTGTCCACTTGTTTTAGGTTGAAAATCATCTCTTATAAATCCTAACAGCTGCAAAAAGAGTACCCAAGGATAATGTATGTCACCCAAGATCTCAGTGACAATCTTTGATAAATGTTTGTATAATATTCGCACAAGAATCCTGTAAGATAATTCAATGCTAACAGATTTTAAAGATTTATTTATTTATTTGAGAGAGAGAATGAGATAGAGAGAGCACATAAGAGGGGGGAGGATCCAAGGGAGAAGCAGACTCCCTGCTGAGCAGGGAGCCCGATGCGGGACTCGATCCCACGACTCCAGGATCATGACCTGAGCGGAAGGCAGTCGCTTAACCAACTGAGCCACCCAGGCGCCCAATGCTAACAGATTTTTTTACAAATAAAACAAACCTATAATATTTGCCATTGCAACAGAAAGGGACTAAACTGTGCAGGTGTGCAGTGATTTGAATTGGTGGGTTTGAAAGGGAAAGTAAGGAAATATTTCAGGTGTCCCGCATGGAACTTTCTAGAGAAGAGAAGGTGATTGGGATGACCAAAAAATAAAGACAAAAACAAACAATAACAATTTTTTTTTTAATTTTAAAAGGTTTTGGGGGTTTTTTGTTTGGTTTGGTTTGGTTTGGTCTGGCCAAACTATGTATTATTTGCTTATGGAACATCTTCTAATATATGTAACCTAAATTTCTTCAAACTTCACCAGCATCGTAGAAACAAATCATACTGTGGTAAAAGCAAATTATAAAGTCTCTGACTTCTTGTCCCACTCTCTCACTCCCCAATCACGTCAGCTGGTACTCTGCACACCTGCTCATCAGCTAGACCCCAATACTTCTAAATCTATAAATGTTCAAGTCATCTGGATCCCAACACCCATACGCCACCCTAGTTCCTAGTCCAGGATTCAGTATTTGCTAAGTGCCACTTCACTGTTCCCTAAAATAAAATTCTCTAACTCTCCCTTGCACCGGGTTCTCTACCTCTTTGCTATAATGGGTGAGCATTGCTGTGAGGCAAAATAGAGCCCATGGCAGTGAATAAAAACGTTAAGGTGAGACCAGGTGAAGAGTTGGAATGAAAAAATTTACTTCCAAGAATGGCCCGGCAAAATAAACAGTGAAGGTAGAGAGAGGGGCACGTGAGAAAGGTGAAACACGGGAAGACGGCTCGGAGAGAAGCGTTTAAAATACGTCTCCTTGGTGCTCTACTCCGCCTAGTTCATTGTAACACATTTATCAGGTTGTTAGTTTCATTGAATCTTTTTTCCAGCTGCACAGGCCAATGCTTCCAATAAGGACAACCCAGTTACACGGAATAAAAACTCCATTCTTTAGAACTCTGATTAGTCTTCAGCAGAGGTAAACAGAAGCAACCACTAATTTCTATGAATCAGATTGAATTCCAGAGAAGGTAAAAGGACTATCCGTGTATTAACTAGTTTTTCTTTGCTTCCACTTTGTCATCAGTGGAGATACTCAGAGCCAGAGCAAGTCCTATCAGATTAAAGGGGTCAGGTGGTATGTCCCATTTAGTAAAGTTCCCACATTGGCATACCAGAAGTGCAAAGGTGTGTGTGTGTGTGTGTGTGTGTGTGTGTGTGTGTGTGTGTGTGAGAGAGAGAGAGAGAGAGAGAGAGAGAGAGAGATGGGGTGTGAGGGAGTCGCTTTGATCTGGGAAAATCATCCCAGAAACCTGGAAGGGTGAATATTAAACACAGAAGCTGCATATTCCCGTACTTGCACTCAGTGATTTTTTTCATATAAAATTAAAGCCACTTTCTCCTGTGAACCATTTTTCTTGGCCTGATTTTGGGCTGGCAGCCTCCAAATTCTGACCAAGCCAATGACAGCAATCCTAGCTAGCACTGACTGGGTGATCACAAGGTGCCAGGTCCATGCTTTACATGGTGGCAAATCAAGAAGGGAAAGAAGCCTCCCCCCTCCCCAACTCCTTTCTTGTGTGTTTTTCTTCCTTTTAGAGCTAGCTGGACAGAAACGTTTCCACCCTTATGAATCTCAGGCAGAAATAGAACAGAGCAGGGTGACTATTCCCTTGTCTGCTTTTTGGCTTCTAAGTGAAGCCAACAAACCAGGTAGTAGGCAAAGAGGCCAGAATTTGAACTAAGAGCATTACTCTAACAAATACAGTAGAATGTGGATGCATAAAAACCTATTGTTCACAGAATTGGAGGTTATGAAAACATTCTAGCTTCCACTTTTAGCTATCACTTTATCAAGTCCTTAACTGTGCGTTAGGTACTGCGCTAAGAACTTTACACGCATTTATTTCATTTAATCCTCATAACCACCTCATTAGAAGCACTATTTTACCCTCATTTTACAGACAGGCAAACTCAAGTTCAGAGGATACACAGCATGCAAGTAGCATAGTCAAGACCGAGACCCTGATCTGTCTCACTCTAAAGCCATGCCCTTGATCTCACCATGTTGCTTCTGGGCAACACCCTCATCAGAGCCTTCTAACTCATCAACCTGTCCTGCCCTGGTCTCATCCTCCCTCCCTCCCTCCCTCTCCACAAAGGGAACTTCGAAACTCAACTTTGATCATGTTACTTCCACGCTTGAAACTTCTTAGGGCTCCCTAAATTCTCCAGCACGGCTTAACAAGAGCTTCCTGACTGGACAGTGCTCATACACAGACTTCATTCCTGCCAAATGCCTCACTCTTCTCTGTCCGTGAAGATTCTGCCACCATTCCTGGCAAATGCCACATCTCCTCTTATTTGCAGGTATTGGTGTCAGAGGACTCCCCCTACCAACAAGAGTCTTATTCCCCCCTCCTCTGTCCTGCTTACCTGTTTTACTATAATGCAAACACACCTACAGGATTTGACACTGATTTGCTGCCTCTCAGAAGAGTCTCGAAGGCCCCAAAGTTCCATGAGCGGCTCTGTTTTTCTGGAATCCTACAGCCACCCCTGCACCTGTGTCATTGCACTTATCACACCAAATCCGTTCTCTCTCCATCCCCCAGATTGGGTTCCTGAGGGCAGCAACTATCCTATGGTCATTGTTTTAGCCCTTGAGCTTGGCACCATGCCTGGCGTAAGCCAGGCCTTCCATCAGTTAGCTCAGCAAGTGGAAAAAACCTCGGTGCTAAAAGTGGATTTTTATTAATGGTGCAACATGAGCAGAAGATCCTAAGAGCATGGTTTCTTTACCCTTTTCATAATATAATACAGCACAATTTAAGGGGATTGTGTCTCCAGTGGCATGTGGCTCCCTAGTTTCAAATCCCAGCCATTATTAATGATTCACTAAGGTGAGCCGCCTTCAGGAGAAGCTTCACCTTGCCATTTCTCTCATCTTTTCAATAACAGCACTATGTCTGTTTTCACCGGAGTACTGAACCCAAATGACAATCGTCACTCCACCAGATTGCACAGTCCACACAAATCAGGACCACTGCCAACCCTGCTCTTCCCTCCTTCTACTCACCAAGAATAGCATCTGGCACATAGAAGGTGCTCAGTAAATCTGTGTTGAGTGGGTGAATACCGTACGTCTCTGACCTTATGTAAGATCATAATAACTATCAGATGGGACTGTCACATGGCACAGGTACAGAGTGCTAGGTTCAGGGTTGGTGTTCAAAGCAGATCTAGAGGTATCAAGGAGGTGCATCTGGATGCAATGATCTCTCTCTGTTATCAACCCTCCGGACATGCTGGATGGACCCTGTGAAGGGTCATGCTGTGGCCAAGTCGTCTTATCTACCCTTCTTCCTATAAGTCAGGTGTTCTTCCCTCACCAGTATGGCGTTTGAGGAAGCCAGCTGCTTTCCTAGTACATGCTGTCCACTAGAATCGGGCTTACAATGGATCATTCTCTAAAGGCAGAAAAGAGGCCAGATAAACTTTTCAACCAAATGACTTAAACCAAATTCTAGTCCTTTGTGTTTTAGCATTAATAATACTCTTTCTGTATATCTTCTTAACTTTCTAAGGATCCTCATCACATCACACATCATTTTTACCACAAAGACTTCTTTGATCACTGTAACAATATACAGCTGAGCCTAGTATGTTTTAGTGCTCCCTCCCTGCCAAAATTTCTGCTTTTATTAGAATTCAGGATGCCTCAGTCTCCCTAAGGCCAAGTGAGAGAGAAACCTTCCCAACTTCTTACTTCTTCAACAATATAAAGAATTGTGATTGTTGCTATTACCTTAATCCACTTTCCAAGATATTTTCATATTCATGGTCCCTTTTCAGTAACACAGTAACCCTCTGAGGTTTCTTACTTTGTTCTTTTTCTTATAGTTGTGGCAACTGAGACTCAGAAACAGTAACTCACTTACCTAAGGTCACACAGCTGTTTAAGTACTGGAGCCAAAGTTTGAACATGGGACTCCAAATTAATGTGCAAACCTTCTCATTGATTTTTTTTTCCTCTGAAGCACTTCCCCAAAGACCACTGTGATTCATAACAAAGGAAAATGTAGCACGCTGGTTCTGACATGTTATGTCAAAGCAATGCATTAAGAGAATACGGTCTTGATCTAGAATGGATGTTTGAGTCCACAGGGGCTCCCCAGGATGCAGAATTGATTATTCCCCAGTCATCATGTTTAGCATTTAGATAGCGCTCAGCTCTGTGATGTGAGACTCAGCAAAATTTCCTTGAGTGCAGGTGGCTGTACTGGCAATGGGGTGATGCTGGGGTTCCAAAGTTAGTCATTTACACAGTGGTCTCTGTGTCACCCTCTGGTAACCAAGGAGGGAAGTGAAAAGATGGCTTTGCTGGAGAGCAAGCCTGCCATGAGAGAGGCATGAGAGCATAACCATCCTGCTGATTGGAGTAACGGCATGTTTTGCTGGTATGACCTGGAATCTGGGAAAATGAGCTCTTAACTAAGTCAGCTAACTCTCTAAGCCTTAACCATCCCTACTTCTAATGGGGGTAGTAAGACTTACTTGAGACAACTCACAGGTGACTTGAGAATGATGGGAGATATGGGTGTGAAACATTAAGGCACTTGGCATGTCATCAATGGAAATGCAGGGTTTGCTGCCACCATGTCTGGCCATGTGTCAGGGCCTGTGTATCTGGGCTTCTAGCCTTCCCTCAGTGTGGCCTGGAGTCCTTTTCTGCACAGTTTTAGTTCAGAAACCACCTCCCACAAACTATCATTGTCAAAAGAGAAAAACCAGCAGCCATGTCTCCAACGGAACTATTCAATTCAATTAAAACTAGGTGGGGTAGGAAGGAAAAACAAACTTGTCTTCTCACAGGTCTTACGTAGTTATCCTGGAGTTAAAAGAGAAAATATATATATATATATATATATATATATGGAAAAGAGACAAACAAAAAGGCTTGAATGGTTTTCGAGTTAAATCTTGTCTCCTGACCTGCTGAGCTAACATCAGTTCTCTCCCTGTGTAAATCCATAGCTTCCCGGAACATAAGGTAGGGATATTGCTGGATGAACTGTTTTCATAAATAATCATTCTTTTCCATTTTGGCACTGAGGAGACAAGAACTCACAGGGGCTCGGAATGTACTTTTCTCAGGGCTCAGCCTCTCACCCGCCTCATGCCTCCCAGACTTGCGCAGAACCACATAAGGCCATCTGCCCAGAGATCTCCAACCCATATTTTGCCGGCGGAATAAACAATGTGTTAAAATGGCTTAGCCTTGTCAGGCAGAACTGGCTCTGGGAGCTGCCAGCATCACATGTCTGGAGGTGTTGGCATTCCCTCAAGGTCACTAGTAGTTAAGGCTGGTGGTGAAGGGCGCCCTGCCTGCCCTGTATCCACCCTCACCTCTCGGGTCCTACAGCCCCCTCCTTTCTGCCCCTCAAACATGAGCCACCAACTAGCCTGTTTTCTTCTCCTCTTACACTCCTGCAGGCTTTTCTCTTCCCCTCTGATTGCTTTCTCCCAACGGGGCATTTGGATTTTGTCTCAGGAATAAAAATTTTCCGGGCTGGATCCCTAATGGCCCATTTTGCATTAATGAATCTTTCAAACACACAGCATTACTGTCTCATCAAAATGCCTTGGTGCAACTTGAAAAACTAAATAAACAAATAAAAACAACAGTAATAAAAGCTTATAGGGGCAAGAAGGGTTTACCATCCCCTTTATTTAGTTGAGTATTGGCAAGTTTCTCTCACTGAAATAAAAATCCAGTGCCGGTCAGCATTTGGTTCTAAGGGTTGCAGGGGTGATCTTACGCAGCGTTCTCCTTAAAATATTCACCAAGTGGCCTTCTACTTCCGCTTGAGGATTCCAAAGGCAGGGGCTCCTCCACTAGCAATGCATCTTTATATATTTAGCACTTTGTTATGACGATTTCAAAATGTTCAAAAACACGTGCACCAAATAACATAACAATCCCTAAGACTCAGCCTCAACATTTACCAATAAATAGCCAATCTTGTTTCATCTAGGTCCACCACCTCCTTCCACAACCTCTTCTACCATAGTATTTTAAAGACAAACCCAGATATAATTACACTATATCCATAAGTATGTTTATACGTATTTTATTAGGAAAAAAGTTACATTTCCCTTTCCAATTTCACCTTCTTACTAAAATGCAGTTACTTTATCCTGAAGCACTTTGGGCAGTTTTATGAATGGAAATGTAATGAGTAGAATGGGAGTTTTCTCTTTAATGAACTTGCGGACTCCAATTAAAAGAAACACACACACACATAACCAAGGCATTGACCTCATTTTCTACGAGAAGTGACACAATGAAGTGACAAGAATGTTTACAAGAGTCTCTGTGCTACCCTATCACTTGACAGCCATGTTACCTGAGTAAATGATATCCCCTCACTTTCCTCTTCTATAAATTGGGGGTAATTGTGCCTGCCCCACTTGTTTTGAGCTGTTGTGAGAATCCCCCTGGGATGGTCCACATGGAATCACTTTGTAAAGATAATGTAGTGTTCAGGTGTAAGAAATAATTACTGAGGGGAAAAAAACCCAACGCTAAACTAGACAAGACACATTGCAGAATCCGAGCTCAGCAGGAGTGGGTAGAGAATATGGAGATTTTTCCCTGCCAATGCTCCCGTTATGGTTCCCGGAGCCTTCTGTGAAAGCTCATAACACACACTTGCTGAGAAGCCATGGAGGGCACCCGCGGCAGAGCTGCGCCAGGAGAGACCTCATCATGTATGGTCTCAGTCAGTAAACCTGCCTCCTCCGCCACTGTGTGGGATGTTCGGACACAAAAGCCACCAGCAAAAGTCTATTTTTCACCTTCTTTTGAGACCTGAACAGAGGAACAGATCACTGCTCTTTCCCCTCAGAGAGAAGAGAAATTGTCTAATAATACTTTCCCTGGCTGGCCAGAGAAATAAAGTGACCAGCTGAGCTGCAAGTAGATGATTATTCTTTCAGCAAAAACTATGATCGGTCGGAATTCAAAGACCGAAGGCATTTTAAAGGCAAAAACACCTGGGGAGAAGAATGGACAGTGTATTAAAACAAAAATTTCCCTCACCTGTTTTCCTCACAGGGCCAGCCAAAAAAGAACAGGAGGCAGAACAGGCACTGGGATGGAATAAAATAACGGTTGGTTATACAAAGGCCCTTTGTCAGAGTAGTGTTCTGGGGCTGCCTTTCTCTCAGACATTCAGAACATGGGTTCTCACGTGTCCTAAAGACTGCATGAGAACAAGATGGCAACAGCTAACTAATCAGGACAAAGACAAGTCGGGAGTGGGGGTGGGGGGAGGGTTCTGCCTCTGGTTAAGTTCCATGGCTAAAGGCTATACATGAAACAAGACTCCATTTTTTCTTAATTTAAAGAAATCACTGTGTATTCATAAGAGCTGGCCAAAATGCTATTTAAAAACAAGCTAGCCAAATCCCAGGGGCTTAACATGACAAAACTGTATTTCTCCTTCCTGCATCGTCCCTGGCTAGGTGGCTCTTTGACTTAATTCCATTGCCAGTACTCTGAACAGCCCCACCAGAATGCAGGGGACTATAAATGTTGTCCCTGGCTGGGCAGCCATCTCCTGGCAACAACCCCACACATGGGAGCGTAGCAGAAGAAGCAGCTTTTGACAAACCCTAGGATGATTAGAAAAGGTGCAGAGCTGCTAAACTGAGGGGAGGGAGGAGCTAGCTGATAGGCACTTATGATCACCGGCTTTACGCAAAGACTTACACCATCTGTTACAAGGCAGACAGGAAAGAAGACCCTTGATCTTCAAGAGGCTGAAAATCTAGAGGGTGACAAATATGCAGTCAACTAACAACTAACTAGATGTTGAACCTCCATCCATTCCATTCTCCTTCAATTGTTCCAGCTAATTTACTCTTACGGGATATTGATGAACGTCATATACCCACCTAGAAAGAAATGACTTACAATTTAAGTGTCATAGAAAACTATGTTGAGGAATTTAAGGAGCAGAGGCGTATTAAGGCATATTAAGTGGTTAAGAGTTGGCATTAGGGCCGGAGTACCTGTGTTCAGATATTGGGCCTGCCACTTCCCAAAATTTATTTGCTCTGTCCCTCAGTTTTTTTCACCTATGAAATAAGGATGGAGATTGTTCCTACTTCACAGGTTACTAGAAGGCTTAAATGAGTTATAAAGGTAAAGCATATATAAACATGAGAATTCTTGACTTAACTCTGTTTGCAAACGATCAACACGCAAATCCTGCTCCCAAATGCATTCTTCCTAGCCTACTCTTGCACCTCTCCTGACCTGCCTCTCAGGTGATCTGGGGTGACCGGTCACCTGTAGGTCCATTCTGTCATCCTAGACAGCTCCTTTTTCTTACTCCTTAACTCTGGCCCCACCTAAACAGATGTGCCCTGATTTCCTAGAAGCAGAAAAAATTTAATCCTTTTTTTTTTTTTACTTTAGAATACCTTATCCTTTCCCTAATTTTAAATTTTATTTTCATTTTCTTAATGTGGCACAGTTGCCTCTCATCTTCCCATCATGGAAAGAGATGAAGGAGAAAGCAATGAATTTCTGAGGAACCAGAGGGGCTTCTTAGAGAAACTGATATTGAGCCATGCAGGACTGTGACAGGTACAGGAACCTTTCCATGGCGAGTGGTTTTCCCTTCACTGGACCAGCTCTCATGATGTCTGGTCTATATATCAAAACCTAGATTTGCTCTGTTTCCCCCTTCTTCTCCCAACTTTTGTAACTATCCCTTTGTTCTCTTCCCGGAACATAGTGGGTTATAAACGTCTACAGAATGAATGCATGCACGCATGACTTTTCAATGCCCCATATCCAGTTACTATTGACTCTCTTAACTCTCTTAACTATCCCTGGAGTGTATGCCCCTCATCGTCATTCTCCCCATCACAGTCACCCTCTCCCTCAGGCCACAACTTGCCACTATTCCAACCCAGTCTCAAAGATCTCAAATGCCACACACTCCCACTAACTGCACAGGTGTCCTTATTGCCCCTCTATGGTAAACCTCACTTTGGTTTGCTTCCATTTCTGAAAACCCCATGCTCAGCTTTTATGTAATGGGTTCTTGGCAGGAGAATTATGGATAGGACATTGTCAACATTTAACGATCCCCCCACCTGCAGCCCTTTCCCTGCTTTATAACCAGATCAAAAAGTGCCAAAGTTCTAAGGTGGGTTTCATTGGCCAGAATGGAGCAGAGCAAGGAGGGAGAAAGACAAAAGGCATGTGACACTTGGAAGGCAAATACACTCAGAAATACTGATATGTATTGATGTCTCGAGGTAAGGAATGTATACTCAAAATATATCTCAATATGTTTTGCTATGGGGCAGGGGGAGAAGAAAGAGCTCCATCGTTGGAGTCAGAAGTGCCTTGTCCGAAACTCAACTCTGCTGCTAAATAATTGTGTGTATATGAACAAGTCACCTAGCCTCTTCCCAACCTCATTCTCCTCACCTGTAGAATTGGGTTTAGCTGTTCTTCCTTTGGAGGGCTATCAGGAGGGCCACAAAGTAGGCATATAAAGATCCCCATAGAAATCTTGCCACCCAGTGGATTCCCAATAAAAGATAGTGATTATTACTAAGAATTTTGTGATTAATCATTGTCGACCAGTTTTCATTTGAAAACTCAATAGTTTCTCTTGTACCATCATCGATGGACCAATTATTCTCCAATAAGTACTCACTAAACACCTATTATTTTTAAAATACAAGATGAATGAAATACAGAGCCTGCCCTCCCGGGGCTAATTATAATGGGGTAAGCAGCCAGGGCAGCAAATGATCACAGCAGTAACAAAAGTGCTGTAGGATGGGTATGTGCAAGGTAGCATGCATGCTCCAGGAGGATCCTAAGAAGGTCAGATGCCAGAGACATCCACTCTGAGGAAGTGACACTGGAGAGGACTTTTAAAGGGAAGAAATCCTTTGAGAAGTAGGAAGGAAGCAGAGAGAAGAGTAGCATGATGCATTCAGGGTCAGCAACTTGAGGTGATCAGAACTGGGGCCTGGGAGATGCGGTAGGAGCCAGATTGTACAGGACTCTTTCACAACCGTCATTCTGGGGAGTCTGAATTTGATTCTGTGGGTAATAAGGAGTCACTGAATGGCAGTGACAAAGTGGGATTTGCATTTCAAAATTTTTCTTTGGGTAATTTTTCTTTCTACAATTAGAAATGGATTAGAGCAATGCTATCTTTTTTTTTTTTTTTTCCACACCATGGCACAACAGACATACCATGGCGCACAGAGAATAACAAAGGAACGGCTCATTGTCCTCTGTGGCAAGACTGCTTGAGGCAAGAGGCTGCCCTGGACCCCACGCATTGCTCAGAGAGCCGAAAGGGTCACCATTTTACATGTACACAGCAGCCTTGTACCTACCAGCGTGAGGTGGCACATGAGTTGGGAAGATACAGACTCAAGGAGAGGAGAGATGATCAAGCAAGATATGTCTCAGAGAATTAACTATATTGAGGTTATTTGTCTGGGTGAGTCCTAATGAGCAAAATGTGAGTAATAGCCAGTGACATAGATTTAGTGTCATGAATGCTGCTCAATGCCAATGGGCATGGGGTTTGTTGGAGTTTAATAAAATGTCTCTTTCCATGGCATAAAACCTCCTAATGAGCAGGATGGGAAAAACCATATCTTTCTTCTTCCTTGATAATTTCAATCTGCATCTCTGAAGAAAAGCCCCAATGGCAGGATCAGCCTCAAGCCAAACTGTGAAATTGGTGACGTTTATCCTGAGAATCTTGTCTTCCCTCATCTCTCTCCTTCCCTAGGCACCCACATCCTTATCCTTGAGCCAGCTTCAGGGGGCACTCTCTCTTTCCCTCTCCCTATCAAACCTGCCTCTCCAGACATCCCAGATGCAACCACTCATTCCTCAGTGTAAATGTGTCATTGCACATCTGCTCCCTAGAGTATATGCACTTCTGATAGCATCTCTTTGTTAAACATGAAGACTTGCTTCCCTTTCAAGCTATTTCAGGCTCTAGGGCTCAGAAAAAAAGGGAGGTGGACAGATAGAGAGGCTTATCTTCACACTCCTGAAATCATACTACACTAGGTAGGTGTCTCTACAAACACCTGTATGGTATTTAATGGTTACCAAATATTGCCTTATTTGGTCTTCCTAACAACCTGGTCAGAAGGCAGAGCAGATGATCATATATCCATTTTACGGAGGAGAAAAATGAGATCTGGAGGGGTTACGTGATTTGATAAAGGCCTCACAGTTCTCTTTAGCACTAAGGTCTACCCTGCCAAATGGTGGTAGGGAGGAGCACCCTCAGCTTGCCATGTAACTCTTCTGAGTTAGTGTTCTCCAACTCCCACCTCCAGTTGGAAGATCCAGCCAGCCCCATATGGTGAATCGAGGTCAGTCTACCCAGACACACCTCCTCCAGGGTTTTGTTTGTCTGCCTGGTGGCCTTGAGTCTGGCAGCTCCCAGCTGGCTGCCCGGGCGGCACAGCTCACAAGGACAGAGATGCTTTGTCTTAAAAGACCACATGTATCCGTGTTGAGACTAAGATGGGACATGTGAAGACTGAGAACCAACAGGCATTGATGAGAGTCAGCTTGTAGGGCCTGGTCTCTCTGAGAAAGCAGAAACTTCAACTGTTTTTCTTATTTAAATCTTTTCCATTTATTTTTCTTTTTCTCAGCCTCCTGACTTTTAATGTTTAATTGCCAACTTTTGTTTTTTAAGCACAAAAGGGAAAGTGTCTGGCCTTCTAATGCATGAAGCAAGCTAAAATGAGGTTTCTTGGGACCACAGCCCTTTCACTGAACTTAGGAAATAAGGCATGCCGTCTCAGGAGTAAGCGTGGGCTAAGGGGTGCAGCAGGTGGTGGAGGAAGCTAAGGAGGAGTATGCCAACAAATCATGATTAAGGCATAGAAGCACCAGTAGCAGTCCCCCAGCACACCAGGGCGACGAGAAGGAAGCTGCCCCTGCTCTTTCCGTATAGGCTGTTTTTGTTTGATTTGGTTTGGGGGTTTGGGTTTGTTCTGTTTTGTTTTGTTTTCAAGGCTGTTCTTGAAAGTCAGATAAACCAGGTTGCACTGGTGAAAATACACTCAATCTTTATGCTTGTGTTATTCTTTGATTCTTTGAGAAGCACAAATTGTGACTGGCACCAAACCCCCATCTCCTGCCCTTACCCTATCCAGGACTGATGGCTTTTCCCCAACATCTTTGTATCTGTGGATTTTTCTACTCAAAGCAGGTATTTCTGCTGTTAACTGGATTTACTAAACTTTAATTCTGCAGTCCCCATGGCCAAGGCCTTCTCACCTTCCACATGCCCCAAGT
This sequence comes from Callorhinus ursinus, assembly GCF_003265705.2. NCBI lineage: Eukaryota > Metazoa > Chordata > Mammalia > Carnivora > Otariidae > Callorhinus > Callorhinus ursinus. Next base: position 71,606,126 of record NW_027397072.1, read on the forward strand.
AGTTTTTGGAAGCCTGGTCTCTTCGCTGCTGCAGATGTATTCCACCTTCTCTTCGTCTCCTGCACCATGACCGGAGGAGCTTTGGGCACCTGGGAGCCAAGCAGAGCTGGATCAGCCGGACTGCCTGGTGACAGCTCCCTCTCTTTATACTTTGCTTCTTTGAGGACAGCAGTCAGAGGAAGACAGGAGCAAAAATAAAGACCCAACTGAAGTTGCTCCCATCATCCTCACATTCAAGGAATTCACCAATCCCATACCACACCATGTGCCCTTTGAAACACAGTATCTTTCTGCAAACCATTTTCCCCTTACTAACTTTGCAAATTGACTTGCTTCTGTCAAGGTTAAAGCTTAACTAGAAGGCAAAGAAAAGACTGAACAGAAACATTTTCTCTTTCTTGAGTATTTCCCCTTTTTCCATGTAAAAGAAAAGGCCCTGATGGATGTGAAAGAAAATGGAAACAGAAAGGCTCTTAGGGCAACTTTCCATGGTGACTTGTTTTGAGCTCTGACCAGGAAAGAAACCTCCATGCTTCTGCCCTTTTCCTCCTTCACAAAGCATGCTAACCTGGGCAGCCTCTCCCTAGCACCACCTGTTCATACTCAATGCAATTCTCTGTCTGCAGGGGAAGGAAACGTTACTGGCTGACCAGAAAGTCAAAGTGTGCCTGTTAATCTCATCAGCCTGCTGGGACTCTAGAGAAATCCAAATTGCCAGCTTCAAGGACCACCCTTTTGAGGGGTCGTTGGGCATTTTGCAAGCATTAAATCTACTCTAATTTTCCTCCGTTTGAGGGTTTGCTTCCTCCATGTGAAGATTTGTTCTCTTCTGTTGTCAGAAGAAAATTCAGAGAGCCTTACTCAACATCACTATCTTATTGAGCAAAGTGCTCATGAACAGGGATCCTTCATACCTGAAACTGGTATGACTCTTAGAGGTATGACATCACAGGGTGGCTTATAAAATGAAAATGAGGACATTATTAAACCTTTACAACTATTGGTTATTGCAATGGAGGTTTCCATATGGCCGGGGATTGGTTAAAAGCGATCACCTTGTATCATTTTAAGAAAATGACTTAAGTTTCCTTTATGATTCTCAGGAGCACTTATAAGAAATAACCTAAGTTAATTTTCACTTACATCCATGAAACATGCTGGATTAAGTTTCACTTATGTGGCTTACCTGGTTTTGTCTGTTTGAGGGACCTTCAAACCTGATCTCCATTTTATTTCAACAATACTCTCCTCTCTGGCATAACTGAAATTGCCATGATAATGCTAAGTTCTTTCAACATCTCTTTAAGGGATAAGGAAAGTGTAGTTCGCCCTACTTACAATAACCCATGGCATTTGGACTTAGGGGAAAGCCAGTGGGTACTCCGTTCCCTCTAAAAGAAAAAGACAGCTCTTGCTGTCCCCTACTCACCTAGCTTTAAGTTGACCTGTCTTAATTCCAAATTTCATCCTAAGTAGTGGTGAGTGTGGGCTTTCTTATGTCTCTTCTGGAACATCCTGAGAGGGAAACCCTGGCCATTATGTAGATTATTATTTCAGTAACAGTCAGATACACTGGCTTAGAAACTCCTGCTATCCCCCTTTCAACATCGTTTAACATAAAAAGAGCAGAGACCCTCTTGGCTGACAAGCCAGCCATTAGGGGCAGGCCAACAGTTCTGTGGGTACCATCTCAGAATGTGCCCTTTGTCCTGAGATTGTTAGGTACTACTTGGCCCCTGCCTCAAGATCAGTGCTGACATCTACTTCTTGTCACAAGGGGCTCTACAAAGCAATTCCTGAGTTTGCAACTTTGGAAAGGGTGGGCAGAAGTGGACCTATGCAGTCTTACCTGAAGCAGGCATTATCTTTGTTTCTAAATCTTGTCATGTAACCCAGGTTGTGAAAGAATTGCAAGTCCTACTTTTTATGTGAGCCTGAGTTGATGTATGATCTTGTAATTTCTACAGAAGAAAGGACCTGACAAATTAGAGGAGCCATGCCAACATTTCAATATCAACCCTTCCATGCAAATCCTCAGTGGCCCCTATTTCCTCTCAAGAGAAGTCCAAACTTATTTACCTTGAACATTTCTTTTCCATGGGATGATATTACTCTTGAGGAGGCAAAAAATGTGCTCTTGGCAGGGCAAGGGGAGGCAGTTTTTACTCCTTTTATGTAAAAAGAACAGATATATACATACAGTACATAAACAGATATACAATGTATCTATGGTATTAAAATTTCATGAGAATGAGAACAGCAAGAGACGAAGATTAGGAGGAAAAATGTCTGTCTGACAAGGCTCCTTAGGGAAGCAATAATGAAAGCCAAGGTAGATCAACACTGACCTAGAAGAAAAGCTTGACAATCTGATCTCTACATGCCTTTCTGTCCTTTCTCTGTCTGGCCAATGGTTTAGAAGGCAGAGACCCTAACAATCATGGGGATTTTTGTGGAAATATTTATATGTTGGAATTAACATGATAAATCTATAATATTCTGTTATATCAGCTAAATTGACATAAGATTTTGAGCTACACTGCTTCATACATCATCTTAGATTTCAAAGTCCTTGTAGCTGACTCATTCAACAATTAACCTCCTATTTGCTAGATAACTCTAAAGACTCTCCTGTTCGTTCTGCAGCCATTTCCAGGGCACATCCTCATTTCATTTATTGTTCAGAATTGTCCATCACAGTCAGCATTTAACCCCACTTGTCTATTTTATGACACACAACCTCCTATCTTACCAGCTCTCACCACACTTCTTGATGCTGACCTCCTGGCTGAATTCCCACTACATGATCCTTTAATTTTCCTCCAGGATGTCACCTGCCTCTTAGCCTTCCTCCTTTTTCTATCCAGACCTGGTTGAACTTTTACTTTAGTCTCTCATCAGAATTCTTGCTTCTCTGAACCCCTATCCAGCCCCACACGTTCCCAGCAAAGAACCAAAGGGAGAGATGTCCATGAAGGAGGATGGCTCTAGTTAACTGCCACAAACCAATCTCTTCACCCCTGCATCCAAGAGACTATGCCCTAAGAGTAGAAATGCACACACATGGGTAAATGGCCAATGAAACCAACAAAAAATACAGTCATGGACTACAGGTGCCCCTCTCCACTGAGCATCATGCTCAGCTATCCTTGGTTAGCCGTTTTGTCCATTCTCTTAATCCAGAACTCAACCCTTATTATTCTCCACACATGCCTTTCTCAATCCCACTCCACCACTGAAGCCAGTGGCCTTGCCCCCTGTATAATTTATTGTACACGAAATTCAGTGTATCTGGTTAAACTCTCTCCTTCAATAACTTGCTGTCTTACCTGGAGAATTAACTACAATCTCTCCTTTCTCTACTTAATTTTCTCTAGTCTCACTGGACAAGGGCCTTTCAGACACATTCAGGATCAGCTCCTATGCTAACATCTTTCACCCCCATCCACTCCCACTTTGAAGGGACCCCTCTATCACACGTCCTCCCACACACACTTGCTCCTTCCCAGCCTACTAACATGTTTGCATCTCTCACAATGGGGGGAGGGGAGCTGTTCTTTGACTTTCCCTCTTCCTCTAGCTACCCTCCAACATCTCTTCCCTATTCATTCAAAATTGTTGAAAGATTATTTCGCACTTGCTGTTTTTGTTTCCTTAACATCTCCACATCTTTTCTCAATTCAGTGCAATCTGAATGTTTTCTCTAACAGTCCACAGAAATTGTTCCTTATAAGGTCACCAGTGACCTCCCAAAAATCAAATCCAAAGTATACTTTAGAGTTCTTATCTTACCACATCTCACTGATGTACTTGTCATTTTTTTTTTTTATCTTCCATGCTGGGAGACTGGAGAAGGGTGTTGATAGAAATACTACTTTCTACACTTGAGACACTAATTTTTTTTTTCCAGAAGGGGAATCCTTAAGAATTTTCACAGGAAATGTCTCAAATGGCCACCTTAAGCTGCAAGAATAGCTAAGCAGTAGAGTATTTTAGTTTGTAGCCTCCGAAATGGAAGAAATCAAGGAAGAAAGAAGTCATGAATTTCTGGATTTTGATTAGCTAGTACCCAGTGTCTGCCACAGAGTATAATTGCTCTTTCTCTCTTGGTGTCAATTAACTTTAATACACAGAAAGGCAAAGCACCCGGAGCATGGACACGAGAGTTGGGAGTCGCTACAAGTGAATTCTGGCACTATCACTTTCTAGCTTTGTGACTTTAGTCAAGTCACTTAAACCCTCTGTATTTTGGCTTTCTAATTTAAAAATTTGGAATAGGTGATGGTACCTACCTAATGGGTTTGTTGTGAAGATTTCATGAGTTAATTTATGTAGAACAGAGCCTTCCACAGAGTAAGTGCTAAAAAAAAAAAAAAAAAAAGAGGTAGCTATTACCATTTTTATTATTAGTGCTTACAAATACATCTCTCCACAACTGCTTTCCCTCCCCTGGCTTTGGATTTGTGCAGCTAACTGCCCACCAAACACTGTCTTAGCTGCAATCTCTCACGGGTCTGGAGGTTACAAGTCTGAGATTAGGGTGTCTATGGTATACATTCCTCCCAAGGGCTCGCAGGAAGTATCTGTGTCATGCCTCTTTCCTCACTTCCAGTGATGACAAGCAATCTTTGGCATTCCTTGGCCTATAGACACATCACTCGAATCTCTGCTTCTGTCTTCAGGCAGCTGTCTTCTGAGTGTCTCTGTGTCTTCACACATCATTCTCTTTCCTTTGTCTCTACTTTCCTTTCTTATAAGGACATTAGTCACATTTGATGGGGACCTACACTAAGTATGATCTCATCTTAACTTGATTACATCTGAAAAAATCCTATTTTCAGAATATTACAATTTCTATCTTTTTCGGGGGACACAATCCAACCCACAACAGACAGCACCACGGCTCTCGCAGAGGTAGCTTCTAAACAATACAGGAAATCTATGATTCTTCTCAATCTCACACTCCCCATATTCAAATGACACACCAAGTCCTGCTGGTTCTAGTGTGCGTGTGTGCGTGTGTGTGTGTGTATGTGTGTGTGTATAGTAGTAGAAGATATATATGTAGGTACTTATGTGTGTGTACCCACACACACTCACACATTATTCTTTCCTCTTCATCCCTTTTCTTCTACTCTATTCTATTCTGAGGCCTCCTCCAGCGTTCAAATGCAAAGACACACTCTCCATTAACTGGCATTTAGGTCTTCCAAAGTCTGGCACCTGTTTTTGCTGAAGACAGTGTACTAGCTCCCACCTCCCTGAAATGTTTCCCTTTGCCTAAAATCTCTCTCTCTCCTTTGCTCCCTTGTACCTGGTTACATTCCACTCACCCTTTAGGACTCCACTGGAGCATCACCTCCTCCAGAAAACCATCTCTATCTCTCCAGACCCTACCCCTCCAAGACTGAATCAAGTATCCAATCTTTGCTTTTTCCTTAATATTCTGTACTTAGTTCTGTCACAGCATTTATCACATTCCATTATAACTATTTTCATGCATGTACTACATATTGCTACCCTGGAAAAAGAGCAAAATTCAAACTCTGAATTACAATTTCTACTAAATGCATATTGCTTTTGCACCATTGTATAGTTGAAAAATCATTAAATTGAACCATCCTAAGTCAGGAACCATCTCTAATGTAATAGGAAGGTTGAAAATAAAAGGATGACAAAAGACATATTATACAAACGCTAATCAAAAGAAAGCTGGAGTGGCTATATTAATATCAGACTTCATAGCAAACAAAACTACCAGAAATAAAAGGTGACATTACATAATGACAAAGGGTCAAGACTTAATTTTAAATGTATAAACACCTAACAGCATTGCTTCAAAAATGCGTGAAGCAAAAGCTGACACAACTGAAAACAGGAAATGGACAAATCTAAACTGTATGTGGAGACTTCAACACTCCTCTTTAAGTAATCAAAAGAACAAGTAGGTAAAACATCAATAAGAACATAAAAGAATGAACAATATCATCAGCCAACAGGATCTAATTGACATTTCCAACTCATTTTATGAAGCCAGCATTACTCTAGTATCAAAACTAGACCAAGACAGTGCCACAGAAGAAAACGATAGACCAATATCCCTCATGAACACAGATGAAAAATCTTTGACAACACCCAGCAAATCAAATCCAGCAACATATAGTAAGAATTATACACAATGACCAAGTGGGGTTTATCCCAAGACTGAAAGACTGCTTTAGTGTTTGAAGATCAAACAATGCAATCCACAGGCTCTAATTAAGTCTAAAGAAGAAAAACAAGATTTTAATTAATACATAAAAAGCATTTGAAAATAATCTCATATCCACTCATGGTAAAACACTCAGCAAATTTGGAATAAAAGGAAACTTCCCAACTTGATAAAGGGCATCAGCAAAAATACCCACCACCAATGTTATACTTAATCATGAAGGATGGAAAGCTTTTTTTCCTGAGATCAGGAATAAAGCAAGTATGTCCACTCTCACCACTCCCGTTCAATACTACCCTGTGCAACATGGCAAGAAAGAAAAATAAAAAGCTTTCAGATTGGAAAAGAAAAAAAAATTGTCCATGGGATGCCTGAGTGGCCCAGTCAGTTAAGCGTCTGCCTTCAGCTCAGGTAATGATCCCAGAATCCTGTGATCAAGTCCCACATCAGGCTCTCTCTGCCTGCCACTCCCCCTGCTTGTGCTCTCTCAGGCTCTCGCTCTCTCTCTGACAAATAAAATCTAGGGAAGAAAAAAAAAAAAAACTGTCCTGGGCACCTGGGTGGCTCAGTTGGTTAAGCGACTGCCTTCGGCTCAGGTCATGATCCTGGAGTCCCGGGATCGAGTCCCACATCGGGCTCCCTGCTCAGCAGGGAGTCTGCTTCTCCGTCTGACCCTCTTCCCTCTCGTGCTCTCTATCTCTCATTCTCTCTCTCTCAAATAAATAAATAAAATCTTAAAAAAAAACTGTCCTCGTTAATAGATGACAATTGTATATATATCCAATCCATGAAATTTCAAGAAAAATGATTCTAGAACTAATCAGTGAGTTTAGCTAAGTCGCAGGATGCAAAGTCAACAAGTAGAAATCATTTTTACTTATAAATTAACAATGAACAACTAGAAACCAAGAATAAAATCCAATACCATTTACAAATACTTAAAAAAAGTGAAATACTTAGGTATATCAACCTAATAAAATAGATTCACAATCTGTATCTTGAAAGCCATGAAATGCTGATGAAAGAAATCAAAGACGGTCTAAATAAATGGAGACATATACTCTGTTATGTTTATAATTGGAAAATGTAATGCAATCAAGATGTCAGTTTCCCCCAAATTGATCTGTAAGTTAACTCAAGTCCAATCAAAATCCCAGAAGTATTTTTTGTAGATACAGATTAGCTGATTCTAAAATTTATATGGAAAGGCAAAGAAATTAAAACAGCCAAAACAATTTTGAAAAAGTATAAAGTCAGAGAAATCACATTACCCAATTTCATGACTTACTATAAAATCTAATCAAGAAAATATGGCATTGTCAAAGACACAGACACACAGATCACTGTAACAGAGTCCTGGAATAAACCCACACAATGTGATTTCTGACAAAAGCGCAAACTTAACTCAGTGGCACAAGTTGGAGCATATGCAAAACAAAACAAAACAAAAAACACCTTGACCTAAACTTTACATCTTATACAGAAATTAACCCAAACCCAAAATGAATCATAAATCTAAATGCAAAACAAAGAACTATAAAATTCCTAGAAGAAAATATTGAAGAAAATCTCTATGACCTGAAGTTAAGCAAAGAGGTTTCAGACATGACATTAAGCACTCTCCATAAAAGAAACAATCAATTGGAATTCATCAAAATTAAAAACTCTGTAAGTCAAGAGAATGAAAGATTGGGAGAAAATATTTGTAAGCTATGTACCTAAGAAACAGCAGGAATTCACAATAGCTTTTTAAAATCTCAGAACTCCACAGAAAGAAAACAACAAAAAGGTTGGGTAAAGATTTGAACAAACATTTCACCAAAGAAGGTATACCAATGATCAATAAGCACATGAAGAGATGCTCAACAGCAGTGGCCAATAAGGAAATAATTAAACCTCAATATGATAAAACTGCATTCTTATTGGGCACAGCTAAAAACAAAATAAAACTGATACTACCAAGTGCCTGCAAGGTTCCAGTGTACTTGGAACTCGTCTATGCAGCTAGTGAGAATAGAAAATGGTAAAGCTGCTCTGGAAAACAGTTTGGTAGTTTCTCATACAGTTAAATTTATATTTGCCATGTAATCCAGCAATTTCACTCCTAGCTATTTATCCTAGAAAACGTATATTTATACAAAACCCTGCACATTTGTGTTTATAGCAGCTCTATTCGTTATCCAAAAATGGAAACAATTCAAATGCCCTTCAGTAGATAAGTAAACTGTGGTATATTCCTACTATGAAATATTACTCAGAGATAAAAAGAACAGCTGACCTACACAGCAAAATAAAGGAATATCAAATGAACTATTCTGACTAAACAAAGCCACTCTCCAAAGATTCTATACTGTACAATGCCATTTATATGACATTTTAGAAGGGCAAAAATGTAACAGCAGAACACAGATCAGTGGTTACCAGGGTTTAGAAGTCGGGGTGCAGGAAGTTGTAAGTGACTTCAAAGGACGAGCAGATGGAATTTTTGGTGATGGAACAGTTCTATATCCTGATTTGGGCGGGGGGGGGCGGTTTTTACATAGATCCATGCATAGAATTGTGTACACACACACACACACACACACTCTCACTTGCACTATATGTTAGTTTTTTTTTTTATTTTTTTTATTGTTATGTTAATCACCATATATTATGTTAGTTTTTTTAAAAGAGCTTCCTTTGTTACACTGCAGTGAGAACTCAAAGTGAGAATGTCATGTGGCGAACAGCCTTGAGCAATGGCTGTACCTACTGAGTCCTCAATAAATGTTAATTCACTGCCCCCACTCCTTGTTTTTCTTAAGGAAGGCTAACCCCCTTTCCAGCGGTCAGTGTCTCCCCCTAGCTAGAATCGTGTCTGTTGCACAGTTCAGAACTAGCAAAGTCTGGTGGGGGCTGTGTGGATCTGCATCCCACCAGCAGAGACCTGGCTCCTCACCACCAAGTTTTGGTCTTCAGTTAGTGCAAAGATCCTGTTTAACTGAAACATTTATTTCTTAGATCAATGGGTGTTTTCAAAATAGAAAATGTCAAATGTCAGGATACAGATTTTAATCTTAGAGTAACATGAAATATGCCAGTGTTTTGGAAATTGGAGACAGAGCCTCTTTGTTAAGCGCAAAGTGTCGATACTATTAAATCATTGTTGCAAAGCTATTGCTTTGTGACCGGCATTCTAGAAATTATCATTTGTAGATTTCAGTGTTTTTTAATGAAGGAAAAAGTCCTTGTGTTTCTATTGACCGTTGCTATTTATTTCTACCAGTTAAGTATTATGGACAAATAATATTTTGCTTCTTTTACAACATGTGAACTATTCATCCAGGATCAGCTCTAAGCTAGCAGTATCTAGAGAAACATAAAGTGTCCTTAGTATTACTTTATATTCTTCTGATGCAAAGACGAGGTATTTCTTGATTTCTGATAAGATCTCTGAACCATATTCAAAAGAAATAATGCTAAATAATGCTTTCTTCTCACCCCCCCCCCCAGAGGAAATTAAATTTTTCATGAAATCTCTCCCTCTGTCAAAATTCATGTTACTCTTAAGGATTAGGTATAGCTCTCAGGTTATTGCCTTACAGACAAAACAAATCATTCCTCAAAATTCTATAACAAATAACATTTATTATCTTAGGAGTGATTGGATGCACTGTCTTGTTTGCTTTTCTCTGAATCTATTTTAAGTAGTTTTATGCATTTGTCTCTAACGGAGTTCATTTGAACATACGACATTTGCACTTTACAGTCAGTAAAAGATAATTATTCAACGCATATGCTTTCTGATTAAATGTGTGAAACTTCTAAATAGAAAATGGAAATTGACTTAAAGTGCATTACAAAAGACTTAAATTTATCTTTGTTTCGTGGAGCAGTGATCAGCTTTTCTCGTGGTGTTCTTGTGATTTCATTCTCAGTGATTGTCACAGTCAGTCCGAGCCCATAGATTCCAGAAGGAAGTTTATCCCAGTTAATCCTCACAGCTGAGCAGAAGTAGCCCCAAACTGACCTTTATGTGACAGTCATCTTTCATTATTGCATCTTGAGCTAAAGTTGTCAATAAAAATCACCGTTAAGTCAGGTTGACATTAGCCAAGGAGACCAAAAGAACTGCTTTAGAGGCAAAATATATTTGCCATGTTATCAGATGCTGAGACCCGAGTGAGTCATTAAAGTAGAATTCTGTTTATTCACTTTGACAGAGTAAGGGCAACTGTGAATTGTATCCAGAGCAAAATCCAGAACCTAGAGTAACAAAAACCCAATTCTGAATTAATTTAGTAAGACTGGCCGTCAGAGAAATTTGTGGTAAAATCTCTCCTTTCACTTTTTTGAGGCTTCTTTGTGTTTTTCCCTTATTCCCAGCACAATCTCCCCACTTTGAATTCATTTACCGCTTTTACTGCTTTTTAGAGCAATATCTAAGCCCCAGACCTGTTGTGCTGTCATTGGTCCCACTTTAAAACTCATGCCCTCATTAAAACCTTACCAGCTCTGGCAGCATAACCCCGATACCAAAGCCAGCCAAAGACATTACAAAAAAAAGCAAACTATAGGCCAGTATCTTGAATGAACATGAACGCAAAAAATCTCAATGAAATACTTAGAAACCTAAGTCAATAATCATTCAACAATCATTCAATGATCAACTGAATCTTTCACCATAATCAAGTGGGATTTACCCTGGGGATGAAAGTGTGGTTTAATACTTGCAAATCACTGTAATATATCACATTAACAAGAAGAAGCATAAAACCATATGATCATCTCAATACATGCAGAAAAAATATTTAACAATATATAACATCTAGTCATGATGAAAACTCTCAACAAAGTCAGTTTAGAGGGAACATCCTTCAACATAATAAAGGCCATATATGAAAAACCTACACCTGACATCATACTCGATGGTGAAAAACTAAAATTTCTCTAAAACTAAATTCCTCTAAGATAGGAATAAGACAAGGATGTCCATTCTCACCATTTTTATTCAACATAGTACTGGAAGTCCTAGCTGCAGCAATCAGACAAGAAATAAAAAGCATCCAAATTGGTAAGGAAGAAGTAAAACTGTCACTATTTGCTGATGACATGATACTATATTTAGAAAACTCTGAAGACACCACCAAAAAACTATTGGAATAAATAAATTCAGTAAAGTGGAAGGATGCCCAGTTAATATATAGAAATCTTTTGTATTTCTATACACTAATAACAAAGTAGCAGAAAGAGAAATTAAGAGAGCAATCCCATTTACAATTGCAACAGAAAGAACAAAATACCTAGGAATAAGGTTAACCAAGGTGGTGAAAGACTTGTGCTCCGAAAACTGTAAGACACTGATGAAAGAAGTTGAAAATGACACAACTGGAAAAATATACCATTCTCATAAATTGAAAGAATATTGTTAACATGTCCATACTTCCCAAAGCAAACTAGAGATTCAATACAATCCCTATCAAGATACCGACAGCATCTTTTACCAAACTAGAACAAATAATCCCCAGATTTGCATGGAACCACAAAAGACCCCAAAAGCTAAAGCAATTTTAACAAGGAACAACTGAAGTACTAGCACAGAAGACACAAAGATCAGCAGGACAGAAAGCCCAGAAATAAACTCATGCACATATGATCAATTCATCTATGACAAAGGAGGCAAGAATAGACAGTGGGGAAAAGACAGTTTTTTCAATAAATGGTGCTAGGAAATCTGGACAACTACACGCAAAAGAAAAAAAAAAAACTGGACCACTTCCTTACACCATACACAAAAATAGACTCAAAATGGATTAAAGACCTAAATGAGAGATTTGAAGCCATAAAACTCTTAAAGGAAAACATAGACAGTAATCTCTCAGACATTAACCTTAGCACCCTGTTTATGGATATGTCTCCTCAAAGGAAACAAAAGCAAAAATAAATTACAGGGGCTATACCAAAATAAAAAGCTTTGCACAGCAAAGGAAACCATCAACAAAATCATAAAGCAACCTACTGGAAATGGAACAAGATATTTGCAAATGACATAGCCAGTAAGGGGCTAATATCAAAAATATATAAGGAACTCCTGGAACTCAACACCAAAAAGCCCCAAATAATACAATTTAAAAATAGGCAGGTAACCCGAATAGTTTTTTCCAAAGAAGACATACAGATGGCCAGCAGACACATGAAAAGATGCTCAGTATCACTAATCATCTGGGAAATGCAAATCAAAACCACAATGAGATAACACTTTACACCTGTCAGAATGGTTAAAATCAAAATGACAACGAAGAACAAGTGTTGGCGAGAATGTAGAGAAAAAGGAAACCTCAGGTACTGTTGGCGGGAATGTAAATTGGTGCGGCCACTGTGGAACACAGTATAGAAGTTTCTCAAAAAATTAAAAAATAGGAACAGCATACAATCCCAAATTTCCACCACTAAGTATTTACCCAAAGGAAAGAAAGGCACTAATTTGAAAAGATATATGCACCCTTACGTTTATTGCAGCATTATTTACAACAGCCAAATTATGGAAGCATCCCAAGTGTCTATCGATAGATGAATGGATAAAGAAGACGTGGTATAAATATACAATGGGCTATAACTCAGCCATGATAAGGAATGAGATTTTGCCATGGGGACCAGAGGGTATGGACCTAGAGGGCATTATGCTAAGTGAAAGAAGTCAAAGACAAATACTATATGGTTTTACTCATATGTGGAAGCTAAGAAAAATAATAATGAAATAAAAACAGACTCCTAAATATAGAGAAGTGATGGTTGCCAGAGGAGAGGTGGGGCAGGGGATGGGCCGAATAGGCTAAAGTGAGTAAGAGGTATGAACTTCCAGTCATAAAATAAAGAAGTCACAGAGATGAAAAGTACAGCCAATAATATTGCAATAACGTCGTATGGTGACAGGTGGGGACTACACTTGTCAGGGTGACCACTGAGTAATATAGAGAACTGTAGATTTGGTATGCTATACACCTGAAATATAACTTTGTATGTCAATGGAGAATGAGTGAGCATGGTCTTCGGGAACCAGACTTGAATTCAACAATCTCGTTTGCCACCTACTAGCTATGTGCTTGATCAAGTTACTAAACTACTCTTAACTCATGCCCTCATCTATAAGTAGATGCAAGTATAATTACTTTTTAAGGTGGTTTTGAGGATACTGGATAACGCAAATGAAATATTTGGCAGAGTACCTCACAGCAAGCGCTAAATATGACCACTGTCATCACCAAAGTACAATATAATTAGATTACCTATGTATCTCTTACAGTAGAATTAACATTGGTAGAGCATAAAATGTATCTTTCTTACCATTGTTTTCCCTAAAACCATAATGTGTGTCATATAGATGATCAATAAAGAATTTGTAAAGGAGTAATTGTACATAGGCCTGTGTCTGTCTCGCCCTCTTCCTTCCCTCCCCCCCATCTACTTATGCATAGGTATGCATGTAACTTTTAGAGTAATGTTTCTCCTTTGTCCTGTGAATTTATATATAACTGACCTTCCTTTCATTTCAAGCAATTGCCCCATGACTGTACCTTTTTTCTAATCATTTCCTCTTCCTTATTTTCCTGGCTGGACTATAAACTCATTAGGGCAAACACTTTGTCTTTTTTTTACCATAATGTCATCAGGGCCTACAACAGTGTCAGACATACAAACAGGAACACGATAAATATTTGTCAAAAGAACAAATAGACATTCTCTGAATCTCAGGATCTGCCTTTGGTCCTTCTTTACATTGGATTCCCCCCTCTGGCTTGTCTCAATCCCATTCAATACTCTCCTTCTTTACTATGATATGTATTACTCTTATTCATTGCACTATATCTCCACCCTGATCCAGTCCCAGTACCAAAAACTTAAGTTGCACTGACCAAAGAAGGAAGTCTCCAAAAGAAGGTGCACATATCCTATCTGTGTTGTTATTCCAATGGATCATGATGTGTCAATTTAGATTATAAAGAACTCCTGGATTATATGGAACCCCTTAGGTTATGCCTCAACTTTATACTGAGGGGAGGGGGATTTGGGATAAAAGCAGCTTTCTAAAATCCGTTCCCATCATGCCCACAGGTGGTTGCCAACTCCCTAACTACTCATCAGAGCAACTTGCTGCAGCTGCTGCTTGTGTCCTCCCTTGAAAGCAGGTGTTCCCAATCTTTAACCGTGCATGAGAATAACTTGGGGGGCTTTTAAAATAAGAATGCCTGACTGTGCCTCTCCCCTCCTCCACAAAGTGAGGTTAAGGAATTTGTATTATGTCAAAATTTCCCTGCGTGACTCTAATAAGCCTCCAAGGTTGAAAACCACTAGGTTCTGAAGAGTTCAAGCCCATTGAGACTAGTTTTTCAGGTACCAGAAATCCCAAACTCAAAGTCTTAAGGCACAGGACACAAAACTAGACCAGGAAGGAGTTTAGCCAACCAGTAACTTGTGCTATGTCTAAGCATCAGCCATCACGTAATTGTAGCCAATTGTCATTATGTGGGAAAGCAGCCCAGGATTGCGAGATCTTCTTAATCTTTAAGAGAAGCCATAAATCTGCAATTTTAGATGAACTTTCACAATCTGAAGTGCCGGCAACCAATTCAAATTTCTTGAAAATACTGTGTGGGGTAAACAAAGCATGACTTGAGCTAGATTCCATTCACGGGCCAATAATTTGAAGTTTTTACCAACTGTTCTACAACACCCTGAGAAATCCTTTATATATTCTTCACCAAATGTCTATTAAGTAAATTCTTAGAAAGCTAGATTCCTTCTCATCACTCACGTATGCTCTACGTGTTGTTTTGAACAAATCTGATGGATATGGCTGGAATAATTCCAAAGGGCAAATATCATGTTATTCAGAGTAGGTGATGCTCAAATGCCTCCACACTTAAAGCTCCTGGAAGTGTAAACATCACTCCCCAATCTACCAATACGTATTAATACCTGAAATATGCAAAGCTCTGACTAGGCTCTTTAGAATAGAGACAAGTGGCATAGTTCCTATTCTATAGAACCATTCCATATACTTAGAGAGGTAGGACATAGCCTCATAGGATTTTAGTAAAAATACAACATGGCCATTTACTAATGGTGAGGGCAAGGCTAGATCTGAGTTTACCTGCAGGAAATAGAACATTTCACTGAAAAGGAAGTGGAGGCAGATAGTGGAATGCCTCAAACGGATGACAAATTAGTTGATTCCTAGAGGCAATGTCAAGCAATTGAAGGGCATTTGTGTGTTTTTAATTTTTCTTATTTTGTTTTGTCTTGTTTTGTCTTACTTTTCAGGAGCAGAGTATCATGGCAAGTAGCGTTAAGAGGAGTATTTTGGTCATGGTAGATGAGACAGATTGCACAGCAGAGAACAGAGGAGGACAACCTGCTCTTAGGTCACAGCCAAGGTTGCAGATGTGAGGAGTCGAAGGGAGAATGGTCTGGCCTGGGTGGTGACAGAGGGATGAGAAGGAAAGGGTAAGGTCAAAGTGATTCTGACCTTGACTAGAGAAAAAGGAGGGCTAGCAATTATTCAGTAACCTCCTAGGACGGGCTTTATTCCACGTTGAACGCTTAACATAAAATTATCTCTTTTGCTTTAAAACAGAATATGACCGAAACGGGAGACCGCTTGAAGATTCCACTACATAACCACACTGTAAAATTTATCTTATAGGGCCTCAGAGATCAACCAGTCCAACCCCCTCACTTTGCAGAAGGGATTTGACTTTTCCCAGTCATTTACATACCTGTAGCAGAGCCAGAATAGAGCCCAGACTTCTAATTTTTTACCCTAATGATCTCTTCTCTCCACCATGTTGCTTCCTCCACCTGAGCTTTCATATAAACGGGCCATAAATCAGGTATCAGATTCAGGTAAGAAGATGCAAGTGAACAAGTGATAAAATGTGGTATAGAAAGTAATTCCAGAAGCACTCAATGCAAACAAGGAGAGGGGAGCCAGAATAAACGTCTCCACAACCTTGATGTAAAGGTTGTGCAGAGGAGGAGATAAAGTCAGCAGTGACATAGAGTGAACAGTAGCACCTACATCCCTTTTATCAGCCCGGCACAGATGTTGAGATAAGAGGACATAAATGGAAATAAAAGGAAAGCAGATTCAAAATAGCTGTTAGAAAGCCCTGTTCACCGGAAGATGATAAAAGTGAAGAATCACCACTCCGGAAAGGTTGTTGAGGGGAAATCAGACAGACTCAGGGGACAGGGAGGTGTCACTGGAGCTGGGTTTGGAGTGATGCCTGCCTCCTGAGTGTCTATCTTGTAAACAGAAACTTTTTCTCCTAAAGAAAATATCATGCCTCATGAGTTGACACAATGGCACGTGGCAGGGTCTACACCAGAGAGATTATCTGGAAGTTTAACTGAATAGATGGTCTAGGGAAACTGAAGACAACTGGATCTCCCCTCTTGTAGCCAGCCATTCTGGTATTATGTAGACAATTACTATGGCTGGGCCCCTGAGTCAGAAATGTTTCTTGGCTATCATAAACTGTGCCAGAAGGGAGAGCCAAGTTACCCACTCTGTCCTAAATTGCCCATCCTCAGCCCATGTAATAAGAGCTAGGTAAGGACAGGAAGTAGGAATAAGAATGTTCTCCAAGCCTTTCCATTCCTTGCCCTATTGAAGTCCTATCACTTTTTCTCTCACAAATGAAGCATTACCCAGGATGACTTGGGAAAAGTTTTCACCAATTGAGAAATCCTATCTACCAGGATGGATTCAGTAGGGCCCAACCAGAAAGTAACTTTCTTCTTCACTACCACTGCCAGACAAAACCACTCTGCTGACTCATTTTTCCTCACCACAGATGAAATTTGGGGCAGGCATCATAGATGTTCCAGCCTCATAAATGAAATGAAAGTCCACTGTCATTCTATGGACTGCTTCAGGCCAGAAACCCCTAACTGAGGCAGGAAGAGTTTCCTCTTTCCTCCTTATTTCCCTTCCTCTGCAGTTGCCACTGTTTCCGGCTTCACCTGCTAGGAGGGTGCAGCCTAGGAGGGAGGGAAACTGGAGGGAAAGGAACTGGATCCTACTCTGATGCTGCAGGGGCCATCTGGCTTCGGGACCTCCCCCCCCCCACCCCCCGGTGGTGGCAGGTATTCAAATGCCAATTCTTATTCTCACTGGAGCTCACATGGGCTCCTCCCGATCCCTCACGCTGGAGGCCTCCATCTTCACAAGAATAATTCCTCCTCCCACCAGCTTCCCGAAGCCCACACTTGGGGCTCTCTTTTTAGATGAGTTCACTTCTCAGGCAAGTCCATCTTCCTCAGGGTGTGCAGTCAGCTCCCTTCTGCTGGCTCTAGGCCTGGCTCATGGGAAACCCACACCTCTGTCTGTAAGACTACAGCTCTCTCCTAAAGCAGCGGGATACCTCCTACCTTTAGAGGTCAGCCTTGAATGGTGTTCCAGTCTAACTCCCCAAATTGCAGGAAATGCATGTCAGCACCCTTAATTGGTTCTATTACTTTCCACGTTTGGCTTAAGATGGAGGACAAGCACACCCTCTACACCATGAAAGAGGGACACAAAGAACACTGGCACTTCTATCCCAAGAAATCCTCATGGGAGACTTTGCAACCCCCAATGAATTTTTGGCATATGCCTACAATGCCTGAAGGTGGGTGAAGGGCTAATGCGAGCTCAACCCATTTCTCTGTATTTACAGTGACTGAGCACCTCAAATCTAGGCAGTTAAGATTCACGCCAAAATGTGAGGAGGCTCTAGAAAAACAAAGTAATTTAAAGTCAAATGATATGGAAACTACACCTTCCTACCTTCCCACCTCTTCCTTCCTATTCCCTGCCCCACTGGCTGCA
This sequence comes from Callorhinus ursinus, assembly GCF_003265705.2. Classification (NCBI taxonomy): domain Eukaryota; kingdom Metazoa; phylum Chordata; class Mammalia; order Carnivora; family Otariidae; genus Callorhinus; species Callorhinus ursinus. The sequence continues at coordinate 71,624,188 of NW_027397072.1, forward strand.
AGACCCCTGTGTAACAAAATGAAAAATGTAACCAATTAGATGCACACATGATTCGGACAGTGGTGTAGTCGTCTGCTGGATCACGGTAAACAGCCAAATCAAGTTATTTAAAGTCTATTTTTTCCGGATGATTTGCTCATTTGGTTCAATCCACCTCTTTGGATAGTTTTCCTAAACACATTTCCAGAAAGTTAATTAGGGTACGTGTTTGATCTAAAGAGTGTGAAGCTCAAAAACTCTTGGCATTTTGAGGTCAGGAAGATGATCAATTTCTTTTTGTATATCCTTTGCCAAGCTGTTCTCACTTTAATTTTTAAACTTGTGTGAAATTCAAAGAACACAGAGCCCTGTGTCATTTACACTTGGGCCATCATAAAAAGGCAGCTTTCTCAAAAAGAATATTGGCTGTTTTCCAGGCTGCCAGAAAGCTTTTTTAGGATCTTTTAAACCATTCTCCTTTAAGCCAAAAAGGGAAATTAAATTTGGCCAAGGGTGAATGGGCTGCCCAAGATATGAATTGCTTCTAACAGAGACAGAGTTCAAGGGAATCCTAAAGCTTCCCAATTTCAGGGAAGAAAAAAAGTAAATCCCACCTACTCCATTTATCACAGAAGAGACATTAAATAACCTGCAATATAGTGAGGAAAATTTTCTTCTCAGAGCCATTTTGATGCATTGTGCATTTTTTTACAGAAATCATTCAGACGCTTTATGCCCCCTTACAGAGGAAAGGTGCCATCCGACAGGAACAATATGATGATACTTTCAAATTGTTCCCTCCGTTTAAAAACAAACAAATGATGCTTTGGATATGGCCTGGTGAGAATTTCAATCTTGAAAAATTATGAAATATTTCAAGTATGAAGTATAGAGAATAATTAATCAACACTCACAAAACACTCAGCTTTGCTGAATCTTAGCCTTCGGTCGTAATTGTTCAGATCTTTTTAAAAAACATAAAATACTTTAGATGTGGCTGTGTCCCACCCCTTTTCCTCTTGTCACAGAGGTAGTATGTGCTCATTATGGTGTTGCTCATTCTCAGAAGTTTCCTTTTATATATTTATCAAGATACATACGTATCTCTACACATGTTTTAAAATACAGGTTTTATTATTATTCAGGAATGGTGAGGCCAACAGATCAGGACACAAATGATATTGAGGGGCGCCCGCGTGGCTCAGTCGGTTAAGCGTCTGCCTTCAGCTCAGGTCATGATCCCAGGGTCCTGGGATCCAGCACCCCTCACTGCTCCCCCCTGCTCAGCGGGGGGTCCGCTTCTCCCTCTCCCTCTGCCTGCTGCTCCCCTTGCTTGTGCTCTCTGCCAAATGAATAAATAAAATCTTTAAAAAAAATAAATAAATGATACTGAAAAGATACTCTGTTACACTCACAGCGTCCACACTGTGGAGGGGCACACTGGGAAGCACCAGGAGGGAGAAAACATGGCCAGAGCTCTTAGTGTGGCTTCCGCGGAAGGAACGGATAAAACAGGGTAGGCAGGTTTAGGATCATCTACTTTAAATAATTTCCAAGAACTCCGGGGTGTAGAGGCTGCCCTGGGGTGATGAGGGCGGGGCCTTAGAGCGAGCGTAAGGGCTCCTAGAAGGAGGTGTTTGGCCCTAAAGACTCTGGATTGGTTGGTATGCATATGAAAGGCACACTCAAAGGCCAGTTGTTTGCCAACTCTAGGAATTTGCTAGCCCTGGTAGGAGTAGGCCCTCCAGAGTCAGCAAAACCCCGAGATGTCAAAATTTCAAAAATACAGAATAAAAAGATACGATTAAATGCAAAAACATATTGTTTTAATTTGCATGTTAACCTTTATAAAAAATCACATACTGTACATATTGTATATATATGGCACCAACTTTTTCTCTCAACATTACACTTCGGAGATTTACCCTGAGTCCTGCATGCAGCCCTACTCAGTTCATTTCTTTTTACTGCTTTATCATTTGGTGCTGGGTCAATATACAACACTCTATTAATATTTATTCATTCTTTTGTTCATGGGCATTCATTTCCAGTTTTTTGCTATTATAAATTATGTTGCAATAATTAATCTTTTACCTATCTCCCGGTATGCATACGGCAGAGAGACATGGAATAGCTGAGTTCAAAGGCATTTCTATCTTTAACACATATCGCCAATGGGTACTCACAAGTACTTGTAGTAAATTACCCTTCCATCAAGAGTGTAGAAAATGTCCTGTTTTTTCCACTGCCTCACCAGCAGTGTTATTGTGAAGTTTCCCTTTTAATGTTTGCCAATATGATGATGTGTAATTGTATCTCATTACTGTTTAAATTTGCATTTTCCTGATTACTAATGAAGTTGAGCATCTTTTCATGCTATTTGTTGTTGGCATTTCCTCTTATAGAAATTGCCTGTTCATATCTTTTGACAATGTTTTTACTGTGTTTTTTATTTTTATTATTTTGTAAAGTTCTTCATATTCTGGATGCTAACACTTTGTTAGTTTTATGTGTTACAGATATCTTTCCCCAGTCTATAGCTTATCTTCTCAATTTATGTATCTTTAACAGAAATATTAAGTTTAATATAGTCAAATGTATCAACTTTTCAATTTCGGTGTGTAGTTGTTTTTTGGGTCCTTTTTAAAAGTATTCTGAACAGGGGGCACCAGGGTGGCTCACTCAGTTAAGCGTCTGACTCTTGATCTTGGCTCAGCTCTTGATCTCAGGGTTGTGAGTTCAAGCCCCACAAAAAATAATAAAAATAAAAGTGTTTTGGAAAAAAAAGTATTCTGAACAGAATGTTATATTTTATTTAAAAGTTTAAACTTTGGACTTTTCCCATTTAGATCTTTAGTAAGCCTGGAATTGAGGTTTTAATATGGTAGTAAGCAAAAGTGCTGTCTTTTTCTACAAGGATAATCAACAGTTTCAGCACCCCTTGTTGATTAATCCACATTTTCCTCCACTAATTTTTAATGCTACTCTTTCATTTGCCATTTCCTTTTGCTTATGATCTATTTCTGTGCCCTTTATTCTCTCCCACTGGCCTATTTCCTAATCCCTGTCGATACCACAGCATCTTAATCACCTTAGCTTTCTAAAAATTATGTTGCCCGGCATGCCAATTCCCCCAATCTCGTTTTACACCTTCAGAACTGTTCTGACAATTCTTTGAAACTTGCTCTTCCATAGGAATATTAATCAGCTAGTCAATTTCCATACACACATACCAGAACAAAAAAACTATTGCACCCCAGATGTGTCCTATGTTTAATTTACATATTAATGTGGATTAAAACTGATACCTTCACAATATTGAGACATCCCATTTATCAATGTGGCATTTCTGTTTGATTAGGGTTTTTTTTTTTTCATGGTTTTTTAAAATGTTTTTCAGTTAAGTATTTGATTATTCTCCATAAAACCCTTTTTTTTAGATCCCTTTTATTGTGTAAGTTTTATGGCCATTATAATTGATATACTTTGAAATAAGCATACAAATTATTTTTGTGCACTAATTATACTGCCAGCTACCTTACTAGTCGTTCTTACTAGTTCTACTACTGATCTGTTAGATTCAAGAAGAGTTCTTTGTTCGTGTAGACAATAACTTTACCTATAGATAATGACAATTTTTCATCAACAATACTGCTATCTTTTTTTTCTTCTCCTACTGTCTAGGCTAGTACATCGAGTACAACAATGAATGGAAGAGGTATTGGCAAACATCCTTGCCTCGTTCCTAAATTTAAACAGAATATATCTAATATTTCACCATTGAATGTGATTTTATCGCAGTGTTTGATAGATTTTTACCCCTTACAGATTGGAAATATTCCTCCCTTTCCTTGTTTGTCAAAAGTTTTTACCTGAGTAAACTTTTTTTAAAAAATGATTGATTGATTGATTGATTTGACAGAGAGAGACACAGCGAGAGAGGGAACACAAGCAGGGGGAGAGGGAGAGGGAGAGGGAGAAGCAGGCTTCCCATGGAGCATGCGGGGCTCGATCCCAGGACTCTGGGATCATGACCTGAGCTGAAGGCAGACGCTTAATGACTGAGCCACCCAGGTGCCCCCGAGTAAACTTTTATTAAATATATTCTCTATGCCTCTTTTAACTTCTCAATGTGGAAATCTTAAGAGAGTTTTCTAATATTTAGCAACCCTTGAATTCTAAGACAAACTCAAACTGGCAACAATATATTATTTAGCCTCTCTTGAGTACATATTGTCACTATATTATTTCAGCTTTTTCCATTTACATTAATAAGTGAGATTAGCCTAATCTTTCCACTCTTTTATTGTCACTGTCTGGTATTATTACTGATGTTATACTAGCCACATAAAATAGGTTGGAGAGCATTCCCTCTTTGCTAGTTTCTGGAATAGTTTGTGTAAGATTGAGATTTTCTATTATTCTAAAAGGGCATAATTTACTTCTAAAATCCTATGATGCTGACCTTATTTTTGGGTGGACAGGTTTTTAAACTACCAACCCAATTTATTAACAGTTTTAGGTCTATTCAGTTTTTCTCTATCTTCATTAATCAATTTTGATTAAGTGTATATCTCTAGGGAAATTATTCATATTGTCTGATTTTTCAAATTCAATGTTTTAAAATGGTTCCTAGGGCTAATTTAAAGCCTGCTTATCTGAAAGAAACCATCAACAAGATGAAAAGGCAACCTAAGTGGGAGATATTGGCAAATGATATATCCAATAAGGAGTAAATATCCAAAATAAACTTCAAAACTTATATAACTCAACACCAAAAACCAAATAATCAAATTAAAAAATGGGCATAGGATGTGAATAGACTCTTTTCCGAAGACATATAGATGACCAGCAAACACATAAAAAGATGCTCAGCATCACTAAGCATCAGGGAAATGCAAATCAAAACCACAATAATATACCACCTCACACCTGTCCGAACAGCTAGAATCAAAAAGACAAGCAGTAACAAGTGTTGGGGAGGACGTGGAGGAAAAGGAACCCTTGTGCACTGTTGGTGAGAATGTAAACTGGTACAGCCACTGTGGAAAATAGTATGGAGGTATATGTGTGTGTATATATGTGTATGCATGAATTCACATACACACATCACACACATGCACAGACACAATAGAGTATTACTCAGCCATAAAAAATGATGTGACTTCTGCCATTTGTGACATGGATGGACCTAGAGAGTATTACACTAAATAAGTCAGAGAAAGACAAACACCATATAATTTCACTTAAAAAACAAAACACATGAACAAACAAAAAAGTACAAACAGACCCATAAATACAGAGAACAAACTGATGGTTGCTAGAGAGGAAGGGAGTGGGGGATGGGAAAAATGAGTAAAGGAGAATAGGAGATACAGGCTTCCAGTTATGGAATGCTTAAGTCATGGGGAGGAAAGGTCCAATATAGGGAATATAGTCCGTGGTGCTGTAATAGCGTTTTATGGTGACAGATGGAAGCTACATTTGTGGTGTGTGTAGCAGAACATAGAGTTGTTGAATCACTATGTTGTACACCCGAAACTAATGCATTATGTCAACAATACATCCAAAAAAACAAAACAAAAACTAACATCTTTACTCAAGCACCATTTTTCATGACTCATTTTTTTGTGGGGTTTTTTTTTTTCTTGGTTGAAGTGAACAGATCTTTTATTCTATTGATCTTTCTTAAAAAATGGCTTTCTATTTTACTGATCTTCTCTATTATAATCTTTAATTTCTAGTCTTATTTTTATTATTTTTCCTCTATTCTCTTTAGGTTTCTTCTCTCAAGGCAGGGTTAAACTTTGAAATGTGTTTTAATCTGTTAGATTCTCATTTATTTTTATTTCTAAAATGAAAATTCACCAAAAATAATGCCTTAACCAATATTCCTGATTTAAAGGAAATCTGAACACAACTTTATCAGTTAATAAGAGCTTCTTCAGTAAAATCATAATGAATCAATTATCAAAAAGTTGCTGGTTAAAATAAACAGGTAAGTTGACTTTGCAACTAAGTGATAAATGATTTCCTTCAAGAAACATTCAGATAAATATGCTTTTCGAAAACAGTCATTTTTAGTGTTAAAGTTGTAAGTCAAAATTCTTGAAACTATTCTAATAAACCTTTCAATATTCTAAGAAAGCTCCTTACCCATGTTAACAATAAACTTATGAAGAAACTTAACCTTATAATAAATGAAACTAGTATAAACTTAAACTGTATCTATACATCAAGTTGTAATGTCTAGCTGAGCATTTATCTTCTCAAAACATCTCTATCAACAGTCCCTCATTTCCCCAATTTTCTTATTAAGTTAGTACGTAAAGTTCTGGCCAGAAATGGAGTAAATATTGACTTTATAGTTTTCTGTTTCCACTATGCTGTTGTTCCTTCACTAGCTTCCTGTGTTGGAAATGTAGCTTGTGACTTTTCCATCTTCCTTGTTTCCTTTTTGGGGTATAATAATTTAAAGCTATTAATTTCTCTGTATGTGGTGGTTTAACTGCATCCCATCAGTTTCGTGTTGTATTTTCACTACAGTTCAATTCCAAACAACTCCTAATTATGATGTAGTTTCTTCTTTGACCCATGTGTGACTTTGAGTGGGTTTTTTGTTTTGGTTTGATTTAGGTTTGACTTTCTAGATGCTTATACATGTGTTATGGGGTGAGGGCTGTTAATTACTATCTCTCATAACTGATTTTTAAGTAATTTACATGCAGTATGTTAAACAAAATTATTTATTCTACACCAATTTACTTTGTGACCTAGTTCTTGGTCAGTATTTTTTCCAGTGTTCTTTATTGAATAGGTAAATTTTCCAAACATTATGAAAATCCACCTATTCAATAAGGCACACTAATTTTCCTGTTCACTATTCTTATGTTTTTTGTGCCTTCCTACTAGATTAAATTTTATTTCTCTGAAGGAATTCTTTTGCTAAAATTTCACTAATGACTAATTAAATTTGTCTAAAAGTGTCTTTATTTAACCCTCACATTTGAACGCTTATTTCTGGATATAGGATTCTAAACTGGCAGTTATTTTCTCTAATAACTTTGAAGGTTTTTTACAAAGTTTTCTAATTATTTTTCTTTGAAGATAAGATATCTTAAAATAGTTTCTTTTTTGGTTCCACGGTTTTAATTCACAGGTATCTGGCAGTAGATTTATTTATTTTTGTTTCCCTTCCTAGGACTTGAGATTTCTAAATCTGAGGATTGATGTCTTTTATAAGTTATGGAAAATTTCCAGACATCATTTCACTAAAAATTGCCTGTCTTCCATTTTCTGCACCTTTTTTCTCCTAGAATGCATGAGATAGCACACAGAAATAAATCTTCTCATTTCATCTTCTGTATCTCAACTCACCCAACACCATAGCGTCAAAACACAAAGTGCTTGGTTACCAAGTCTAGAAACTGACTTCTACCCTGAATACTTTAGCTTCAGTTTACCCTCTTCGATTTCCGTTTGCCTTCACCATTCAGGGCTCCATCTGGTATTCAGTTGCTTTACTTTGGGCCCCCGGGGATTTCTCATACTTTCTTCTAAGCTCAGCTATGCAATTAAAACAGTATGTGTTATGATTTATAGAAGACTTCTGGGTGATTTTTAGTGGAAATATCTTCAGGTTATCTAGTTTATAACATTTCAGGAAATGGAAGTCAAGACTATTCATCCTCAAAAAAAAAAAAAAGCTTTAATTATGTTAATAAGTTTGAAACAGTACAGGTATAGGTGTTGGAAATTTTAGAAAATGTGTCTGCTACTAGGGTTGAATCAAAAAGCGCTATCTAGTTGACTTATTATTTGCTTTTTCTCGTTTGTTTCATCATTCTTCTGTCTTGTGATAAATAGGAACAAAAGGAACTTTTCTATGTTAACTAAGATTAAATGAGTACCTTAACCTTGATTCTTTTCAGATGGGAGTTCTAGAAGTTGACACTCTTCCAGATACATTGCTTGCAATCCTAATTTAGATCCCTTTTTATTTAAATGGTTTCATATAGACTATGCTTTTAGTATGACCCGATGGTTTTAAGACCCAGGCTCAAATTTACCCATTTCTTCCCACCTTCCTTTTATATATTTATGTACTTTGGGATCTTTCTCACTTCAATGTTTGCATAACATTTATAGTTTTTACATCAACTGTTTTCTGGTGATTCCAAGGTTTCTTGCTTTACCTTCCCACATATATAAACTCCTCCAGAGCAAAAACAGTACTTAAGATGCTCTCTCAGCCTTCTTCCCCATAGAGCTGGCCCACATGACAGCCAAAGGCAAAGTTAAAGAACTGTTTGCCTGAATAACTTTATCTGCAACAGGACTTTCACTCACACCACCAAGTAGTAGGAAACTGAAGCAATTAAGGTTTACTCAACTATCCAAATCCTCAGTGTTTCATTATTTAATTCCTGCTGACACACCACCTTGTGGAAGGAAAGATTTAAGGTTGGAGGGGGTGGGAGGAGGAGTACATATGTATCAGCTACAAAGCAAGAGAAAGCCAAAGGAAGGAAGAGTATTCCTGTTGTAGAGATTCCAAAAGCGTCACTTGTAATTCCTCAAGCTTAGAACTCTCAGGCGGATTAACATCCATTTAAGAAAAACTTTTTGAATACGTGCTACATACCAGTCAATGTTCCAGGGCATCTGGTATACCATAGCAGACAAATTATACAAAAATTCCTGTCCTCACAGAGTGTGTATTCTAGTTATAGGTTAGAGATAAATAAATACATAAATAGATGAATAAATATAATATATAACATGTCAGAAGTGCTGTGAAGAAAAATCTGAGCAGGAAAGGGGCCCAGAGGCTAAGTAGAGGAGATTGTCATTTTAAACAGGACGGTTAGAAAAAGCATCACTTGTTGGCGGGGATGTGGAGAAAGGGGAACCCTCCTACACTGTTGGTGGGAATGCAAGCTGGTGCAACCCCTCTGGAAAACAGTATGGAGGTTCCTCAAACAGTTGAAATTAGAGCTACCGTTCGATCCAGCAATTGCACTACTGGGTATTTACCACAAAGATACAAATGTAGGGACCCGAAGGGGTACGTGTACCCCAATGTTTATAGCAGCAATGTCCACAATAGCCAAACTGTGGAAAGAGCCAAGATGTCCATCGACAGATGAATGGATAAAGAAGATGTGGTATATATACACAATGGAATATTATGCAGCCATCAAAAGGAATGAGATCTTGCCATTTGCAACGACGTGGATGGAACTGGAGGGTGTTATGCTGAGTGAAATAAGTCAATCAGAGAAAGACATGTATCACATGACCTCACTGATATGAGGAATTCTTAATCTCAGGAAACAAACTGAGTGTTACTGGAGTGGTTGGGGGTGGGAGGGATGGGATGGCTGGGTGATAGACTTTGGGGAGGGTATGTGCTACGGTGAGCGCTGTGAATTGTGCAAGACTGTTGAATCACAGATCTGTACTTCTGAAACAAATAACGCAACATATTTTAAGAAAAAAGGAAAAGAAGAAGATAACAGGAGAGGAAGAAAAGGGGAGTATGTCAGAGGGGGAGACGAACCATGAGAGATGATGGACTCTGAAAAACAAACTGAGGGTTCTAGAGGGTAGGGGGGTGGGGGGATGGGTCAGCCTGGTGATGGGTATTAAAGAGGGCACGTTCTGCATGGAGCACTGGGTGTTATGAACAAACAATCAATCATGGAACACTGCATCAAAAACTAATGATGTAATATATGGTAATTAACATAACAATTAAAAAATTTGAAAAAAAAAAAGAAAAAGCATCACTAAGCAAGTGACATTTGAGCAAACAGCAGGCTGGAGGAGGAAGCCATGAGACTATCTGAGAGAGGAGTGCTCAAGGCAGAGAGAACTACAAATGCAGAAACACAGGCAAGAAGGAATCTGGCATGTCCAAGAACTAGCAAGAGAGTGCTGCAATAAGAACAAGAGAAGCAAAGGGAAAACTGTCAAAATGGAGGGTAGAGGGTCCATGGAAAGGGAGAGCAGGAAGATCCTGGAGGGTCCTGTACATCACTGTATACAATGTGGGTTTTTCCTGACTGAGATAAGGAGCCATTGAAAGAAACTTTGGGGTAGGATTAGACAAATATTTCAAGCAGAAGAAAATGGCAAAAACTGAAGGTGACTGAGATTAAGAGTAGAGTTTTTTTTTATGAAATAAATTATGGTATGTTTGTATAGTGATGGGCAGGATCCAGTTAGAGAAGCAAAAATAGGTGAATAAAATGTACCTAAGAAAGGGGAAAATTGCTATAGTGGTTACCTCTACTAGAAGAGAGGAGGAGAGGTCCGATGTGGATTGGAGGAGCTGTTCTCAGCCAGGTCCAGAATCCTGGTCATCCTTGGTAACAAAAGGGGGGCAGGGTGCAGATGGCTTAATGGCTGAAAGCCATGTGAGAGCATGAGCAAGTTCTCTTCTACTAGGTTCATTTTCTCCTTAAAATAGGAAGCAAGGTCAGCTAAGAATGACAATAAGGGAAGAGGTTTTGGGGGTTGGTGTAGAGAAAGAGAAGTGACCTCCCAGAAGGCCACAGGACGCAACATGGAGTACTGATGAGAGGGTTCATATTCCAACTCTGTCACCCATCACCCATCACCTGAGTGACCCTGGGCAAATCTATAAACTTCACTAAACCTGTTTCCTCTTATGCAAAATGAGGATCACCACTTTGTGGTAAAGATGAAGAGAGATCATATAAAAGCAATTGCTACTACTACTAAATGACTACAATTAGTACATGTAGTACATGTTGGCTGTTGACTGCTATTATAGGTTAGGCACTCAATTATGTACCAGTGAAAGATCGTGATATTTTATGTCCACTCTCTTTTCAGGAGGTTTGTCCTCACCAAGCTTCAAGTCATCCCTAAAGGAGCATTTTCTGGATTTGGGGACCTGGAGAAAATGTATGTACCTGACAATGCTGTGAGTGCCTCAACCAGGTTGTGCCTCACATCACATCCAGTGTGATGCTCTGTGCTTAGAAGCCAGAGAACCTTCTGAACCTCCTCCCATTTTCTTTCCTAATAATGGGGACTCTTTCAGAGTGTGGCTGTTGAGATGAGCATATGGTCAATCTAAGCTACCCTCACTTTTTCTTCTCTAAGGTGTTGCTCCAAAGTAACTGTGAGCCAAATTTTTAAAAACCAAAGCCAATTTTCTCTGCTGATACTCATTCTTTTTCAGGGATATTGTTTATTATTTCTGATTAATTTTTCATTAACAGCAGGGCCTAACATTTGTGTTTGAGATTCTAGAAACTTCTCTTTCCCACGCCATGCTGACAAGTGTTAATTGATATATCAACATTTAAAATCATTAGGGAAGTTTACAGCACTGAAGATTTCCTTTGAAAAGAGAAGACCCCTCTGCTAATGTAAACATTCACTCCTTACTGAACTAGTTTAATGTAGGGGTCTCCCCAAACAGGCTTTTCTCAAAATGAGGCACAGTAGTAAAAAGCAGAATAAATTCCTCCATGTTTAAAATAACCCACTCTTCCTTTGAAGGCTCTTGATCCCATCTCCCGGGTCTTAAGGGCCGGGAAAATCTGTTCTTCACCACAGTGGCCACCAGAATTTAAACACCAATAAATATAGCAACAGATAGATGGATTACACAGAAGGGAATGATTTTTTTCATTGTAAGAAGAAAGCAACCCCCCAGGCTACATGCAGGTCTCTTTTTTTAAAAGCGATTCCATTTTTCCTCTTGGTTCTTTCACCCCCATTTAAGAACACTCGCTGAAGTCTGCGGAAGCAAGAAAGAAATCCATTAATGAGGGAAACATAAAGCAGAGAGAATGGCAATGTGTCTCAGCAGTTATATCACCTGCTTAGAGGAGGGTGCTTAGAATCCTAGACTGGAGAGCTAGCTTTAATATAAACTTACTTTGTGACCTTGATTAAGTCACTGTATCTCTGGGGGCCTTGGTTTCCCCATTGGTGGGTTAAGGAAGAAGTTTTAAAAGAAGGAGATAGCTTATGTGATCTCTAATTCCTAGGTGTAAGGATCCCCAGTTGGATGAGAGCCCAATTTAAAACCTGCAGTCTTCAGGATTTACCCTCTTGAGGGTAAATTCAACACTTACAGGAATCGGGAGATGGGGCAGTCTTCGGAGCAGAGCTCACCAAGGGAAACAAGGAAGGGATAGAGTTGGAGAGCTTTCTGCTCAAGGTGTATTCCTGGACGGGTTAGCCATTGCCCTGCCTGGAATTGACATGCACTAAAACTAGACTACCCGATATGCCTTGTCCCCGAGCAGCCCTATAATTGCACAGAGATTGTTCTAAAGGCAGGAATATGAGACACCACAAATAATCCACCTTAATCAAATTCAATCCAGGGGTGCCTGGGTGGCTCAGTCGTTAAGCGTCTGCCTTCGGCTCAGGTCCTGATCGCAGGGTCGTGGGATCTAGCTCCGCCTTGGGCTCCCTGCTCCGCCGGAAGCCTGCTTCTCCCTCTCCCACTCCCTCTGCTTGTGTTCCCTCTCTCGCTGTGTCTCTCTCTGTCAAACAAATAAATAAAATCTTTAAAAAAAAAAAATTCAGTCCAGCAGGTATGACTGACTCCTCATTGGGTGTTCAGCATCAGACGGGACCTTCCAATAGTATTATAAATCCCTAAGCTGAGCTGATATAGCTGTAATCCCAGAGACAGGGCAGCTGGCTCAAAAACATCAACTTCCTCAAACACAGCTTGCCCATTTCTACTGCATGTCTTTATTAATCAGCCTATACTGACACAGCAAGATGCCTAAAATAAAATTAAAGTGATCTCATTTCTTTTGAATGCTTTGTGTGTCCTAGGGCTTCAGAAACATTGCGTAGTAGAAGGGCTGGCACCCAACTGAACTCTGAACAGACTGTACTCTTCAGTCTCTATGCTCCCCTTCATCCATCGTCTCACCTTCTACACTTGGTCAGAAATGAGTTCTCATCCCCTTTCTCATCTCCTTTCCTGATCTATCCCCTGTATTTCTGTTCTTCACCCAGTTTTTAGCCAGTTTCCTGAACTTATTAAGTATTGGCTTCCTCTTCAATATCTCTGTCTCAGTGGACCGTAAAATTCCTCCGATTCTTTCCGCGCATGTGGCCAAGTTTTCCCTCTCCTCTTCCCTGCCGTCCCCACTCTTGTGAAAGAACAGGTGCGCCCACTTCCCCTTGTCGTCTCCTTTCACACACTCCTCAGCCAGCCCTCTTGCTACCGGACCACAAATTCCCGACCACCACATAATGACTCTACAAAAGGCCCCAGTAATGAAGGAACTGCCAGATCTCATGACTTCTACTTTGTGTTCTTAGTACGTAACTTACATGCAGGTTTTGATGTCACTGACTATTCCTGCCATTCTTCCAGATACTTCTGCCTCTTTTCACTTCAATGACACCACATCCTCCTGCCCGCTCTGCTAGGCTCCCAGACTACTCCACAGACAGTTCTTTCCATCTTTCTTAGAAATCTCTCTTTTGAGGTTATAATTCTTGTTTTGAAATGGAAAGACCCCTAAACATCTATACCTAATTAAACTACAAGTACCTCAAATGTAATATATCCAGATTAGTTCATTGTCTTTATCCTTAAATTTCTCACCTTCCCATATTGCCCAGGGAATAACATTACCACCTGCCTAGACTCCCAAGCAGGAAAATTCACAATCTCCCTTGACTTTTTATCCCTTAAACCCAGGTCCCTTTCCAGTCCTATTTACTCTTTCTCAAGAATATCTCTGGAACCCAGCCCTTCTTTCACCCCCACTGCTATTAGGTTCAAAGTCTCATCAACACTTAGCCTGTTACATGAGGCTGTCATGCCAGCCCCAACCTCCCTAGCTCCCTGCTGCCAGCCCCACACGGCTCAAACTCTCTTGCAGAAGAAACTGGAGGGACTCTTACCGCCATAAGCTTCAGTCTTAAGTGCCTGGCATAAAAATCAAAGCCCTTTATATTTCTACCATAGGCACGGCATACCCCCACATTCTCACCAGGCAGGAGAAATTGCCATTTCTCAAGCATTATCATTACCAGACATCATATTTATTTAGAATGTGACGGCCAATTCTTTGGACAATGCCTGGCACAAAGAGGGATCAAAAAAAAAAGTTACAGGTGAAGTAATTAATTAATTAGCCAATTAATTAACAAAATATACTTCCACACTGGGCTATGTAGATGCTGTCCCTCTGCCTAAAACTTCACTTGAAATTGGAAAAGAAATCCTGCTAGTCCTCCAGGGTCCAGATTAAATGTTTACTCCTCTAGCCTTTCCAGAACTTTCTCAGTGTTTCTAAACCATAATCTTGTGTCCATACTATCAATAGCACATTTATCAGACTGTATTAAGAATTTGCAGTTTTTCCAGGTCCCTTAATTGTTCTTTAAGGGCAAGATTAAGTGTAACTTTTTATTAAAGTACAACACCTAGTCCTACTGTTTTTATCTCCATGCTATACCTCTAATCTGTCCACTTACCTCCTTCCCCAGCCACCGTAATCTTTCCCTAGCTAACTGCAACGGTTTTCGACTTGCGCTGCCCTATCCACCAGCATGCTCTGCCATTTACTACATGGCAACCAGAGTGATATTTTCTAAATTCCGATCTAATCATGTCACCTTCCACATCTGTCCTGCCGTATACACATACATGCCATGCCTTACCACTGCTCTCAACAAAGAAATGATATCCTCTCACAGTCTCGCCTTTGCTCGATTAGCCCTTTATCAACTCACAAAATGTACTGTGTTATCTGCCCACCATGAGCCTTGGTTGGTGCATGCTGTTCCTCCTGACTAGAACATCTTTTCCACTCTGCACTTTTAATTTAGTTGGCTCCTACCCATCCTTCAGATTCCCATGCCACTGTCATTAGCCTAGAAAAGCCCTCCCTGACCTCTCCAACTAGGGCAAAACTCCCTACTACATACACTGTCCTATCACTAGTATCTCTGTGCTGACTTTCATTTTAGCAATATATGACACTTATTTATGTGATAATTTAGTTTCTAATTCCCCTATTGAACTGTCTAAGGACATGTTTGCTTTTGTCAGGATTGAATTCTTGGTGCCTTGTACAGTAAATAACTGATAAATGCATGAATAAAAATGAATCAACAAATATAATTAGTTGGGAAAAGAAGAATATCCAGAAATAAAAATACTAAATAATATGAAGATAGTGATAAATAATGTAGGACGTGATAAGCATACGAACACTGGCTGAGAATCTACTATGATCTAGGTACTTACATAGTTCTAGTTCAAAATGTAATCCAGGACAAAAATGCACAAGATAAAAGTAAGTGATACAAACAGTGTATTTGTTCGGGCGCATTCTGTTGTGAGAAGCTAAAGAAAATAAATCTCAGATAGGCTTAAGGAAAGGCAGGAAATTTAATGGCTCATTTAACTTGATGGTCAGAGAGGACAAATGGCTTTAAAACAGCTCTATTCAGGCTCCATGTCCTTAGAACTTGGCCTCTCTCCCTCTCTCAGGTCTCCCTTACACTATGTTAGCTTCAGCCCTTCGCCCCAACCTGGTGACAAGACGCCAGCAGCAGTTCTGATTGCTCATCTCCTGGGTTCCATTCAGAAGGAAAGATTTGACCTTTTTTTTCCCCCCCTCCATCTCATAAGTGTCTTAAGATTTAGTATGATTCGATTAGATCACACAAGCATTCCTGGACCAACCACGACAACTAAGGGAAGGCAATGCTCAAAGTGGCCATGGCCTGGGTAATGGGTTCCATACTCAGAGTTGAAAACACCCACCCCAAACATGGGCTTGGCGCGTGGGAGGGAGAGCTGCTAACAAACCCTGAGGCCACTGATGGAAAAAAGGTAGAGACTAGGGGCTGGTGGCTGGTCCAACAGCTAATGTTGAAAAAGAAAATAAGTCCGGTTCTCAACCCCGAGACAGGTCTCTGTGGCTTGGGTGGTTGAGGATGTGTTTGATTCTTCCCCCTTCCTCTTGTTAGAATGATTTAAAGAATCCGGTAACTCTGCCCAACCCACGCCCGATGATCCTTCTTTCATTAACCCAGTCCCTCTGCTTCTATAAGAAGTCACAAGGGAAAGGAGTCTTTCTGGGAAAAGGAGAGGCAGTTGCTTCTTCCTTAGAAATGAAATGATCACTGTTCACAACATAGCTTTACTCAGCATCACTATCTCAAACCTCCCTACTCTTCACTGCTTTGGGAATGGCTAGGGAAAAAGGAACAATTAAACTCTCTGCAATGTGAAGTGGCTTTGCAAAGTGCACTGTAAACTGTTTACATTGTCTTTAATTACTTCAGAGCCATATGTCAGCTTGGTATAAAGTGTGAAGATTACACTGAATGGGGTAGGGGGGGAGTAGGTGACAAGGTGGTGATTTATGGTAACCAGAAAAATTATGTATGGAAATAAGTGCAATTTAAAAACACGTCTACGTGCTATTATAACACTGGAGGGGGAAGAAAAGCCAGTTTATAACAAAATATCTTTGAAAATAGGAGCATGATGAATATGTAAATGAGGCCAATCAACATCAGCTGAGATATGGTATATGCAGATGAGACGGCAATGAGCCAAAATGTGAAATAGCTCCCAAGCCATAAATATGAACCATATAAAATTCATTTGAAATATTCATGATAACATAAGGACAAAAAATATAATCAAGTGATTTATTTACATATAAAAATGAGAACACTAGTCTAACACTTCAGCCTCCACCCCCAGATCACTGGGGAAAGAAAAGTTAACTTAGCAGAGGGACTTCTAGAAGAAGAAATTTATTAAATGAGAACTGGTGCAAGCACACTAAAAATGTTGAGGATCCTTCGACTTCTCAGTTCTTTGGGCTCAAACACACATAAAAAGGAAACAGATCAGATAACCAAGACTATAATGCTAGAAATTTGGGCTCCAATCTGCTTTGCCTCCCTGAGCACCTCCTTGTTAGATAATGTAAGTCTATTCCTACCCCAAATTTCTGTGTTTCTGATTTAATAGGCAAATGAGCCTTGAGTCCCACTTAGTGAAATAAAGCAAGAGGTAGGCAGGCTGATGATGTGCCAGGCTCCTGGTTAACAACTGGAGGCCAGTGTTGGAGCAATTAGAGCCTGAATGGGAAGAGGGGATATGAATTGCTGGTCATGAGAAGATAATGAAATTCAGTGGTTCTCATCTCAGATTGTACTTTAGAATCCCCCAGGGAGCTCTTAAAATAATCCACAGGCCTATCATTTCCAGGGATTTTTTTTCATTTGTCTAGGGTGGGGCCAGGCAGTGATCATTTTTTTAATGCTCTCTTGCTGATTCTAATGTACATCCACGGTTGAAGGCCCTGAGGTGGATGATATTTAAGTCTGATTCCAGTTTGTAAAGAACATAAACAAACGTATTTAGTATGTCTCCATGGTGTGGCGGGAGGACAGAGGAGGGTGGTAGAGATAAGATCAAAGCAGCAGCTGGGGTGAGGTCATAGAGTACCTTAGAGGTTATGGGGACAAGTTTGGGTGTCATAGTTAATCATGGGAATTAAATGGGTTATTTTGAACAACCAAGTGAATGACTGGATTGTATTTGTTAAGTATCATTCACATACAGACTTTCATTAAGGATTTTTGTCTCTGTTTGTAGAGCTATTAGTCTAGACAACCCTAGGTATTGGTCGGGCTGTGGAGCAAATGGAACTCTCATACATATCTGGTTAAGAATGCAAGATGGTACAACCTGTTCGGAAGAGAGTTTGACAGTTTCTTTAATGTTATTTCCCCAAGAGAAATGAAAACATATGTCCACCCAAAGACTTGCTGGAGAATGTTCCTAACAGATTTATTCATAATAGCTCAAAACTGAGAACAACCCCAGACTCGTCACCAGGTCAGGGGGTAAACAAACTGTGTTTTACCCATGTGACAGAATACTACTCCAAAATAAAAAGCAATCAACTGCTAATACAACAACATGGATGAATCTCAAAAGCATTATACCAAGTAAAAAAAAAAAAAAAAAAAAGAAAGCCAGACCCAAAAGTATATATACCATATGATTCTATTTATATGAAACTCTAAAAGAGAAAATCTACTGTGGTGCCAGAAACCAGATCAGTAGTTGCCCAGGGCCAAGAGTGATAGTAGAGATTGTTTGGGAAGGGGAACAAGGAACTTTTTAGGCTGGTAGAGAAGTTCTGTATCTTGATTGCAGTGCTGTTACAAAATATATCCATTTATAAAAACTTGAACAGTTAAAATGAGTGCATATTATTATTTGTCAAAATTATACTTCAATAAAGTTGACTTTTAAAAAACAATCATTTAGTACCTATTTGGGGCCCGTTTTAAATACCACATCTCTGTTAATCTGCACTTTACAGACAGGGATACTAACATTCAGCAAGGTTAAGCAACTAAACAGCATCAGAAGGTCCTTCAGTGGTAAAGCTAGGATTTGAACCCAAGAGAGTCTGGTCCTTTCTGCTACATAAGGCTTCCTTTTTGGTGGCTTCTACCATTTTCCAGAATTATTCAACTAAAATTGAAAGAGTGACCAAGGGAAACATTATGGCTGTGAAAGCTTCCTTTGCTGTCATTTATGATTAGAAGAGAGAATTTGTATACCTAAGCACTTGGAACTTCCGTAAACCAGAACCCAGAGTCATTTTCTAAAGGGACACTCATAGAAGGGGACAAACCTCTTCTTGCAGCATTTTTTGCCTTCAACTTCCTGTGTGCCAACCCATTTCTAGGTAGAGCTCTTTCTGAGACTGGCTTAAGTCCAAGGGTTTACAAACTGAGCTGCCTGTTAAGTTGCAAATTAACTTAGTCAGCCCTTGGGAAATGTAAGATTAAGCCAATTAAGTTGTCATTATTGACCCAGGTCAAACATGAGTTAGTGTCTAGAAGGTGAAAGTCCTTGTCTCATTTCCTGTTCTCCATAAATATTCTGAAAATAAGTATTTTTGTTATATTTATTGCTTCAACCAAGAAATACAAGAAGCTGTTTTCTTGTCACATTTTGGGTTCATGTGGTTTTAGTAATCCCATTAAGTCTCCTTATTTCAACAGTTTCTAGGTGGGTCCTTAAAATAAACTCTGTAACATCTAATGGCTGTCCAGCTCAGAAAGAAAATAACTTATTTGCATCATATTTATATGCTTAGGTTTTTGCCTGTTTTGGATTTGCTTTGATTTCTTTATGTGTTGGGGGGACAGGAGAGGGGAAATGTAATAGGGGAAACAGAGTTCCTGAGATGTGGTGATTTTATGGATTCCCTCAACATGGTATTCATTTAACTCTCCACATCTCAGTCCCTGAGGCTTTATTCATAAAGATAGTGTAGGGTTTCCTTGCTGGAAGGGATTACTGGAAGAACATAGGTGAAAACCCCACTGTCTTAGTCTGTTTGGGCTGCTATAATAAAATATGACTGGATGGCTTAAATAACATTTATATCTCACAGTTCTGGAGGCTAGAAATCCAGGATCAGAGTGCCAACATGGGCAGTTCTAGTGAGAACCCACTTCTTGGCTTATAGACAACTGCCTTCTCCCTGTATCCACGCATGGCCAAGACAGAGTGCTGGTCTCTTTATCCCATTGTATGGGCACCAACCCCATCATAAGAGCTCCACTCCCAAGACTTTATGCAATTACTTCCCAGAGTCCCCACTTCCAAGTACCACCACACTGGGGATTAGGACTTCAACATATAAATTTGAGTTGGGGATACAGAGAGAAAGACACAAACATTTAGTCCACAGTACGCATTGTAAACTAGCAAGCTTATAGTAATAAAGATGTGTATTATAGATGCTCACTTGCTTGGGAAATCACAGATATGCTGTCATTTACATATTCCACCTCTGAGATCCTCCACCCACTTGACACTCCAAGGCATTCATGGTCCTGGTGACCTCTGCTTGGCACCTTTCATGCAGCAGCAAAGATTTCCAGGTAGCAAGACTTGACAGAGGTTACTAAAACAAGGCTTTTCTGGCTTGCCGTCAAATACAATTTTCTTCTATTTCCTAATCAACAGCCAAGCAATATCATCTTCTCTATCTTTTAAGACTTCTGCTTCAGCCATGTTTGCCCTTCTGACCTTTCTTGACAAGGCAAGTTGTGGGAGGGAGTTGTGGGAGGGACTTTCAAATGTGTTATGTTTGTCAGTGCTCACAGATATACCAGAAAATAAACAGGGCTTTTTTTATCTCTCTGCCAGTAACTCAATGTTTGTGTCTACTCAGAGAAGATACAATTAAGGCAGCATAACACTCAAGTTAAAAACAGCCTCATGGCTCTGCCTTGGTGACTCCTGCTAGGTTGTTTTTTTTTTTTAATAGAATGGTATTAAAATAAAAAGATGGGATCTAAATGCAAGCTCCAGTCGATGCACAAACTACTTATTTTTATTTCCTCATTTAGCCCATGCCCATCACAACCACATCCATCTGGACTGTTTATGACTTAATAAGATGCTTTAAACAGTAAAAGACTCAAATAGGATATGGACCCACTTGCCTGCCCACCCCCCAACAAATAAACTACCTGAATCTTACACTTCATAAACCTCTCCTGTGGTGCTCGGCTCCACCCTGGCCAGCCTACATGGAAATCAAATGATCAGAGATGTGTTTTTATAGTTCAGACCATTCCAGAAGTTAAACAGGCAGAGAGGCAGAGAGGAAAAGCATTAAGAGGGATAAATGCCAGAGGAGCCTAAATGAATAAAGTAGAAGTTAACCACCCCAGTGGGTCTGAGATTCTGAGAGAGTCTGGGCAGAGAGATAGCAATTGTTGATGTCAAGTGTTTTATAAACATGTAATTTGCACTTGGATGCGAGCGTGCTTTGAAAAGTTAAAAGTGCGTACAAATGTAAGGTACGAATAATAGAGACCATTTGCTCTGCTTCCCATTCATGGTATCTCAGCTCAGCTACACAATGACTTTCTTTCTTCTCATATTCTTTCAAAACACCAAGCACAGGGCTGGGCACAACTGAAAGACTCTAGCTCTTGAATTCTTTCCCAGCCTTTGAGAACATTTTTCCCCAAATAGGGTCTCAGTCTTTTTTTTAATCCTTTTTTCTTTATTCTTCTTTCCCAGTAAAAATAAGGGCATCTGAAAAAAAGTAGTGCCATTGAAATTTAAAGAGTTAATGGATTGGAACTTCCAACACAATTTGCCTTTTTAAAAAAGACATGAAGTGGCTAATACCTATTTCAGAGGACTAAATTGCTAATGGTGAGATTTTAATCAATGTGGCACATGTGCTTAGGGAGATTTGCTTTAGTACGTGAAAAAATCCTATCTAGATTGGTTTACTTATTTGGACTGCAAGGACCCATGTGTACATGAACTGAAATTTGAAGGAAGGATGAGCTTCCTGTAATCGAATTGACATTAATGCTTTCAGGACTCCATCTACTGAGGATGGGCTCCCTCCCTCACTCACTGACCAGAAGGAGAACCCAAGCTGTTTTTTTTTTTTTCCTTCAGTGAATATTAAAAATTGAGGTGCCAATCTTCATGTATTTGTTACAAGTGTGCCCTTTTATACCTTCCTTTATATTGTTTTCCCTATTCCCTCTCATATGTACATATAACTTCACAGTCCAACCGAGTAAGACACTTTTAAGATAGGACTTTTCATTTAGTAAAGTAGACATTTGCTTTGGGGAACAGGATGGTGGCTTATTGTAGCACCAAGTTCTAGATGAAAAAAATCCTGGATAGAGAATAAGTTCCACACTAACTTCAAGGAAATGAAGCCAAATCAGGGATCAGTGTTTGGGCCTTTTTAAAGGGAAGAGATTTATAGACTTCAGTCAAGTACTCAAGACAAGTGCAGGCTGATGGATGACACCAGCTAATCCATCAAGTGATTTATCAGGGTTCACAGAGTAAATGATTGTGAATTCCATCACTCCCTGAACACCAGTGAGGATGAGGCTTGTAGAGAATAATGAGCTTCCTCAAGCCAGGGACACCTCCATCTGACTAGTCTGTGCACTGTTGTGTTTATTCTGTCCTATTTGAGAGCAACTCTGAGAAAGACCAAGCAAACTCAGAGAAGCATAATCCATCCATCAGCCAACAATTCCACAAATTCTTCTTGAACCACAGTATATGTGTTAATTACATGAGGGAGTGATTTGATGAAGCTTATGTGCCAGGCACTATTAGATGTTCTGGGCAATCAAGATGAAGATATACAGTACCTGCTCTCAAGGAGTTCCCATAGTGATCAACAACAATAATAGCTGTCACTTGTTGAGTGATTATTTTGCCATAAACTGAGATAAGGCACTTTACACGCATTAGCTTAATTATCATCCCAGTTTTACAGTGAGGAGGTTGAAGCCAAGAAGGGTATGTGACTTGCCCAGCCTCACATATCTAACAAGTGATAGAGCTGGGACTTGAACCCAGGCATTCTGACTCCAATGCTCACACAGTAATCTATTATTCTATAACATCTATGAATACAACAAGGGTATTCCAGATTATATATGATACAGGAGAATGATAATCTTTCTAATGGAAAAGAGGAGGACACACACAAATTCACAGAGTTCTCATTTATTTTAATTGTGGTAGTAGCAGTAGTTTGAATATCTTTACATTTGTTACCTATTTTATAATTTCAAAATACCTCATATACATACAGCTCACTTAATCTCCCACACCAACTCTTCAGTGGCAACAGGGGCAAATATCTGTGCCCACCTCAGAGGGGAGAAAATGAAGTTAAGAGAAGTTTGGAGACTGGCCTAAGGTCAACAGCTATTAAGTCATGGAGGTGGGATTCTTCCCACTTCACATTCTCTGCACTTTATCCATTTAATACTTTGTTTTTGCAATGCTGCCTCTCCTTTATTAAAGAGAAATTATATCTTAAGAGTCTTATGGTCACTTCAGTACAGGATAGTAAAAGTGTCCAAGTCACAAGAAAAAAGTAACCCTTATATTTCTGCCAAATACATACCTTCATATGCAGGTGTTTCTGCTCAGCGTTCCCATACTTCCCACTCAGTCCTGAGCACTTGGCAGTAGTAAAGAAGGATGCCCTAGAAGTGGACAGATATCTGATCCAAATAGTGAAAATCCAAGTGCAAAACTGACCTTTTCCATGCCAAAGAATCAATGCACCAATTGGGTGTGTTATTAAAAATTGGCCCAAGCTATCTCATCAAAACATTATTTTTGATGGAAAATTTTTTAAGTCAGCTCCACTTATAGACTTGTTTTCTTCCTGTTTTTGCCTACTTCTCTCTGCTTCTCCTTAGAATCAACATTCTAGTAACATATAGACTCAACCAGAAATTCTCAGCTAAGGTATAGGATTTCATCTCTGCAAGAGAGGATTTTTCTTTAACTAAATGCAATGCACATTTTATGAGCCCCTGCTAAGTATCTCCTACACCATAGCATCTGAGATCTTAATGTGCACAAATCCCTTGGAGATCTAATATGGAGAGTCTGACTAAAGTGGTCTGGGTAGAACCAGAGATTCTACAGTGCTACCCAGCTCCCAGGTAAGGCCAACGCTGCTGGTCCATGTTCCATATGGAATAACAAGATATAAAAAATACTAGTTCTGTGTAAGGCACTGTATGGTGGAGAATCCAAGAGAAATGGGCCACAGTACCTGCTCTAGTGTAATTGTTAATAAAATACACAGGACACAATTAGAGAAAAGCACAGAACAAAACACCTAAACACATGCTCCATTGCTTTAACCAAAAGATAGATAATGGGACAAAGTTTTCTTACTCTGTCATTGTCAGATCACATTTAACAGGTAAAATAGTACTCAGTTTTTTAGTTTAGTCAATTATCAAAGTATTATCTCAATTTCTGAAAGCCCCTTTGTTGGTGCTCTGCAAACACAGCTAGACACTGAAAAATACAATTCTCACACAACTATTTCAGGAACAAACCCACCGTATGCTTCACCTAGGCAAACTGAGCCTAGGAGCACTCCTTCTTGTGACAGGAAATTTGCATCACAGGCAAAAAGTAGGGAACTAAATATAAACATTTATGTCCTGGCAGTATCAGTTGGGCAAAAGTCAGAGGGGAAAAAGCAGGTCAAGGTAGCACCTAAGTTTTCACGCAGAAGAAACACAGCTGAGTTGTGAGTGGGGTGGGTTGGGGGAAGTGAGTTGGAAGAAAACAGTGAGAATGCTGGAAGGAAACAAAGAAGGCTTCTTTTCTCCTTTTCCTCTCCAGCCAAGACGCAGAAACATTCCTGGTACAACCAAGGGGCTCATAGGAAACCTAGAGTAGAATGAATGCTATGCTGGTCTGCATGAGTTCCAAGGGAGGAATGCCGCAGAGCTAATCACTGGACTGAGATTGCCATTTAATGCCCTTCCTCTACAAGCCATTCATCAAGTTTATAGCAGCAACAAGAGTTCATTACCATGTTCCTGTTTTGCACATTCTTGAACAAGGTTATGCCTCCAATTTTAAGTGTGGTGTATAAAAGAAATGAGGGAAGGTGGGAGGGTGAGAGGCTTCCTGGAGGGAACAGTAATAAACAGAATAGGTGCTCCTCACCAACTGGAAATGAGAATCTCCCCCACCTGCTTATGACTTTGTATAATCAGAAAGAACAACACATCACAAACTCTCAGCTTCGTTCCTACTAGCTTTCCTAAGCTCCTTTTATCAATCTATCCATCCATTCTTCTTTCAATCTTCCATAGGAGGACCTAAAGAAAAGATCAGATTTCGTTCTAACCTCAAGAAGTTTGTGATGTAGGGTTACAGAAATAAGAGGAATTCATGTGCAATAGAGGAAACAAACCAGGAGATAAGTTGCCTCTAAATGTTGCTGTCCAGACCCTGGGTGCTGAAAGCAGTTCAAATTGGTGGGAGTTAGACCAGTGTAGAGCAGAAAAGAAGCTTTTATGGAGACAGTAGGATTTCCATAATCAAAGGGGAGAGGGGAAAATGTTCTGAATGGCAGATATGAATGAAACAGATTCAAAGTCATACTGGGGATCTGAGGTCTCCCTAAAGAGGTCTGCAGGCTTCCGCAGTCCTTGTCCTCTGATCACATTATATACAATGGGCTCCTACTGAGCTCTGAAAGTTCCAATAGGAGAAGAAAAGAAGCTCCATGCACTGGGATAACTTCACCTGAATTCACCAGGATATTGACTTCTTTGATGTCCCATCCATGATCCTGTACACAAGATGCCAGGTGCTTGTCTATCAATGCCCTAATAGTGTAATGGTCTGTGTACAATAGACAAACTCAAATTACATTTTTTAAAACTGCTTAGTGTCACTGATTTGGAGGAGCCATTGTTAAGGAGGTCAGCTTTCCACAGAGTAGATGTCCCTAAGGCTGGGCTTATGTGAAACCAAAGGAAATGGGAGATTTATACATATCCTCTTATCTGACCCCAATTACATAGTCAAATTAAGACATATGCAAATTTCACTTCAGGGCCTTAATTGTCCAATTTCTCCATTTTCATAGATTGCATTCATGGAGTAAATAATAAATATATAGTGCTACTATATCCCAGTCAGAAGGACAGGTAGAATTGGCAAACCACACATGGGATAATATGGTATAACCCTATCTCCTAGCTCCAAGTAATTCTCCTTTCACAGAACAAAGTAAAATTCTTCAATGCTCTCCTGAACTTGGGCAGGAATGAAGTCAGAAAGGAAAATATTCTGCTCCTACCCAAAGAACAATAGCGTTTTCCTGATCTTGTCTGGGAAAAGTCAAGCAAATGCTCACTTTCTCAAGTCAAATTTTCCTCTATTATAGGAAGATGAGGTTTGGTATGCCTTTTTAAATGCTCTGAGATCTGATATATTCTGCCATTTTTCATAAAATGTTGTCTATGTCAGGGTAAGAAACAAGCTATGTCTGGTCAATGAGTCTATGGGTGATACAACACAACAGTGGGTCTCTGCTTCTTGGTAATCTTCTACTTAAACAACGCAAATGGCAGGATTTAACTAAACTAAATATGCCCCTTCCTCAGTATCTCCATGTTTTTGGTACTAACCTGTTCCAGCTCCTCTCCCTGGAGTCCAGGGATGACCAACATTAAAGACCCATTTGGTTCTTTACAGTTTAATATGCCACATTTAAAGCCATAAGAAAAAGGAAATTGCCATTCCAATGTTCACTACTATATGATTAAAAGCAAAAACTATATCCTTTGAAAGGCTTCAAAAGATACAGTAACAAACACATATGTGAGTTTTGTGGCCATCCTATATAGAGGAAAAAATGATGTTGATGGCAAAGAATTTTTCAGCTCTTTATCAAGAGCACTGATAAATTTTGACTCCCTCTTTGTCAAAGTGCCCCTAGCCTTTTTGAGATTTACCACACTGCTCTGATAATCCTATTTTGGGTTTCAGTGTTCTCAGCTCTTGTTCTATCATTCCTTCTTTGGTATTCAAAAATCTCCTCATCTCCCTATTGACACCCTAATCTGGCCTGATTCTCAATGTAAATAATTCTTAAACACAGAGGTAAATGATCACCTTTAAGTCACAGGTTAAATGTCCCAGAATCAGGCCACTGGGCAAAATTTGAGAAGGTAAAGTTTCAAAAGCACCAGCTCTAGAGTCTACAGTATAAAATATGCTTGCCTTGCTAATGTCCCTGGAAATATTTCCAAAACCAATTGCTATGATATGGTGGGAAAGTGATTAATGTGCCTTAGGCCACTATCATTGCACCATTTCTCCAGCATGTTTTCTTCCTCTTCACTTCTTAAAAATGTCCCATGATTAGACAGGAAGAAAGCTCCCTTTTAGGTTGAGAAAGTCTACCCCCTTCCCTTCAAGCAAAGGTTAATCTCAAGGAAAAATACATTCCGTAGTCTAGAACTCCTCAGACCAGATTCTCTTTCAATTCTAGATTTTTTTTTCATTTTTTTAAACTTTATTATGTTATATCAATCACCATATATTACATCATTAGGTTTTGATGCAGTGTTCCATGACTCATTGTTTGCGTATAACACCCAGTGCTCCATGCAGTACGTGCCCTCTTTAATACCCGTCACCAGGCTAACCCATCCCCCCACCCCCCTCCCCTCTAGAACCCTCAGTTTGTTTCTCAGAGTCCATAGTCTCTCATGGTTCGTCTCCCCCTCCGATTTCCCCTCCCCTTCATTTTTCCCTT
Organism: Callorhinus ursinus; assembly: GCF_003265705.2. Taxonomy (NCBI): domain Eukaryota; kingdom Metazoa; phylum Chordata; class Mammalia; order Carnivora; family Otariidae; genus Callorhinus; species Callorhinus ursinus. The sequence continues at coordinate 71,651,352 of NW_027397072.1, forward strand.
CCTGCTATCTTCTTCTTTTTTTTTTTTTTTAACATATAATGTATGATTTGTTTCAGAGGTACAGGTCTGTGATTCAACAGTCTTGCACAATTCACAGCGCTCACCATAGCACATCTTTCTCAGCATTTTGGGTCTTCTTTAGAATAATTGAGAAATTTAAAAAATAAAATAAAACCCTCTAAGGCCATCAATCCAAGATAATATGAGGAATGAAATAGTTTTTCATGAAGCTTGGACCTCTTTTAAAAGACATGCACATCTCTAGAAAGGAGACAGGATCTCTGTTCTGCCCATCCTAATTACAATTTCCATTTTCCAGTGTAACAGGATTTCTGCATGGCAGGAGGAGCTCCCTGACATGTCACCTTCAGAAGGTGGACTAAGCAAAAAGGCATGCTGTCTCTTCAGAAACAGCAAAGGCGTGCTCACTGTAGCATGTAAACATTTTATACTGAGTGAATTTCATTTCTATCCATACTCATCACAAATGAGCATCACCAAAATGCTCAAATACATATTCATGGTGTGCCTTTCAAAAGCATTGTATGGAAAAAAATCAGAGCTAAGCATGAGGCACAGATCTGTTTCATTTAATTAGAGTTTCAGAGAAGCCTAAATAAAAATGTCTATATCTCCTTAAGCGTTCTGTTTTTACATGAGTATAGCTGTCTTGCATTGTCAGTGGTTTGAATTGAAAATGATTCCAAATGCAACACCTTTAAACCCTGAGTGTTTGACTCAGGTAATATTATCACAGACAATGAAAGAAACCATTTTGCCCATTCCTCTTCTGAATTTTATACCAGTATCCACTTTTCCTTTATAGTAAATCAGGGTGAGAGATTATTCCCTCTGTCTCAGTGGCAGAACCCTAACTTAATGCCATGTTAGGAAAACGTCATTGCTCTCAGCACATCCCCTGAGTGTGTTCACTCCTTATTTTGATTTGCAACTTTTTACTTTCACATCTTCTCACCTCCAAAGACCCTCCCTGACAGCCAGGCTAGGCTCCTCAGGTCCCGGTTCCATGCTACTCCCTTCCCTACATTCCCGTTTCTACTGTTGTCCAGTCTTCAGTGTTATCACTGCTCTCTCCATATTTATGTAACCAGGTAGTGTCCACTCCTTCTGTCAGCATTTATTTACTGAGCACCTACAGTGTGCTGACCCTGGAAAGACAATATTGGCCAAACAGACAAAGATCCTTGCCTTTGAGGAGTTCAGATTCTTGGAGCAGGAGATAGACAAGGGACAATAAACTTCTTAAAAATCATGTAACTAGGTGAAGGGGATTAAGGAGTGCACTTAATATGATGAGCCCTGGGTGATATACGGAATTATTGTATTGCTATATTATATACCTGAAACTAATATTACACTGTGTCTTAACTAACTGGACTTTAAAACTTTTTAAATATCAAGTTACTTACATAGAGAGTAAGATAAATTCTGAGAGATGGCAGGGGAGAAAAATTACAGCAGGGTAAGGAGGATCAGGAGGGCCTCTTCTAAGACTTACTGCCCTGGTCTGAGGTACAGCAGTCTACAAGATACTCAACTTCCATATTGGTTTTAGCATAATATAATATCTTTATGGTCACCTTTGCAACACTTCTCTGGGCTTATTCCTAAAATAAACCTAACTGCAACTGAATAGGAAAAACAAAGTTGGCAACAACTGTTTCTCAAGTAGCTTCTCAAATGCGACATATATTGTTTCAAAGGCTCTGTGTACTTACATACTGTCTGCCTTCTTTTGGCAACCTATACAATCACTCATGCTGTGTAACCAGGAATGCTGTCCATGATGGAAATGGTTTCGTTTTTGTTTTGAGTAATTAAGATAGAAATTTTTATGGTTATAAAAGTATAATGCAGGCTTGCTATTGGAAAAAAAAAAACCATTAGACAATGCAGAAAGTTAAAAAGAACAATGATTTTACATATTTCTACAATGATATACCCACTGTTAACATTTTGGTGGACAGCCTTCCATAATTTTTTCTCTGCTGACATGCATTTTTTAAAAATTAAAATGAGATGGGACGGCTGGGTGGTTCAGTCAGTTAAGTGCCTGCCTTCGGCTCAGGTCATGACCCCAGCATCCTGGAATCAAGCCCCATATCGGGCTCCCTGCTCATTGGGGAGACTGCTTCTCCCTCTGCCTGCCTCTTTCTCTCTCTCTCTGACAAATAAATAAAATCTTAAAATAAAATTAAAATGAGATATTACACAAGCTCTTTTGTAACCTACTTTTTTATATATAACTGTATGCTGACAAAGGGTTTCAGAAGATACTGATGGTTGATATGCTGTCTTTATCAATGGATGTTAACTATCATTAGAGGAAAGCCAATATAAAAGATGTCAGGTCTTTAGAATATAAGCCTGGCAACACACAAAAAGGCAGTTTTGGACTCCTTCAAATAATGACCAGAAAATAACAATGTAAATGTTCCCCCTAGAAGCATGTGTACCTGCATCCTGGTTTCTCAATCTATTGACTGTAGCGATATATACAATTGTACTTGCTACAAAAGAATAACTTAGAAAATTTGTCAATCTGGGTCTATGCATGTGTTGAAACTTTGCTTTCATTTACAACTATTATATAAATACACACACACGCACGGTTAAATTAAAATAGACTTGCAAGCTATGAGCTATGATTTATAACATTTACTGTGAGCTATGAGAAGACATTCAGCATCCAACGCATACAAACATATGTGCACATGCAATAATAAAACCTTTCCTGTTAGTGCGTGAAAAGTCACCATACAATTTCTTTAGTCTCCCTTTTTTCCTCTCTACTGTTCTGGAAGTTTTATGTTCTATTCATATTATTTTATCGTTGCTTTACATTTTTAAAACATTTATCAACCCCCCAAATTAATCAGCATTACATTGCTCTACCTGAACACAAGAACCTCCAATGCTTTAACTCTGGTCTCCTCCTTGCAATTTTCCATGTCATTTTGGTCTAGCACTTTTTTAAAAATACCTCCCAATTAGCATTCTTTCTAATTGAATTCTTCAGTATTACTATCATTTTTGCCAAGGATTTTGTGCTTAAACTCTGTTCCTTCTGGGTTCCATTTTCTTCTTGTTGATGAAAATTGTTTAAATGTTCTTCACATTTAAGGATGATAAGCTCTCGGGGCACCTGGGTGGCTCAGATGGTTAAGCGTCTGCCTTTGGCTCAGATCATGATCCCAGGGTCCTGGGATCGAGCCCCACATCGGGCTCCTGGCTCAGCGGGGAGCCTGCTTCTCCCTCTGCCTCTCTCCCTGCTCATGCTCTCTCTCTATCTCTGTGTCTCAAATGAATAAAAAAAAAAATCTTAAAAAAAAAGGATGATAAGCTCTCTTCACTCTTTGTATATCTGAAAAAGTCTTCTCTGCCCTCTCCTGAACTCTTTATAGTCTAGGTGAATTTATAAGCCTGGGTTGACCAGAATTTCCACTCAGCTATATTTACTCTATTATTTTCTATTGTGTATTGTTGCTTCTGTTAAGTCTGCTGTCAGTCTAATTTCTGGTAATCTGATAAGTTTTAAGTTATTCTTTGTCTATAGTTTCATGTTGGGTATGGATTTTTATTATTTTTTTATACCTGTGACTCAGTTGTTTCCTCAATCTAAGGTGGTCTTTTCTCAACTCTGGAAAAGCTTTTATTGTCGTCTCTAACCTCTTGATCATTCTTCCTTCTTCATTCTTCATCATCCTTCTGGATCTCCTATTAGATCTATGTTGGAACTTAGACAATCTTCAATGTCTCTTCACTTAGCATCCCTGTTTCCAACTTTTTGTCTGTGACCTACATTCTGAATGACTGCCTCATCTCATGAATTGTCCAATTCATTCCCTTTGTTTTTCAATATATCTAGTCCATTACTCAATCCATCTACTGACTGTATGTTCTTTTCATTAGTTCTTTTTAAAACTCTGTCCTTTTACACACTCTCCTGTTACCTTATGACTTCTAAACCTTTATCTCTGAACACTTCAAATATGCTTCTTTTTAAATCTCTTACAGTCTTATTTTAATCCTTAGTCATTGAGGTATAAATATTCTCTCTAGCGTGTTCTTTGTATGATTTATAACATTTACTCTCAGCCCATCTTAGAAGGGATGAGGTGTGCTCAGTTGGAGCCCCATGCTCTAGATATAGAAACACCTGAACACACAGTTTCTCATTTGCTGCTGTCAAGCATTTTCATTTTCTCCAGTTTTGTTATGATCTTCCTATTAATTTTTTGGCTTGAGCTCACTGTATACAGTGGATAGTATGAATTTTCATTCACATAATCATATATCACTGGCCTGGTGTTAAATACTTGCAGGTGACTATTTCTACCCAGGGCTTAAGCTGCTTCTTTGATGATTTCCTTAGCCACAAAGTGGAATTTTAGAGTCCCGATTTTTCTAATATGCACTTTCCCTAACTTGACTTTATGCAGATAATTCAGCTCTAGCTCCTCTCAAAAATAAATCTGCAATTTGGGCTCATCTTCCCAAGTGGGTTTTGAAGCTCCAAGACCCAGCCATTAAGCTAATTAGAACTTTTCCTTGGTCCCTTGGCACCCCTGTACATTGACCATTTTGACCAGGTTAGGAGGTGGAGTCACTTTCATTGTTTCTAAATTAGCTGTTTTGTGAATGTTTATCTAATATTCCTATGTGTTTGAAGGAAAGAAGCCTCCTCTCCAATTTCCCTAATAGCCAGAACTCCCAACATCACTCTTCCATTCTTTTTTTTTTTTTAAGGTTTTATTTATTTGACAGAGAGAGCACAAGCAGAGGGAGAGAGAGGGAGAAGCAGGTTCCCTGCTGAGCAAGGAGCCCGATGTGGGACTCGATCCCAGGACCCTGGGATCATGACCCGGGCTGAAGGCAGCCACTTAACCAACTGAGCCACCCAGGTGTCCCATCTTCCATTCTTTATAATAGTCCATCACCCTCTCCTAGCTCTCCTTTGAAAACAGGAAGAGGTCAGAGGGAGGTAACCAACATCTTAATGGAAGATTTAGTTTAGATTACCTTCTGCCTTGACAAACTGGGTCTTATCCCATATAAACAATATCTAAACATCAAATGCATTTAACACCAAAAACTGAAGAAGTTAAATTCTGTCATTCACATGTGCAAATAGCTGAGAATTTAAAACAAAGAAAAGGTAAGTATCTTGAAACTATGGGATGATAAGATGGGTTGGGATAATGGATCTAAGAGTGGTAGTTAAGTCTATTCACAAACTGGGTGATTCATACCACCATAGCAAATCTAAGGCCAGGTAATATTATGACCGCTTTAGTTTTATACTTTGCCTTTAAAAAATGTAGTTAACTTTTCAAAGCACTTTTCTATCTACCATTGATTTATCCATTCAACATATGTTGCTAAGTTGATCCTCACATCTTAGAAAAGTGATAAATAGGTATTAACATCTTCACATAAATCATGAACACTTGGACCCCATTTACATTAGTAGCCAATGGGCCAACAGCTAGTTTGTAGGAAACTTCGTTTAAACATAGTTCTTTCTAACTCCTGATCCACTTCCCTGTCTAGCAGATAGCATTAAACTGGCTTTACTGGTTTACAGAAAGGTACTATTTGAGAAAAGTTGATTCATAGATTGGATAGAGGAGTATCTGGTTGCTCCCCTTCTAAGTTTGACTTTCAGGTTGGTTCCATCCTTCCCCATTCCCCAGCAGCACCAAGCGCATTCCAGCTTTCCCTTCCACTATCTCTAAGCAGGTTACATTTATGAGGCCTTTGTGTTTCGGGACAAGCATTAGCAAGAATCATTCTTTAGACTCCCCAAACCATAAGAGAATACAGAGTTCAAGTGTTTAACCAGCTTTTGAGAAACTGAGGTACCAAAATAAAATAATATTGAACTGATGACTGGCAGCAACAATCCTTAGCAAGAGAGTCTATCAAGCCTTTTTGAGTAAATCTTTGGGGGGCATTCAAAGCTTCAACATGTTTAAGTTTAGGGGAGAGACTAAATATACAAATAAAGAACAGAAAGGTTGAGTAGAGATGATGAAACACAGATCAAGGACAATAAATTCTTTGACGATAATAAATTTCAGACCCCTGAAGAAGGAAATAATTTTTTTGAGAGCAAAATATCAGCCACTCTTTCTTTCATGACAATTTCTAGATATAGTTCTGGTAGAAAATATGAAGAGTAATTAACCTTGTTGAAAGTCCATTTAATATAAATGGGAAAGGAGGTTGGTTAACGTCCACAGAAGAGAATCTTAAATGTATGGTAACTTATTTACCTCTGCAATCTACCATATATAATATCTACCTGTCTGCATTGACTGTGGGTGGCGGGATGAGATTGAAAATGGGAGGAAAAGAAGTGTTGCTCAAGTTTTAAAATTAAAGCTACATGCTCGAACATGTGGTGATGTTCACCTTAAACAGAATGTATCAAGTTCTACATCTTGTGATCTAAAAAATATCTAAAATCCTATTTGCTCAGTGATCTCTCCTACTGGCCTGCCAGAGTGCTTGAAATTCCCATCTTACTCGTGGTTTAAAAATTGCAATCCTTTATTCAAAGGCAAAGCTGATGCCTGGAAATATAAACCACCAGCACCCATGTAAGTCTTGAGCAGTCACCCTCTTGTGGTATTAGATTCCCTAGAAAGTTGAAATAAATGATCTCTCAGATCTCCCCTTTCATTGGGAAATTCTGTAGTTCTCTAATTCTCCAATATATTAAGCTCATATGCATATAAGTTTTGATAGAGGACTAGGAATCAGGGTAAATTCATAGTCTTAAATCCCACTTGGGATAAGTAGGGCCAAGGGGTGGTTAAAGCCAACATAGGCATCACTACGAAATTCTTTATGATCCAAAATGCTTTCCTAGTGACACTCCCAAGGAGTTACACTGCACAGCTTTGCACCTTGGACGGGCATGATGTTAATGTATATAAAGTGCTCCTTGTCCCTGGTCCCTTCTGTCACTGGTAAATACCCTTTGAAAGTGAAAGGCAGTGTGGAATCAAAGAAAGCCCTTAAGAAGACTATGCCAACAGGAGCAAGTTGCATATAAGAAACTCCTTAGGACACCATTAGTATTTCTGCCCTCTCTCCCCTCTCCTACAATTCTTTCCTCCTACAATTCTCCCCTCTCCTACAAATCTTGTGATTTGTCTTTCCAGCAGCATATGAGAATACAGTTTCTCTTTAATATAGCCACCCCATGTTCTAAAAGAACAATGCTTTGCGTAAAATATAAAGCCTATAAAGACCAGTATTAATGCTTGAAGACACTGAAAACATGTGGAATGTCACCGCGAATAACTACCTGTATAAGTAAAAGAAGTACCCCACCAGCAGTTTTAGGGGAGGGGCCCTGGAGGGGGTCATCCCCACAAAATAGAATTTTAAATTAATACAGCTTCTCACATTCATCCCTCATGCCTAAATTCTACCTCCCAGCACCATATTATAAGTTAAATATTACTCTCTATTTCTCCGGGGGAGAGAAATGCTGGGTGTATAGTAATAGCTTGGGGGCCAATTTATCAAGTTGGTTATGAATTTTATCTCTAACACTAAGGAGAAAAATCATAATGGAAAGGAGGAAAAAGAGTACAGAATGAAGCAGGGAGTGCGGGTATCCTCAAAGAAAAATAATAGTAATAACAGTAGTGATAATCATTCGCCTCATTTCAAAAACATGGTTATGTGTTTAATGCTTTACTGTTTAACAAATGCTTTCACCGATATCACTTAATTTTGATTTTGGTGATATGAAGTAGATGAGAGAATTGTTTACTCACTTCACACATTAAGATTTGTAAAGAATCTGTCCCAGGTCACATCACTGTAACAAAGCGGGAACCTGAAATTAGATACCAGCTGTCAATCCTGTGGGCACTGTTTTGTTCTAAAGATGTCTCAAGGGGCACCTGCATGGCTCAGTTGGTTAAGTGTCCGACTCTTGGTTTTGGCTCAGTTCTTGATCTCAGCATCACAAGATTGAGCCCCATGTCAGGCTCCTGGCTCGGTGGGGAGTCTGCTTGAGATTCTCTCTCTCTTCCTCACCCTCTTCCCCCCACAATCCACCCCGCCACACTCTCTCTCTCTCAATAAATAAATACAGGGAAGCCTGGGTGGCTTGGTCATTAAGCGTCTGCCTTCAGCTCAGGTCATGATCCTGGGGTCCTGGGATCGAGCCCCATGTCAGGCTCCTTGCACAGCAGGGAGCCTGCTTCTCCCTCTCCCTCTGCTCCTCCCCCACTTGTGCTCACTCTCTCCCTGTGTGTCTCTCTGTCAAATAAATAAAGTCTTTAAAATAAATAACTAAAATAAAATAAATATATCTTTAAAAAAATAAAGATGTCTCAAGGGCCACAGAGACTGTTGTAGGAGACATATTTGGGGATGCTAACCACAGGTTTAGTGGGTCAGCTGTCCTTAAATACTCAGGATCTTGCCGGCATCAGGCGATGCTCTAATAGTCTGAAAACACGAGGCTTCATCTTGGCCGCTCTCAGGGGCCCCTGCTCGCATCCTCTCCCATCTTAGAACTGGCTTCCTCCCATTCAGTTCCCAGGCAGAAAACAAGTAGAAAGGGTAGTGGAGGGGGAAAGGGAGTGTCAGGCAGAGAGTTAGTCCAAGTCTGCTCCTGGACATTAAACATTTGAGCCCTCTGGACTTTGGGTCTTGTCTCCTCAACACAAAATCTCCCAGAGAGTATGACTTTATGTTTGCTTTCCACTATGTTGCCTTGTGTTTGAGCTGCACCTACAATTTAGTCACTAGAAAAATGACCTCATTTCATCTTTTCCTTGACTGGGTGAGGACCCGGAGCTCATTTTTAACCACCTTCTATGAAATCATGGTAAGTCACAAATCTGATTTAAGGGAATCCAGAAAGGCCCAAAGCCTCCAAAAGTACTTCAGCTATGTGCTCCATTGTGCCCAAAATTACTTGAGCTATGTGTTCCACTGTGCCCCAAAATACTTCCGCTATGTGCTCCATTGTCCCCCGTGTTCATCTTGATCTGGTTACATCTTTGCTCCCTGCTAAAATGTAATGCCCTCCCCCTCAATCAAGACTGTCATCAGTTTTCAGAGACACTTTGGTGTGAATGAGTGTTTCTTCTTTAAAGCACAGACTAATACAGGGTGTGGGAGAGACAGGAAGTCACTGACACAGGTCCAGATGATGCAAGGTGCAAGGCCAGCTTCACTTCCTACGATGCCTGGAGCCAAGCTCTGCTCCCATGAGCCACTAAGCAAACTTGGTTGTGGACCATACCATTTCCTCTCAAATATCCTCATTCCCTATCTGAGCTGAAAAGAGCTCCCCTGTGTTTGCCTCTTTGTTAACACCCCCCTTCAGCTACTCTTTATCCTCCCTTTCAAGTTGGTGATTTTCAATCTTTAGTTCTCTTAAGTTTTGGGAACTAGAAGAAAAAACCACAAGTGAACATCTCATTGCCTCCGTTCCCCAGTTCTTGTTGGCAGATTATAAACTGTTGCCTCTATAAGACATCTCTTTAGGTTACAGAGGCAGCAAGCAATAAAGGACTCACTCTCAACCCTAGGGAGAGATTTTCCAATATTTTTCTCATTTCTTCATTGTCCCTGCACCTCCCAGTTCTCTTTAAATACATGGAGCATATTCTGTCACTGACCTTGTCTGATCATACTGATCGTCAGCAATTGCAGTCTAATTGAAAAGGAAGTTGCTATGGTAATTCTTGTGTCTTATGCCTTACATTTAAAGACATAATGATCCTAAAAAGGGGGAAATTGCTTGTGGTTGGTGAAAGAGAAAAATATATACAAATTGTGCAACTAATATATTCAAATGAATTCTGAAATCTCAAGCAGGATTAGATGTAATAAATTGGTCCTAGAATTTCTATCAAAAGTACATTTGGTCAGAATTTTTTTGTTTATTTTTTTAAAGATTTTGTTTATTTATTTGACATTGAGAGAGACAGTGAGAGAGGGAACACAGCAGGGGGAGTGGGAGAGGGAGAAGCAGGCTTCCTGCTGAGCAGGGAGCCCGATGCGGGGCTCAATCCCAGGACCCCAGGATCATGACCTGAGCTGAAGGCAGACGCTTAACGACTGAGCCAGCCAGGTGCCCCTTGGTCAGAATGTTTTTCCTTTTCTCCAAATACTTATATTTTTAGGGGGGGGGAAAAAGTATCATGGATGAGCAGGAAGGAGGTGACTATTCATAGCTAAACATGAGGTTTGAGATCATTAGCACAAAGATACCACATTGTAAGCTTAAAAGAACATCAGATGGGAGTAGGCAGTCCCAGGTTCTACTTCTCTAACTTGGTGTATGGCCTTAGGTAAATCACCAAACCTTTCTGTACTTTCTCATTTTTCCCTCCTAAACAAGATAACAGCTTTTGCTTCTTTTACCACTTTACTCAATCAACAGTCACTTTTTCAACAGGAAGCCCTGCAATCAGTTGCACTGAAGACATTACAATTTCCTATTAGATTAGAAGCTCCCTGAAGGCAGAAACTGTATTCTCTTAAATATGTCTGAAGAAGACAACTGAAGAGGAATTTGAGATTTGATGCCAAAAATACTAAAGCATTGTTAATGCCTAGTCCCTTCAGCTCAATAGACTTGAAACTCCTCTCTGTGTGACGTGAGAGGTTCAGTATTATTGAGAGTGTGACAGTGGCCACAGATCCAGCCCGTGGGCGCCTACAGACAGAAGCACAGCCAGCCTGACTACAAGTACAGCAATGATAAAATACTCTGATAAAGACACAAGGAGTGTGCTAGGGAATCTGAGAGGAAAGCAAATGTCTTAATTCCAAGGATTAGAGAAGGCTTCCTTAGAGAAAACTATAAAGGTTGCCCCAAAAATTGATGAGTTTCCTTCCTGCTCTGATACTTAGGTGTGAGGGGTAAAGTTTACTTTAATCAATGTAAGACAAAGGATCTCAAGTCTTGCAGATGTCATCTGTCCAATCAGCACACATTTGTGGAGTGCTGGCTGGGTGTAGAGGTGACAAATTATGAATATAACAAAGCCGTTGGCCTCGAGGAATTTATAGTCACTAGACTAGACTCCAGAGCAAAATAATAATAAATACCATTTCTTTAACACTTACTAAGCTTTAGGTACTTAACATATAATTATTTAGTATTTACGCCTCACAAAGTTCTGCAGGGTAAATAATATTGTCCTCATTTCAGATATAAAGAAACTGAGCCTCAGAGAATTTAAGTAGCTTTGCCAGCTTCACCCAGCTTGGATGAGTCTATGAGTACTTGTATGCGTCTACAATACCAGCTCTGTTGCCTGGTTCCTAACATAGATATCCCCTTTTCCTGGTTAGCCTTGACTCAGTTTCTACAGTCCCAGCAAAAAGCTTAAGTGGATGAATGAAAATGCACTCTATCATCATGAAGCACATCTTCACCTAGACCAGTTCAGTTATTAATCACCAAGTAAATACAGCTTCTTGTTCCTTTGTTACTCTATCCGTTTGAGGAAGAAAGGAGAAGATGCATGTGTAGGACTTGAAAATCTAGTAAATGTAGAAGATAACTCCTCAAGGGCCTTCCTTCCTTTGCTGATACTCTGAGATTCTCCCTTCAGGTGTGTTACAAAGCAAAAAACATACCCTAAAAGAGGTCTTCCTAACAAGATCTTTGTTACTTGAAATTATTTTAGTAAAGGACAAATGTGCATTTCACAAATTACACACATGCATTGGAGTACAGAAGTTCCCCCCAGAAGCTGCTAAAGGGAGGAAGGAAATATGGATTCTTTTCTTCTGCCCCACAGCCAACACCCTACACTTCAAGAGGGATAATCCCACCATTATTTGTTTTGCCTCTCTCTAAGCTTTTGTTTAAACAAAGGTTTCCAGGGCCTGAATATCTACTGAACTGGATTGATGATTCCCAAAATTTTGGGTGTCCTTAACTGGCTAAATCAGACTCATGTCGAAAGACAGTCCACTCCCCTCCTCACTTACTTTTTTTTTTATTTTATTATGTTATGTCAATCCCCATACATGACATCATTAGTTTTTGATGCAGTGTTCCATGATTCATTGTTTGTGCATAACACCCAGTGCTCCACGCAGAACGTGCCCTCTTTAATACCCATCGCCAGGCTAACCCATCCCCCCCATCCTCCTCACTTTCTAAAACAAGGGCATTTTTCTCCAGGCAGTGAGAAAGTCTCATAACATAGAATCTCTTTCAAGACTTACTTCCTTTTTCCTGACCATACAGGTGTCTTTGCTATAAAAATAGGGACACGTTCCGTACCAACGTGAGGCAAAGGTAGCCTAAGAGTAGGGCTTTTGACTACCATTTGATGTGAGATGGAGAAATCTGCTCAGAAATTGACATAAAATCAACGAAATATGTAGTCAGTAAAAATGGGTCCCTGAATTTCTGAATTCAAAAAAATTCAGAAAATGTAGCAAAGGGCAGGATGGTATCAGTTTTCTATTGAGGATGCTACACTCATGCATGCCAAAGAGGAAAATAAGAATCAATCCAACTCAAATTCAGAAGTGGCCAAATGTGAGTTTCTTCCTATTCCTTCACTGCAGCCCATAAAAGAGGCACTTTTATGCCAAGAATAAGAGTTAATGAGGTGGAAAATGGTGGGGCATAAAAGGGAGAGTAATTATGAATTACAGAGTGAAAACAGAGACTGGAAGGAGGATGAAAGCCATTTGGGGAAGGGCAGATTATGTTATGGGCATGGGAAGGGTAGCAAAAAAAGGCATAATAGATCCCCAGAGATAATTATTAAAGAAGCTTTTGGGGGTGTTGTGGGGCAACAGAAGTGTACAGGAAAGCCCGCAATAATTGCCACACACACACACACACACACACACACACACACACACACACACACACGGTGTTTCTCTTGGTTAGGAGGCTCAAGATATTTGACAAGGAGGAATTCAACACTGACTTACAGGGGGATCAATGGAGCCCTCTTTAAGCTGACAATAAAACAAGTACTGTCTTCAGGAGAATAATGGCTCAGACTAGGGGTACCTTCTTCCCTTGTCCAGGGCTCAGGAAGAATGGCCCTTGCTAGCTATCTCACAGAGCTGCTCCCAAGGAAACAGATGCAGTGCCTTAAGAAGGATGCTCCACGAAGCCCTTCACCCCAGCTTGTTAGAAACGGAAGCTGGCTGTCATGCAGGACTGCTGACGATGTGGCTGGCTGCCTTTTAATAACAGAATCACAGAAATAATTAAAATCACTGAATTCTAGGGCTAGGAGGGACCCATGAGATCATCTGGATCAACAGTGTTGTTTTATAGATGAGGAACAAAGGCCCAGAGAAGGTAACTGATTTGACTCAAGCAGAGTGGTTAATTAGTAGCAGAGTCAAGACTAGAACCTAGGTCTCCTGACTCCAGTAAAGCAATAAAAATAATGGTAAGCAGCATAACCTTTGCATAACACTATGTGGCTTTTTTTCTTCTGTATGACATACATTATTCATATGACCTTCAGTAGCCTGACCAACTACAAAGAATCGAGTATGAAATATACTGAGGTACAGAGAAACTTACCAACATCTTACTGCAGGAAATGGATCTCAGAGAGATCCAGTGATTTGCCAAAGTGAGGAAGGACTTCCTATTACCCACTCAAGAGACCTTGCCTCATGCAGCTCCACAGTGCTGTAGTTCAGAGAGCTAGAGGTTCAAATTTCTTAATCTGAACACCCTTCCCTGGGTCTGTGTGCTAATGGATTTAGTAGTCCCCACTGTGAAAAAGTTGTTCTTTCTGGCATGCTGGGGTGTATTCTTTCATGACATAATTGGAAAAGAAAAGAAAAAACCAAGGGTCCATAATTCAGGAAGGAGCAGCCCTCTGGTGTGTTCACAGCAAGAGGCCACACAACTCCATCACAGGTAGTAAATACTGTATCACTAAGATTAAAAGAGGTCTCTGGTAAATGAGGTCAAATAGATACTTAGTTTTGAGGGGAATTTTTTTGGTGGTTTGTCTTCTTCCAATGTAACCCAGCAACACTCCTACATGACTCCTAATTGAAAGGCCAACAAAAATTTAAACACTTAGGAGATTTGTTGGGCAAATACTAGATACCATTCAGGATGCTAGAGTCTTAGGTATTAGAATGGATAGATGGCAACAGCAAATTCCAAAATGTCAGGGACTTTAAAACTAAGTTTCTTTGTCACCCAGTAGTCACACCACACTTTACTTAGGATGCCAGGGCAACAGCAGCTTCACCATCTTTAATCATGGCTTCCAAGTTTGCCCTGGACATCTCCAGCCAAGTTGGATGGAAAGGAGACAGAACATGGAGGAACATACACAAGGGGCTATGGGCCAGGCCTAAGGTCACACACAACACTTCTGCTCACATTCCATGGGAGGAATCTCCTCCTCACAAGATGATGCCTAACAGCAAAATTGGCCAGAAAATGTAGTCTAGCTATGTACCCAAAAATAAGAGAGGAAAAACAGATTTTGATAGACAGCTAGAAATCTCTTCATGCCATGTATTATATCCATAATTCTCATAAAAACCCTAAGAGGTAATTATAATGATCCCCACTGAATTAAATAAGTCTTATGAGGGTTAGTTGTCTTATTTAAGATAAAGGTAGAATTTTATTTCAGGTCTGTTTGTCTTCCAGGTGTGTGTTCACATATACTCATATGTGTATGTGAGGTAAGACAAATAAAAGGCAGCAGAACCTTAATAAAACAAGATCATTAGTGAGATTACCCATGTAGAGCATTTCACACTATGCCTGCTATACAACAAGTGTGTAACAAAGGTTAGTTATTATCATTATCATTATTATTGCTGCAGCCTTGAGTTACACAGCTCAAACTTCCACATGCCCCAATCCTACAGATAATTTATCATGGCTTGTGTGTCAGAAGCACCACCTACCTTCCCATCTCCCTTTCTTTGGCCTCTGCTGAAGCTGGCAAACTACACTGAAGCCAAGTGACCCAATCAACATCCCTTCCCTTTCTTCTCTACACACAGTCTCCACTCCCTTATACATTCCCAACCCCTTGTCTTCCATCACCTCGAACTCCATAAATTCCTATTTAAACAATTTCCAACAGGCATACAGAGTAATAAAGGAACTGTTTACTTTTTTAACTTCTAACTCCAATATCATTCTACCTCTAGAAAGTCTCTTTCCCTTTCCCTCCTGCTCTTTCTCCTTCCTTCTCTTTTTATCATCCTCTTAATTCCATTTGCTTTCCCAAACAACAATCCTCATGGCTCCCAGGCCTAAGTACTAGCTACCCTCCTAAATTCGGGTAGAGATGAACTCCTCGGGCATCACTTTTTACTCCACCTTTGTGTCCACTACCTACTCCTTTTTTGCTTTCTTGCATATTATATACATAACCTTGGATTTACCCCCAAAATTTTAAGTAAATCATTGAGACATTCAATTGTTTGAAAAAAGAGGACTCATGACCCACATCAACACCCCCCCGAGTCATCACATGACTTTTAATAACTAAAGCTCTAGCTAAAATTGCAAAGAGCCATAATTACAATAATGATGGTAGGGAATGAATGAAAACTTTTGCAAGGAACACTGAAAACAAGTAATTGAGAGGACTTAGGATCTGTTAAATGTTGAAGAGGAGTTAGAGGTGACCCCAGGTGACCCCAGATTGCACTGGTCTAGTGAACCAATAGGGATGACAGAGCTGTTGGCTGTACTAATTAAATGGGGAAGGGAGGAGAGTTGGGGGGAGGAAATGATAAACCTGCTCTAGACTAGTTGTCCATGAAGTGGTCACAGAACATGTAGTATCATATGGCTTTGGTAGTTGCATACATGGACTCTAGTCTAAGAGAGAAATATGTCCCAATAACATGTGAAGCATCAACAGAGAGGTTCTAACAGGGAAAGCTTGAGAAATACAAAGATGGGGCTTCAGAAATGCTGACATTGAGAGAGCATGAGAGAGAAAATATGGTATATGAGAACAAAGAATTAAATGTATTGAATCCTTACTCTGTAACCTGCTCTGCTTGCTCTATGTTGGGCATCCTTCCCACACTTTCCTCCACTTCTATTCTATTGCACTTCTGCACTCACAACATCTCATGCATGTTGCTTCCGTCCAACAAAACTGCTAATTCTTGGGAGACAGTACTTTCTTTTTATGTGCCCTTACATGCTCTACACTTGCATAGAGAATGTACTAAAAAAGCACTTATCATATGAGTCACTGCTTGAGACTTTATCTGTGAAAGGTGATTTTGCACGTTGACATAATGTCTTGCCATAACTCCAGCATGACGCAGCATGGAGGAATGGGGTGGTATTTAGTTGTTTTATAGGCGTATCGCTCCCAAAAGGATTTCCACTCTAACAGGATTTTCTGAAGTGGAAATAGTTTTCCAACTCACTGTAAATAATGGCCTACCCAATTTCTGCCATCTTTTTGAGGCCCCATGATCATATCCAAGGTCAACTTTACTTACTGGCTCCATGGTAATTGGGGAAATTACTTACCCTCTATATGCCTCTTTTTCCTCTTCTGTAAAAAGAATAAGAGTGATACAACCCTCATAGGGTTGTTATGATGATTAAGCAATTTAATAAATATGAAGCACAGAAAAATTGGCAAATAAGAGCATAATAAATGTTAGCTATTATGACTGATTTTTAGTCTTTTTCCTCATCTACTGTGAGAAATGAAGGAAATACATTACTTCAAAATATAATTACTCAACGTTTTAAATTAAGACAAAACTAAAAATGGACACAATCATTTGCTGTTGATGTATTTGAAAATGAGTTGTATTCAAATGTCTCGGACTGAGTCATGGAGGGTTCTTTTATCAGTCTCATTTTGGGGCCTTACTTACAGCATCTTTAGCAAAGACTCATGTAACCCAGGAGGAGGAAGCAGATGTGACATCTCAGAAAAGGAAGGCGTCTACCTGCTGCCACTGAGGAGGGAAGAGGAGCCCTTTGGCAATGGCCTTACCACACAATGACTCCAAGTCCCACTCTGTATTGACCCTGTCCTAAAGGGAAAAATATCCTTTTTAGGTTATGCCTTCATTGACAGAGACATCCTTATTGGGACACCTTTATGCACTGCCCACTCTTTGGTGGTCAATAGACCAGCAGTGGGTCTCTGTGGGAAAAACTCAGAATGGAGGTTAGGGCAATGCTATATATCGCCTAGTTTAAGAATCTAATCTGTAGATGGGGTTGAGAGAACTATTCCTAGGACCTTTGCTAGCACCATTTTCCCAGCACAGTGCTTGGCCTGCTCAGTATCTCCCAGCTGCAGAGGAATTCAGTCCTAAACTCCAGAAGAGGGCAGGCGGTCTGGTAGGCATGGTGACATCTGGAATTTACCATGTGATGAACATTGTGCTTTCACACATACCATCTCATTTAGACCCTTTGACAACCCTATGAGGTAGTCATTATTCCATTTTATAGACAAGGAAACTGAAGCTCGGTGAGACTCCCTAACTTGCCCCCAGTTATACAGCTAGTAAAAAACAGAGGCAGGATTCAAACTCAGGTCTCTGATTTAGCCTCTGGATCTGACCTTAAGGGAATTCTAAATGAGACGGTTAAGTACATGTTCGGAGACTGTTATGAAATTTTCTGAAAGGCATTTTCACTGGACTTTTCACCTGACCTATTCTGTATTTTTTAAAATTATATAGCACATTTCCAGAAGAATTTGGGGAGTAGACATAGGATAGAAACACAGAAAATCACATAGTGTGTGTGTGTATAATGTGTGTTATGTATATCATGTATAAGCATGCTTAACATTTAATATGTAATAGATAATTATATGTACTATATAAGTATATTCTTCATATATCTGCAGCTATATTCAAATGCAACATACCAACCATCCATTTTCTTTTTCCATTAACTCAGATGTAGCCCATCAAATAAAGATAGCACCCAGTTAAAAGAAAGCCTAGAATACTAGACTTAGAGATGATTGCTAAAACCCAAGACCAATTTTATTCATCTTTTAGATCCCCAGCACCCAGCCTAGTGCCTTAAACACAAAGGCTGCTTAATCAAAATCTGTTGAACATGTGTTGAATTTGTTCTTAACTCCTTTAAATATTCACTCCAAGACTGTGCTAAACAAGAAGCTTCCTACAATTTGATTTGTAAATACTCTGTTTACTGCAAGTTTTCAAGAACACAGCTTTCTTGTGCAAGCGCCAAGGTAGAAAATCTTTTATAATCTTTCAAAGATAATTCTTTCATTCAGCAAACATTTGGCTGGTAGCAGGAATAAGATAAAAGGCAATGTCGCTGTCCTCTTTGCCTAGTGAAGGAGACAAACCAGAGAGCAAATTCAACAGGGCACGTGAGGGCTCCAACAGAGGGTGTACGTGGGGATCCCAGACCACGGGGACTGAAGGAACGAAAACAATCAACTCAGTTTAGTCTGAGGTTATTAAAAACAAAAGAAACTTGATTTAGTGAATATGAAAAATACTTTAATGCAATTGAATCCCCTAATGTGCCGAGTTAGGGAGGGGTATCTTGGATATATTAGAGGAAAATGCTCTGTGGAAATCAAGGAGGAGGGAAAAGAGGAGGCAGACCCAGTTGGAGAACATTTCCTACGTTGGGGGGAGAGAAAACAACGGCAAATTCATTTCCACGGGTATTTAATTTCTTATTACATCCCAATTCGTAGATGTCACTGACATTCTAGTGAGACCTTTAACTTCTGCTGACAGTTTTTTAGTTATTCCTTATCCTGTAAACCCATAGCACCTCTGCTCTGAATCAGACAGTCCCAGCATTTAGCAAATAAGTATCAGGCGAAATGGTGGACAAATTAGAGCCCCTCTATGATAGTTTGAAATTCTACGCTAGACCTGGCTGAATTCTACATGCTCATTCATTCCCCAAAGTCCCTCCTACTGAACACCCCACCCCCTTCCATCAAGTGTACCTGTATATAAATACCACTCTACTGAACAGAAGAATGCACATCTGGAGTAGAATTTGTGGCTTGGAAACTCACTGCAGAGACAATGCCCTGAAAACCTCCAGTATCTCATGCAAGCGCATCTCCCTTTCCTTCGAGGAAACCCGGAATTTCATGCACAGAAGAGACTTTAAGAGTCATCTTCTCTAATCCCCAATCATAGACTCACCAGATGACTGGTGTTTTGTCAATTCAAAGACTTCCCTCTCGGAGCCACAAGGAGGTGGGAAATGCTGTGACCCAGAGAAATAGAGCTAAAGGCATCCAGAAACTATTAGTACGACAGACCAAATACATGTATGTGCTCCTTATTGTATTCAATGTGAAACTCCATAGGACAAAAGCCTAACTCACAGACAAGCTAGCCTTGGCTGAAATTTGGGCATGCTGCCTACAGAAAAGGGGTGAAAGACACTGAAGACAAGTGTCATCTCCTTTGCAGTTTTGCAGATGCCATTTCTGGACCCAAAGACTACTTTTCCTCCACCTACTCATCCATCCAACTAAACATTTACTGAGTATCTAATACATGCCAACTTACCACTAGATGCCAAAGATACAAAGACAGATGAATAAGATACCATTAGGAATTCAAAGTCAAGTTGGGGAATTAGACAATGACCATACACTCCCCATCAAAAAAAAAAAAAAAAAAAGCAATGACAAAACAATGTAATTCCTTTAAGGGAACAATCAAATAAGTCTTGTGAGAACTAGAAGGTAGGAAAATTTCAATGAGAAAAAAAAGAGGAGGCTTTCCAACAGAGATACGGGGTTTTTAAAATCAAGTGCCTCACTCCCCTTGGTTTAATTTAATTGAACTCTTCTCTCATGTTTTTCTTATCCAACCATGTGTGTGTGACGTGGAGAAAGGTCTGGTGGGGTGTTACTACCATTCTTCTAAAGAGCCTTGCAGTCAAAACCAGCACTATCCCCATCACCTGAGGTATTAGAAATGCAGAACCTCCAGCCCCACTCAAGATCTTCCCAATGGAGAAGCATTTGAACAAGATCCCCAGGTGATTCACCTGTGCATGAACAATTGAGAAGCACTATCCTAAAAGATGAGTAGAGCCTCATCTCTGGAAATAAGCTTTCCACAGAGTCAGGATCTCTCACCCAATAAGAGTGGCATTCAATGTCTACATTGAACATTTCCCAAACTTTCTGATCTCAGAATCCCTTTACACTCTAACAGTTATTAAAGACACCAAAGAGATTGGGTTTGTGTGGGTTATAGCTACCAACATTTACCACACTAGAAGTTAAAACTAGGAAACATTTTGTCAGTCCATTTTAAAATAAATCCCTACATGCTAACATAAATAATTGTTATGCAAAATAACTGTCTTTTCAAAAAAAATTAGTGTGTAGAGTACCATGGTTTTACATATTTGCAAAAATTTTCAGCATCTGGCTTAATAGAAGACAGATGGAATCTCATATCTGCTTCTCCATTATAGCTGTTGCCATATTACACATCGAGTAACCCCTAGACTCCACTATATCCTCAAGGAGTGAGAGGGAAAAAATTCTATTTTAGCATTATTATGAAAATACTTTTGGCCACATAGACCACAAGATCACACTTAGAACAGCTAATCTATCACATCCCTAGAGCTCTCCTCTCCTCACAAACCTTTTCCCTGTTGCCTCTAAGAAAATGCCACCAGAGCTGGAATTGTGCCAATTGCAATGATTTGTCACAATTGCAAAGAAAATTCTTAACTGAAGTTATTGAGACAAAGGATGGTTTCTTAATTATCTAAGTTCTTTGGATGTAAAGATTCCACAACCTCCCTTCAAAGACCAATTTAATGATCCTCACCACTGAGTATTATCTTAGTCAAGTCAGGTAACCTTTGTTAAACCTCTCTGGAGAGTACTGGCTCCACTAACTCCACTTTACATAGGTACACTAAAAATGAAGGGAAGCTATGCATAATCAAAAATACTGTCAATTATCAATACTAAATAAGTGTTCTTATACACTTCCCACAACAGCTCTTGCTACACATTTAACATCTGAAATGTTGTGACTTTTTGTTTAAGTGTTCTGACTTATAATGAAGGGGAGTAAGTTGGAGGGGGAGATGAACCATGAGAGACGATGGACTCTGAGAAACAAACTGAGGGTTCTAGAGGGGAGGGGGGTGGGGGGATGGGTTAGCCTGGTGATGGGTATTAAAGAGGGCACGTTCTGCGTGGAGCACTGGGTGTTATGCACAAACAATGAATCATGGGACACTACATCAAGAATAAAAAAATAAATAAAATAAAATAAATAAAAAATAAATGTTCTTACTTATGAAAAACTAAACCTAACTAGTGCCTTTTCTGTTTTACTCCTGCTTCCATGTTAGATCTTTGGTTTATCTAGCTACTATTTTGCCTCATCATCTCTCATTATCTTGTGCTCCAAGAACCTTATTTGTCTAATTTATTGTCTCAGTAACCAAGGGAAAATTGTCCCTTCTTGCTCCTGAAGCAAACTTTAAAACAAAATTCATAGATCTAAAAAGTACCTTAATGATCATCTAGTCCAGCAGTTCTCAATCTTTCCTGTATATGGGTATCCCCATTGCTTGGAAAATTAAAGGGAGAAAAAAACTAATACCAGAGTCCCACTCCAGACTAAATAAATCCAACTCTTTGGTACGGATCCAGGGTTTGGAATTTTTTTTAAGGTCCACCAGAAGAGTCCAACATGCAGTCAGATTGAGAAACTATGATAAAGTCCAACTATTCACTTTACAGATGGGGGGCAGTGATGACCAGGAGGGGAAGAATGCTTACTTAGAATCAGCAGGATAGAACTAGGATTTGAACACTACCTCTGGCCAAAAGATATGACCAAGATTCTTCTATTAATTTCCTTAATTCAGAGCTCTCAAAACACAAAAAGTTTATTCTCTTTCCCTTGCATAAAAGTCATCTTTCAAATAACTTTACTTATGTTCTATACACAATAAAATAGATGCACCCATTTCTTAAAGATTTTATTTGAGAGAGAGAGAAAGAGCATGAGTGGGGGGAAGAGGGAGAGGAAGAAGGACAAGCAGACTCCTCGCTGAATGAGAAGCCAGATGTGGGGCTCAATCCCAGAACCCTGAGATCATGACCTGGGCCAAAGTTAGATGCTTAACCAACTGAGCCACCCAGGCTCCCCAAGATGCACCATTTTAAGGTTAAACAAGTTAGGCAAGCATGTACACTCATGTTACTACTTCCCCAATCTTGATATAGAACATTTCCATCACCCAAGAAAGTTTCCCCTCACCTCCTCCCTGTCAGCAACATCCATCCCAGACCCCAGGTGACAATTACTCTGATTTCTGTCACTATATCTTAGTTTTTCCTGTTTTAGAACCTTATATAAATGGAATTATACACTATGCATTCTCTTACTCAACATAATTTTTTAAAAATTCAACCATGCTGTATCCACAGTTTGTTGCATTTTATTGATGAGTAGATTTTCATCATATGGATATTCCAGTTTATCCATTGGGTTGTCCACAGTTTGGGGCTATTACAAATAAAGCTGTAATGAACATTTGTCTACAAGTCTTTGGGAGGGCATACCTTTTTATTTATCTTGAGTTAAAATACAGGAGTGGAAATACTGGGACCAAGGTGGCCTGGGAGGCAGGATGTGTAAAAGAAAGTGCTGCAGGGGTGTCCGCCTTCAGCTCAGGTCACGATCCTGGGGTCCTGGGATCAGGCCCCACGTCAGGCTCCTCACTCAGCGGGAAGCCTGCTTCTCCCTCTCCCACTCCCCCTGCGTGTGTTCCCTCTCGCGCTGTGTCTCTCTCTCTGTCAAATAAGTAAATTAAAAAAAAAAAAAATCTTAAAAAAAAAAAACGAAAGTGCTGCCACCCTGCAATCAGCCAGAGGTGATTCTGCATACAAGTGGGGCTGTTTATTCACATGGAGATCAAAATACTTTACAGGCATGTCAAAAGGAGTAGAGAGAATATATATGGAGTAGCTGATAAATATAGATATGTAATTGATGATAAGAGAAATAACTAGAGATGGCACCTAGGTTGGACTAGAACAAGATCCCTGAATTTCTCAGTGATATGCTATTCCACTGCCGCATATTGTTCACCTCTCCTCAACCCTCATCCAGTCAAAAGCTCCCCCTCCCCCTACACAACCCCAACACCCTCTCCTGTATTTGAAGGTGAGGCTATAAGATATGAACTACCTTCTGAAATAATTTTGAAGTGTTCTTTGGCTTTTAATTCTAATAATTTGTAGTTCTCTTTGACAAAAGGACAGAAGGAAGGAGGGGTGGAGGGAGGAAATCCAGATAAGGGAACTCTCAGCACATGAATTCAGGAAAGGAGAAATGTCTACCTGTTAGGCAATATTAGGCTGAGATATTACCATGAGTGGTGAACCAAACCTACTGGTAGCAGTAAGTGAACCTGGAAATCATTTTTGGAAGATGTGGCCCCATTTGGATTTAAGCCCTGTCATCTAGTTCTTCCTCCATGACTTACCTTTCCCTGTGCAACCTTTTCACTCAACTCCTTTAAGTTGAGTGAATTAAGTGTTTAATTTAAGTGTTTAAGTGTTCAAATTAACATCTTCTTTTTCTAGGTCTAACACCCTTTTCCTACCCCTCCTCATTCCTGTACCTCCCAGTACTCCTTCCACTTGTAGGACAGAGGAGCAAAATAAATGGCCAATAGCCAACATGTTCTATCTGACACACACACACACACACACACACACACACACACACACACACACACCCCACCCTTATCTATGTTCAACTGTAAAAATTATGAATACTAAAGTTCATCAAGTGAGTCATGAAAAATGCTATCATAGGATAAGAAGGCTTTTTTCTCTCACAAACTATCTCCTCCCTCGTGAGAAGTGACCCATCACCATTGAGTTGACAAGCTCCAGATGTCACCAGCCCCCCTCACTGAGATGCCTGCTGATCATAATCACACCTCCCCTGTAAAACATCCTCCCTGCTCTGCCCATCAGGCTTTCCCCTGATCAAGAGCCTTTCTAGAGCTCTTCAGCTAAACCCCAGGCCAGCAGACAGTGCTTCTGCTTCTGCCTCAGCCAATTTGAAAGCATGCTGCCTACGAGATGTCCTGAGACACTCTCAGCTGCCGCATTAAAACTGCATGAACCTTCCTCTGGAGACCTAATAATAGCACGTTTCATCTGTGAGCCATTTTATAAACATTAAGTGATTAGGCCACCCTCTATCTTCTCAAGCTCTGGGCTTTGGCAGAGTGGACTTCACTCTCCACTGCCCTCAGATTACTCCGGCAGGGGGGAAAAAAAAACAACAACCTGAAACCTGAAAGATCTTTTCTGGGTATTTTAGGCCAAGACGTTAAGACGGAAGGCCTTGTAGTAACAACCCTGCTTGGGGAATAGTATGGAGGGGGAAGGTATTTAAATCCACACTCCTTTTAAAAGAGACTGAATTGAGGTTCTCATCTCCCAAAGCTAGATTAACGGAGAGAAGAACTTGACTCCATGGTCTAGAGCAAGGTCACTGAACTAGAGCCCAGGGCGCCAAATCCAGCCTGCCGTCTGTTTTTATAGATAAAGTTTTATTGGAAGGCAGTCATGCTCATTCATTTGCTTGTTATCTACGGCACTTTTGCACTGTATTATCAACTGAGCAGTTGTGATGGAAACCAAATGACCCACAAAGCCGAAAAACAGTCACCGTCTAGCCCTGTAGAAAAGCTTTGCTGACCCCTGCAGGGTCTAAGGAACCTAAAGTTCATTCTCATCTTGTATATTCCCTAAGTAGCTTTAATCAATTCTCCTTCCCTTCTCCGAGCTTCAGCTGTCACACCTGTAGACTGAATATTCTCTAAGCTAACTAAGCCATCATCTTAGGCTTAATCCTCTCAGCCTTCTCTAAGTATCAGCATCTCATGTGTTAGCTTCATCTCATTACTACAGCTTACTTCTTTGAGGGCAGGGGTAGAGTTGTGTGTGTCTCATGAATCACTGTAGGCAGGAGGCGCCATGCGGAGCCCTTAATCCACCTGCGGAGTATAACTGAACCGACTTGAATCATATGGTTTGTTTTTTGTTTTCTGTTTGTTTGTTCACAGAGAGATCTCACAGAATGAAGTCTTGGAAGTGATAGAGGCAAACGTGTTCTCCAACCTGTCCAAATTACATGAAATGTAAGCAAGATCCTATGGGGTTTGCTCATGCTCATTGGCAGTAGCCTTAAACTTTGTGTATATCCCTGGAAGGCTCTATCTCTGCTCAATCCTCGGATCTCTAGAAATTCATCTTCAGGGGCGCCTGGGTGGTTCAGTCGGTTAAGCACCTGCCTTCTGCTGAGGCCATGATCCCGGGGTCCTGGGACCAAGCCCCACATCAGACTCCCTGGTCAGCGGGGAGCCTGCTTCCCTCTCCCCCTGCTCATGCACTCACACGTCCTCTCTGTCTCAAATGAATAAAATCTTTAGAAAAAATTCCATTTTAAGATGTCAAAGTCAGCCCAAAAGGCACTGTCATGTGTCTCTCTGCCTGGTGATCCCGGGACCAGCCCAGAGCCCAGTCTTGTCCTGCTCCCTCCCAGATTTTTCTCAATAGACCCAAGAACCTTGTTCTGTGACTGCAGATACCTCTATCTCAACCTCTCGCTTAAAATTAGTCCAGAGGCAAAGTCCAAAATAAATCCCACATAATGTAGTTAAAGATAAGCAATCCTCACTTGAATATTAGCCCATGCCACATATCACCATGAAACATCGGCCAAGATACAAAATCACTCCAAGACTTAGTTTTCTAATCTGTAAAATGAGAATAATAATAATAAAAGTGCATGGCACAGGATCACTGTGATGAATAAAGGAGATAAATATAAATTAGATCTAACACATCAACAGGCATAGAATAAGTATGTCATAACAATCCTTGGTTCCGTATTATAACCCAATTTGCTTTCTCTTTTGACATTCTAGTTTTACACACCTGTCAATATTCATACAGATGCACTTCTGTTTCATACCAGCCTATAATTACAATAAATTAATGCATAGAATCATAAAATGTCAAGGCCAGAAGAGCCTGTAGACTATCTGGTCCCTATTTTTCCAAAATATATTCTGTTTATCATTAAACACTTGGGAAATTAAGTGGTTTTTTTTATTTTATGTTATGTTAATCATCATACATTATTACATCATTAGCTTTTGATGTAGTGTTCCATGATTCATTGTTTGTGTATTAAGTGTTTTTTTAAAAAAGGTAAATGACTCAATGGTCAAATAAGATTAGGAAACACTGGGCAAATAAAGTTAGATTCACTTACTATAAGAAAACTCAGAACATATACCATGCAAATATATACTTAGAATCTCCAAGGAGGATATTTTATTAAGGCTTCTCAACCATTATCACTGGAAAAATTTCTTCTGTGGGGCATGTATTAATATCTCACAAAATTCCCACAGAACATAGTTAGGAGAGCCCCTGAACCACTTTTCTTAGCATTACAGATGAGGATGAAAGACACAGAGAAGTTGCAAGACCTATCTGAAGTTACCCAGCCAAATGCACAGCAGGATAAGGACTTGAAAATAAATCCCAATTCTGGTATTTTTTTAAAAATCTCTTCACATTTGCCAAGCATATCTACATATACACATTCACATAATTCACATATTTGTTTAGAAATGACACTGATCTGTCCATACTTGCAGACTGCTGCCCCTTCCCTTTTCCTTCCTTCTACCCACTCTGCCTCTCACCTGCATTACTCCTCAATGCCATTAAACCTCTGCAACCGATGCCTTCCCTCGTTCTCCCCCATTGCCCTCCTGTTCCTTCCTTTCTTCTCTGTTTGGTCTCTCCTTATCCTAGTCGGGAAAAGAGAGTTGACCAGGGTCTCGGACCCACAGGGAACGTCAAAGAAATGAATCAAAGGGCAGCCAGCTCTCTGGGCAGGGTCAAGCAAGCATCCCTCTCTGTGGTTCAGCAGGCAGTGGAGCTAAGAGAACGGCTCTTTCATCTCTTCCCTGCACGGAGAGGTGCTCACCCCCATGTAGCACTGACTGTACTTAAAATAATTAATTACCTGGTACTTGGATCTGGGTAGCTACAGGTTACTGCAATATAAAAGCTAATGAAACAGGGAGGAAGAAATTAACACAGAGCATCTCTGCAAATATACATTGATCCAGCAAGATGAGGAAAGGGCAGTCTCTCTCTGCTGGAATCCAAATGTGAACATGCTCACCTCCAGACTATCGATCAGGACCCAACCAAAGCCAACGAGGGCAGAAGTCACCACTTCTCATGAGCTTTGAGAGCAGCCTCAGCCTACGGCATGAAGGGAATCACCAGCCCATTCCCAGCTACTGTCGGCTGCAATTTCTTGGTTAAAATCAGAGATGTCCACTGCTTTCCACCTAATCTTTGTTTTCCTTCGCCTCTTTGCTTTTTCCCTAATCCCCTTTTGTCCTTCACCCTTCCCCGTCCTCCCATCTTCTTTTCACCTTCTTCTATTGTTTTCCATCTCATGCACTCTTGTCTCCAGAGCAGATAAAATCTCTTTTCCCCGTGTTAGTCTCATCCCTGCCCTCTTGGCTGCCTCAGAGGAACCGTGAGGAGGTCTCTAAAAGACACTTACTGGTTAAAGACGCAGTGTGCTGGGTGGAAAGGACACACTTGGCCGGTGCTTTGTTCAGTTATGATTAACAGGTGCCAAGAGGGCATTAGTTATGAGAACCAAATGGGTTAATATTTAGTTTGCACAGTTTAGTGTAGTAAAAGAAATGCATGTGGTCTCAACTCTTTGTTGAAATGATGGATGGATGGATGGATGGATAGGTGAATGACTGAGACACCTTTTGCATAATGTGAAAAATACTACAGCATTCCTTAATGTTGAGTTCATGTGCATGTTCTTTCCTGTTTTACAGTAGAATTGAAAAGGCCAACAACCTGCTATATATCGACCCTGATGCCTTCCAGAGCCTTCCCAACCTCCGATATTTGTAAGAATTCTTATATTCTGGTGCCCCCCCTATAAACAAATTATGCATTCTTGTTTTATCAGAACGTCCACTTGCTACTCTGGGGAACAACTGCTTTTTATAATAGATGTGGGTTAACATAGAAGGGGGGAGACACTTGCTGGTGAATTTTATTTTAGTTGTATAAGAGAGTTCCACTAATATAACTACATTTTTGTTTTCATTTACTAAAACAGATCATATAATATAAATCATAAGGCATGATTTGTATTAATGGAATTGTCATATGTACCTCTTGCAGAACTCAGTCATGATTTAGTGTGAATAAGATGCAGCCATTATTTGTGCTAGCATTTAGCTTTTGACCTTGACCTCAAAAGCATCTCATTTGTTCTGCATATATACATTTTTTCTTTGATACATTATAGTGTTTTATTTTGTAAGTTTTAGTTAAAAATAGACATGGTATTTTATCAGCAGAGAGATTCCTAGTGTTTGAATTCCATCCTTTGGGCATGCCCCATCAACAAGAACACTGCTTCTTCCATTCCGATGGCTTCCAAAATAGCTGAGTGCTTGACAGAGCCCAGAGTGCTATGATAGGGCTCCATAAAATACCACATAAGAACTTGGGCTAGAAGTCACACTAAGCCCATTGTAGCAGGCTAGAACTTAATCTCTCACAGTTTATTTCCCTGTCACAAGAATGGAAATAATAATAATGATAGATGCCTATCGGATATCTAGGTATCGGATACCTATTAACATAATAATGCATAACCTCCACCACCCCCAAAAAAGAGTTTTAAAGCAACAGCTATATATTATCTCTCATCTATCTGTGAGTTGATCCATGGAATGTGTCTGCTGACCTGGACTCTGTTTGCCTGACCTCAGCTAAGCTCACTTAAGTAACTACAGTTAGGTGGCAGGTCAACAGGGGGTTGGCTGCTGTTGATGGTCTCAGTTGAGAGGACAGGTCTCCACCAAGAGGTGCTCATTTCCAGCAGGCTAACAAAGGCTTACTCTAATGGCAGTCCGGGGGCTTCCAACAGAGAGAGCTCAAGCTTGCAAGCCTCTTGAGACCTATACCCTGAATTAGCACACTGTCTCTTCTGGAGCATTTTATTACCCAAGGGAACTCAGGGGGCCAGCCCTGATTCAAAAGCTAAAGAAACACACTCCATTTTTTTATGGGAAAAGCTGCGAAATCACAAAATAAGGTATGTGGATACAAGGAAGGATAAGGAATTGAGGCCATCTTTGCAACCAGTTTAAAGTATGTAAAAAGTTCTACACACTGCCTGTAACATGGTAAATGCTCATATTACTATTAGCTGCTAGTAATACTTTGACCCTAAATTTTGATCCATCAGAACTGGAGTTAGTAGGTACAATGAGCAACACTGGGCCATTGTATACCTCAGCTCTGACTGACTAAGGGAATAAAAGATTTAACAGAACAGAATCTATATGACATGGAATTTCCTCTCCCTGACAGGAGCCCTGGAAAGGATCTGAGAAAGAATTAAGGTTGTTCACTCCTGAGTTAATGTCAGAGGCAGGACCAGCTTCACTGGCACGCTGCCCATGCAGTCACACAGGGCTCCATGCTCAAAAGCACCCCACACGCAGATGGCCTCCCACTAGGTTGAATTCCCTGCTGCCACTGTCTTGAAATGCTTAAACATTTTTTTTTTTTTAACAAAGGGCCCTGCATTTTCATTTTGCACTGTGCCCCACAAGTGTAGCCACTCAGGCTCAGAAGTCAGGGTTATGCCCTCTTTTAATTTCAGACCTGGGAGTCTTGGCTTCCTAAATGGTCCTTGCTATACTGTCTGCAGACGCTAACATGGATTAGGCACATGATAGTAGAGGAAATATGGGTTAACAGAGAAGGCATGGGCCTTAGAATTAAAAAAACTAAGACTTTATCTTCACCCCATCATTTACTCTTGGGCCAATTCCTGGACTTCTGAGATGCACTTGTATAGGACCCTCAAGTGAGATATATATATATGAAAATATTACATAAACTATGAAGTATTCAAAAACATTAATGAATGAACTGAGTATTTTGTAGGATGATGATTTCTGGCCAACAAAAGTCTACCCGTCCACTCTCAGGAAAAGTCCAGTAAGGGCTGAATAAGAGTTATGGTGGCCACTAAGACCTTGAGCTTTTACTTAACCCTGTTTGTCATGAGTTCAATAAGACAAGTTTGGGAAATGCCTTTACATTTCATGGAGTGGTATAGAAAAGGAAAAAAAAAAAAAACTATATATGATGGCAGAAGGACTGGATTCCGGGTGGGATACTGATATTTATTAGGTAGATAGCAAAGTACTTTCTCTAAGCCCCAGTTGCCTTATCTGTAAATAGGGTGGGTTGTGAAAAACAAGATTATGCCTGTAAAAAACACCTTGCAAATTGTTTTTCAGTATACAAACTGTAAGTACTATACAAACAGGGGTGCCTGGGTGGCTCAGTTGGTTAAGCATCTGACTCTTGATTTTGGCTCAAGTCGTGATCTCAGGGTTGTGAGTTCAAGCCCTGCATTGGGCTTCATGCCCAACATGGAGCCTGCTTAAGATTCTCTCCTTCAGCCCCTCCCACTTCCCCTGCTCATGTGCACGTGCTCTCCTCTCTCTCTCTAGAAAAGAAAAAAAAAAAAGCTATACATACGTAAAATTATTAGCGCCTGTTACCCAGTTGGCTTATTTCATTCCTTCTTTTCTTCTTTCCCTCCCAACTGCCATCTTCCCTTCTTTCTCTCCCTTTCCTCTTAGAAAAAGTCTGAGCAGAATATGGGGGCCACAGAGCCTTTAATAACAGAATAAAATCATGTTAGGGTATGCAAAGACATCCACAGGAGGACTGCCACTCACATACATGTAATGAGAAGCATTCCTGCAGAGGACAGATCCAAAAAGAAAACCACCCCTACACATACATATTCCATAGTGTCGAATAATAACAGCACGAATAATAGCCAGAATGGTGGGCTGGGAGCACGTGAGTAAGGGATGAGGAATCATTGCAAAGTCTGAAATCAAGAGATCTAGAATTAGACCCAATATTGGCCTATACATTATGGTCAACACCATTCACTCTTATTAATAAGGACCCTTAGCCTTCCCTCTAGGGGGTGAGAGCTGGGGAAGAACTTGGGAGGCTGTGGGCATGGAAGGCACAGCCCCAGGGAGAGGAATGGGAACTGTGACCAAAGAGAGGGGCCAGGCTATGACTTTGACTCCAGAAGAAGCTAAAATCTATCCCGTCAGTCATCAAATCCAGCCCCGCTCCCCCTGCCCTGTGTCCTTTTCTCACTTTGAGGTGTTGACGACACCCCAGTCCCACGTGACTCTCCCGTCAAGTCTAAACAAAGCTGTGGGTGACCAGTTCCAGCCACATCCTTTTATAAGAGGAGGTTATTATTCTCAGAGCATCTGAGAAAAGAACTTGTAAGCAGTGTGGAGGAACTGTGTCATTGTCCAAGTATCCTCCTTGCTTACTCTGAGAAAAATATTCATAGAATTCTACAGTGAGTAAAATTCTTCCACATCCCCTGGCATGCTGATCCCCATCAGGAAGTTAAGAGGAAGCATGGTCCATCTTCAGTCTTTTGACTTTATTGCCAAGGGTGTGCTTTTCCCAGCTGCACAGTCTTCCTTTGATATGGCACATGGTGACCCTGGGAACCCCAGCAACTCCGCACTCTAACAGCACTTCTACCAGCAATACTTCTATTCGGGGCTCAGGCTGTGGCCCTTTGAAAAAATTTCCATACCGATAAGGGATGCAAATTGGTTGAACCTCTAATCTGAGTGAGCCCATGATGGAAACAAAGCCCAGTTGAGTTTCCTTCTCCTCCCATGCTTACCTGTGTCTGAGCAGCCATCATAATGGCCTCACAATCCAGCAGCTAGGGGGAAGTAGATGGCGACGGTTTCAGATATTCTTTGGGATGATGAACTACCTGCTTCAAGGCGAAGATACATAAAATGGATGAAAGAATCCAGAGGGGACCAGGGGATTGAATACTTGTTTATTTCATGAAGCCAGGATAAATGTTTATCATCACAGCCACCCAAGCAGGAAATTAACAAGGGGTTAGAGGTAAGTTTCCATTTGACTTGAGCATCCTAATTGCCACACACACACATACACACACACTTAGAAATGTTGTTTTGAAATCTTCAGCACTGATTCCATTTCATGCTGATCATTTGATGGCACAGAATTCAAGACAAATAGAAATCAATGATCTTCATTGCTGCCTTCATACTTCACCGAGGAACCTAAAGTGGTTAGAAAAAACTCATGAATAAAGAAATGTACTTTGACTAGAAGAATATACATCAAAGGATTCATCTGGGTGCATTTTTTAAGTCAATATTGTATTTGCGGGCAGTATTTCTTTCTGTACAGCTCTGCCTTCCTGGAGCTGACCTTTTGTGTATGAAAGATTACCTATTGATCTGTAAATAAGGTTTACACAATATTCTCTTGCCTTTGCATCCTGTCAATGCAATTCTCAGGCAGCTGCATATTGCTCTTTACTTCTCAATAAACCCTAATTCCATCTTAGCAAACCCTTCACACAGCTGGGAAGGGCCCCTCCCCAACTGACAACCATCTTCTACTCACACACAGGCTTGTTAGACCCTCCTTAGGATCCCTGTTAATGGTAGCCACACCATCTGCTTTCTCCAGCCAGGGATAATTCCAAGAGAGTCTTCACTGGGACTCACCTTAGCAATTCAGGCTGCTTCTTCCCCATCCCTCCCCTAAGTCCCTCACTCTCTGTTCTGTATTACTTTCTCATTTCATTTAGAATGAGTAACGAAAGTAGCTTCTCTGATGATAAAAGTTGAACCATATGTTGGACATCTCAAAGGACTCAAGAAGCAGCACTGAGTAGTGCCGCCTGTCCAGGCTCAGGTCTTGGCTCCCGCCCTTCTCAGTTGTGTGACCTTAGGTAATGGTTTTACTCCTCCAAGTCTGTTTTCCTTTCTGTAAACCAGGAACAACATTACCTGCACCTTTGTAGTGTAGGAAAGAAGTTACTGAGAACAATGACTGACATTTAGAAAATTCTCAATAAGTATTAGCAATTCCTATTAAACACTTGCCCCTGTTACTAAGACCACATAGGAGACTTCATCTCTTTGTACCACAGTTCTCCCCTATGCTTAAAGAAAACAAAGTGATACCTACCTTTTGAGACTGTTGTGAGGATTAATTTGATGATGGTAATGACAGCAGTGGTGATGGTAGGATATTTTCCCCCTCCAGTATTCCTAAAGTTTTTGAAAGCCTTTTTAACTTTTTGTTTTGCAAAGAATCCACTGACCAGCATTCAAATGTGGAAATACATCATTTGTGCTTCTCAAAGGAAAAAGACATCCTTCTTACTGAACTCCTGACATATCCAGAAAGGTCCTTCCAAACAAGCAAAACTGCATTACCCTTCAGAGTTCTAAGGGACAGCTCCTGACCCCTCCCTTTAACGTTTATTTTCAACACTCGTCCACAATATCCCATAGCCATCGCCATAAAAATTCCATTTCTTCACACCACCAGCTGGTTGGATTATGCTTCCTACTTCTACTTTGATTTACAGTTTAACACTTTTTATCATACTTTATTGCATTGGAACCTCACACCAATCCAAGAAGTAGGCAGGGTAGTAAAAGTCCATGCATTTTGCAGCAGTACGCTGGGCTTGCCTGTAGTCCCTGATTGCAGGGCTCTCCTGACAGGAATGTGCAATGTCCCTATGAATTGGAGTATTCTGTGTGTAACAGCAAAGTTTGGCTCTCTATTCTGATGGGAAAAGGACCATATGAGGGTTTCAGAAGTATGTACATAGTGGAAAGGATTGGTGCCTCCCCTTTTCTCCTCCATCATTTTGGATGTGAATTGGCCAATAAATAAAAACTCATTCAATCATTCAACAATCATTTATTGAGGTCATACTACATTCTAGGCTTTGCAGTAGTTGTTGGGTATACAAACAGTGCCAAGACAGATGAAGCCTCTGCCCTGATGGAACTTAGATTCTAGCTGAAGAGACAATGTTGGACGATGTTAGGTGGTGTTACTAGTATAATGAAAGATAAAGCAGGTCAAGTAGAGTGTAATGTCTTAGAAAGGGGGTGGTTGAGAAAGGATGGAGGGGATGGCCTTGTGAGAGATATAGGAGACATCTATGGACAGCTATCAAGGAGCTCAGTCTTTTGTGGAGAAAAGGCTGGCTAGCACCCATTAATCCTTGGCAATAACACATCTGTAGAGCTGTGCAGTACTGGTCATATATGAGAGGACTGACCCAATGCTTTGGGCTGGAGTAGTCAGGGGACGCTTCATGGGGGTAGGCAGCACCTAGCTGCAACTTAAGGGATAAATAAAGTTTGGAAAGACAGAAAAGAAGGACAAACCATGAGAGACGATGGACTCTGAGAAACAAACTGAGGGTTCTAGAGGGGAGGAGCGTGGGGGGATGGGTTAGCCCGGTGATGGGTATTAAAGAGAGCACGTATTGAATGGAGCGCTGGGTGTTATATGCAAACAATGAATCATGGAACACTACATCAAGAACTAATGATGTCATGTATGGGGATTAACATAATAAAATAAAATTTAAAAAAAAGAAGGAATTTCCTGTGAAAAAAAGAGATGAACAAATGCATTTAAGGTAAAAGGACCATGAAGCAGGCAGATGAGGGGGGAGAAACTGAGTCCCAGCTAAAAGGAAGATACACACTGAGGAGCAGGACTGCATTAAGATAGATTGGGTTTGGTAAGATTAGAAAAAAGAAATTAAGGCAGGGGAGTTCAGGCCTACTACCAGAGTAAAGAGTAAGCTATAAGAGATTTTGAAGCAGCAGTGACAAGATGACAATGATTTGGGCTGTAGATTGACCAGGAGGAGGGTACAGACTATACACTCAAGGGAGACCTGCTAAGGGGCAACTTCTGTAATCCCAGGGCACAGTAATGGTGGCACCTGGAGGATTGGGGAGGCATGGTTCAACGGGGGACACATTTCCAAAAAAGAGATACGTGATTTACGTCTAGGTGAGACATGGACTCAAGGGACTGCAGGGATTTTTGCCCCTCACCTCTAGTAACCCCCAAAGCCTTCCTTCTCCCATGCCTCCTCTAACCACCTCCTACATAGAACCATCCTGCAGATGGGGCCAGAACTCCTTTTACACAGGGGCTGGTGATTACTGGAAGAAATTATTAGCTATCTCCCTGGCTGTCAGTATTGTAAGGATCTAAGGATGTTGTCATGACTACAGAAATGTTTGGGCACAATGGAAATTATATGATTGTTTCTTTTAACAGTTAGATGTCTAGCAGAGCCAACTCTGCCTGCCATTATCAACGCTAGGAAAACTATGGTCAGATTTTCCTTCTGAAGTTCAGGATGAGATTTCAGCCTGAGCATGTCAGCTCAAGGAGGGCAAGAACCTCCTCTTAACTGAGGGCCTGATCATCAAGAGGGTGATGTTTTCATACTGCTCACCTCCCCTCCTCATTCCTCTAACCCGTTTCCTGTGTTTTCTCCTCCAAGAAGCCTGGGTCTTTTCCTTCAGCAAGACTATGACTTGATCCATCAGAGTACATCAATACGTTCAGGTCTTGATGTTCTTCTTCCTAGAGGAATTTCCATTTTTAAAAGAGATGCCTAGAAAAGGCAATGTGAAACCCAAGAATTGATAATGATAGGCTCCAGGTATGGAGGTTTCTGGAGGGAGATCTAAGTCTCAAAGGATCCACTGCAATAGCACCTAGGCAACCATACTCAACCCACTTGTGGATTCTCTAAATTGTATTCTCATTGCATATACCTTCTCATGAGGTAGGTGTGTCCTTACCTCGTTAATTTTGAACTAAGGCCTATCTGTCATCACCAGAAGTCAGATGTAAAGACAAGTCTAGTGAGGGTTCAGAGAGAAACAAGTCTCAGATGAGCTGTGTGAAGCTCAGCCCTGTTGTCTTCCTCAGTGCTAGCATAGCTCCCACTTCCCCCAATAGTGATGATTGATCCTTTTAGGTCTCAGTTTCTTCATCTGCAAAAGGGACATAATATGCTTAAAGAGGTTAATGAGAAGAGGAAACTGGACTACACATCCTCTAAGATCTAACTCTCTAGTCTAAACCGTGATCTTCACAAATCTGGGGCTCCCAGTATGGCTGCCAGTCCTCAGTTCAGCATATTCAGACCCAGCACGAGATGCCTTGCATGGAAGGAGAAATTCTCTCTGCAAATGGGAAAATACAGCATCCTGCAGAACACTGTATTTCCCAGATCAGACTCCTCTTCTCCAGGATTCATGTAGACCTTTCAAGAGCTGAGATCCTCTGGGTACATTAAGTACTTAAACCAGGTAGAGATTTACTCTTAAATCAGGAACAGCAGAAGCTCAATTCCTGGAATTAAAGGACAGGCATAGGATCCATCACTGCCACTTCAGTCCCTCACACATGAGCATAGCCAGCCTCAGCAGAGGCTGGGAGACCACAGAAGTGGGGGTGAGGCTGAAAAGGCAGACAGCAGTCGGCAGCCACTGGAGCTGGCCTGGGAGGGCCAGATCCCAGCAGGGGCTGCCTCAGGCACAGGCAGGAGGAGCTACAACTCCAGCAGCAAACCTGAAGGGCATCAGGCAAAGCAGCACCTCCATGAAAAATGAACTCCTGCCCCATCTTCCACCACTGCAGTCTCCTCAATGTTGGGAGGTTTAAAGGGTGTTTTTGTCTTTTGCAGACCCTTCTACACTTGCAATTATCCCTGGGAGACACCACATATTAAGAGGTTAGAGCTAACACAGGACTCTCCCCAAGGATTGGGGGCAGCCCCTGGAGGCCAGGATGGGCAGCCAGGGCAGGCAGGACAAAGACGGAGCGAGGGCGACACAAGAGAACTCTAGTTACCAGATTCTGTGCTACTCCAAGGTGGGAACTAGATTGTCTTCATAGCTAGATCCCCAGCTCCGGGCATTAAAAAAAAAAAAAAAAAAAAAGGCACTCAGCTCTTCATTTTTCCTTTTAGAGGATGCTGGCTGTGCAGCTCTCATGCACCTGGTTCTCGCCTCCCTTTAATACCTGTTGAGGGACCCACTTTTTCCTTGCTGCCCTCATTTATCTCATCTGCTTTTTCTTTCACAATGTGTGTTCCTTGGCTGTCGGCTAAGAACAAAGACATGAAAACCTAGGCATGTTCTAGCAGAATGGCCCCGCTGCTCCCAAACTCTCGACATGCCCATCTGGGAAGAGGTCTTCCCCAGGCATGGGCGCAGAAGGAACGCAGCCCAGGGGACTCACCAGTCAGCTCATATCAAGTGGCTCAGGACTGGGGAGCAATGAAGTGGCGGGAGATGTCACCCCCTGATTCTGCTGTCAGAAAATCCAGAGTAAGGGCTATGTTTAATTCACCTCTGGGCCCCCGTGGGGCACAAGTTTTGCACATAGTAGGCCCTTAATGAAAATGCAGGTCTGAGTTTGAACCTATCCATCTGGGTAGGGGAAGGGAAGAAGGGGTTGTTTTTAGAGGACTATCTGATGGCATTACAGAGTATGAACGCTGAAGTGACAAATGCTCTAAGGAAGAATATCTTCATCTGCAGCAGACATTACAAAAATGTTCTGCTGTGGCTTAATCATGAGTTCACCCATAGAGAACAACCTGCAAAAAACCGTTCAGTTCAAGAGGCAGCGAGCTCCTCCCTCACCAGTTTGGGTTTCAAAGATAGCAGTGCAAGGAAGACAGCAGGATATTGGGGGGGGAGGCTGTGGGGAAGAAATCAGGTGATCCCCCCCCTTAACCAAGGTCAACCATCGAGGTCTCTTTGGACAAGGAACGAACCACAGGAGCCAAGTGGACACAGAGTCAATCTGCAAGACATCAAGAAGAGCCATAGACCCTGGTCCTGCCAGTGAGAACCAGACCCCTCTGGGCCTCAAGCACAATGAGGAGAAAAGCCATGTTCCTCTCTCCTTCCAAAGGTTGTCGTAAAGAAGGAAAAGGAAGGAAGAAGATAAAACAGGGTATGGGACTGCTTTTAAAGTCTGAAGCAGCAAAAAGAGCAAGAACTGCTAACTGGAAGAGGCTCTGATGGATGATATGGGGGTGGGTAACAGGAATTGTAAGTTAGAAAGAAAGCACTTGCACTTGGTATTAGTTGATACAGTCTTACAAAAGTCCTGGGAGATACTTCATGATGGCTCCACTTTATGGGTGGTAAATTTGAGGTTCATGGACGGTGACTGAATTGCCCAACCTCACAAAATGGGATTAAGAAACGATCCTGGGGCACGAAAAATAGGGAAACTCGTATTTATTGAGCATCTATTCATCTCAGCTTCTAATCTTCCAAAAGTAGTATGCATGTACCTTGCCCAATTTACAAATGAGGATTTTGAAGGTCAGAGATTATGTACTTGATAGAATGGAAGCCAGGAATGTCTGCCTCCAACCCAGTTCATCCCACTTTCTGGCACACCACAGCAGGGAAGGTGTAGAGCATGGATGAAGCCAATAATGTACTCAGTGTTCTGAGTACAAGACTGACACCTTATTAATGTTTGCCATTTGGAACTTGTGATCATCTACTCAGGCTAAGTCAAAGTGTACCTAAGAAATAACTTCCTAAATAATTAATGTTAGAAATGAGTTGTTAGGAAGGGTGTGCACACTGTTTAAAATACTATTTGGTGACTCCCCTATGTATTTTAAAAGTAACTGCTTGCCACAAATTGGTAGCTTGATTAAACTTATTCTTACATTGGCATCCAAGCAGGTCCCAAAAGGTTGCCACTTGGCAATGCTCTGTTGGCAGTGAATCTAACCTAGAGAGAACTTTAGATTTTAAAAGTCCTTATGTAGCCAATGTGCTATAACAGAAAAAACATCGCAGGAAAGGCACAGGACCCAGAGTGCAGAGTTCAGATGCCATTTCTTCCACTTTCTAGCAGACAAGTCAAGAAAACGGAGGCTTTGAAAGTTTCAGTTATCCATAAAATGGAGCTAATAATACTACCTTTCTTCTAGAGTGTGGGCAGGACTAAAGGACTTCCATACAGGAAGGCCTTTACAATGCAGCCTAACCCTTGCTAAGGTAATTGGTTAACTATGTGTTAACTATGATTCTTTCTGGTTTGAGTCTAGAAATACGATTTTTTTTAATGTCTGTGAGCACTGCCTCCCTTATCTATAAGATGCGAATCATAATCATGCTCATCTCAGAAACTCACTGTCAGGTCACATGACATAACATGCAATAGCTTTGTCAATCATATGTGCTACACAAGTGTAAGCCAAGGTCTGTTCCAGTCCCTCCTTCATCAGAGAGAAGTCTGGATCAGAACTGTGACCTGTGTAACCAGCTCTTAAGACTTCAGTTACTTCCCAAAGTAGTCCTCTGGTCTACTGCCACTGTAGCCAGCCTCTCACCTGGCCCAAGTCAGACACTGGTCTCTATGTCCCCTAAGCAGGGAGAGACTGCTATAAAACCCGTCACTTGGTCTTCTTCGAGTCCCTTTCTCAACCTATGTGACGCAGCTAGCAACCCCCACACTTCCTCATGGAGGGGCATGGGAAGGGCGTATTCACAATCGTCCCCAGATGCCCTTCTCGCAAGATCTCTACACCATTTTTGTCTTCAATTTGCATGAGAGGTTAAGAACTATGTAACTGGAATGTAGCATCTCTCATCCCTTGGTGTCTTGGGCAAAACCAACGTGGATATCCTGTTACATGAGATGTGCCCTAGCTAAGGATACAAAGGCATCCTACAGCATGCTCTGAATTGGAAGCACAAATAGCATCAACGGTGAAAGCTAGCTGCACATTAGCCCATCATAAACTTTAATTTTTTTTGCATTCAGGCCTGTTTTGTCTAATATTTATCTCCTTGATTCAGTTTGCCATTAGAGCATATGATTTTTTTGTACCCAGCCATGGTATGTGTAGAGGTTAATAGGTGGGCTGGGAGCATGAATCTTACTCTGTGGCTAACATATTCCATACAATTTTAGAGGAGTTACTCAGAGTCTCTTACCTTACCTCTCACGTTGGTCATCTAAAGGGGGCCACCCTAAAAGCTCTGAAGATGCAAGCAGAAAGTGAGCCAAAGTTCACTTGACAATGATCCCTCCCTGGGTTCAGCTAACTTGCTGGAGTGGCTTATAGAACTCCAAGAAACATTTTGCTTACTAGCTACCAGCTTATCATAAAGGGATATAACTCAGGAACAGCCAGATGGAATAGATGCGTAGGGCAAGGTGTGAGGAAAAGATTGAGAGCTTCCATGACCGCCACTCTCCCCAAATCTCCACATGTTCATCAACCCAGAAGTTCTGCACAATGAAGGGGGACAAACATGAAAAATTTGTTTCTTATTATAAATTTCAGTATCACGCCCCTGATGAAGCAACCCTTCCGGGCATTTAGTTGGAACCATTTCCAGAGGTAAGGAGCCAAGTGCTTAGCTATACAGTCCATTCATTCCTCTGTGGACAACCTTCATAATGAACGACAGTCAGTCATTATGCTAAGCCTGATAATGTTAACAGCCCCAACTTTATAGTCAGAAAGATATAGACTCAACCTCCAGCTCATCCCTCCTTATGTGTGGCTTTGTGAAAATTACTGGACCTCTATCAGCTGAGCCTCCTCCGCTCTGATATGAGTATGGTAATGATACCTGTCTCCTAAGGTAGAGAAGAGGAATAAATAAAACGATCAATGTTAAGTGCTTGG
The DNA here is from genome assembly GCF_003265705.2 of Callorhinus ursinus. Lineage (NCBI taxonomy): Eukaryota > Metazoa > Chordata > Mammalia > Carnivora > Otariidae > Callorhinus > Callorhinus ursinus. The sequence continues at coordinate 71,692,140 of NW_027397072.1, forward strand.
TGTGGTGCCTGGTGCATAGGAAATGTTCAATAAATGTTGACCAGTATTATTATTAATCCTATACCTAACTAGAGCAACACAACACAAATCTATCACCATTTCCACCTGGCAGCCCTTCAGAATTACAGGCTTCTTTTTCCATGCAAAATATCCTACACCTTGGACAATATGGTCTTGATTCTCCACCCCAACAGGCGAAGAAAAAAAAAAAAGCAAACACGCATCCCCAAATAACCTTACTTATAAAGTAGATACACATACAATTGCAGTATGAATGTGCACATGACAAAATATACACAAAAAATATTTTAAAGCATGAAACCAAGATGAATAATAATATGCTTTTACACTTACATCTTGTCTCATTATATAACATTTTATATGGCACAAAAAGCCTATTTTCCTCTCACTAATTATAGTGAAAATATTTTTAGAGAAAGCAATGTCATAGGATGTGCTTCATTATTTTTTAATCCTTAGTTTAACACTGGAAAAGCAACTCACAGGTCGTATCAATACTAGCTTTCAAGGTCTGTCAAAGCTGAGAACAAAGTGTCACTAAAATAAGTAGATCTCATGGAAGACGAGCCTACAGCAGTACTCTGAGTAATCAGACTCAGTGTTCAATCCTATACTTTCATGCTAATGTGTTTATGAAATTCAGGTAGGAAATTTTCTTCCCTAATGTCAATCAGATATTCTTACAAACTACCTGGAAGATATTGCATTTTTATATTTTCAGCGAATGTGTTCAAAACCCAGTGAAAAAACTTGAACAGTTTGGAAAGTTGTTTCCATAATTTTAAAATATATGAGTTTTCATCAATGATGACATGTATCATTTTCAGCAATAAATTAACTATTTCCATTCTTTTTTTCCCAAATTATCTCTACATAGCATAAATTTCTTCAAATGCATTGTTTTCCTCCTCATTATTAATATATCACCTTTCCGGGGTGCCTGGGTGGCTCAGTTGGTTAAGCAACTGCCTTCAGCTCAGGACATGATCCTGGGGTCCTGGGATGGAGGCCCACATCGGGCTCCCTGCTCAGCAGGGAATCTGCTTCTCCCTCTGCCTCTGCCTGCCACTCCCGCTGCTTGTGCTCTCTCTCTCTCTCTCTGTGTCAAATAAACAAAATCTTTACCAAAAAAAATTATACATATCTATATATATATATCACCTTTCCCTTAAAGAGACAAATCTAAAGTGCCTAATTTAAAAATATCTGCTCTGTAGAATTATTTCTGAAGTCATTTGTTATCACAGAAAATATAAACCTATTTGGATCACTTTTATTTTTGTTAAAAATGTCTAAGTCTTCAATTTTGTCAACTCTTTGCAGGAATTTTCCTTGAGCTGACCCACAAACTTCTAGGTGATAATATAGTCAGGACCCAGAAACACAGAATCAGACAGGCAAGAAGGTTGATTCAGGCACCTTTATCAGAAGTAGCCAAAGGAAATTAGAGAGAGGGAGCAAGAAGAATCTCGGAAATGTAGCTGTGGCTTCCTGGTGTTGCAACAGAGTACAAGGCGCCTCGGGCAGCAGATAACAGACCCACCCGCTCTGGCATCATGGAGGTCCCACAGGGACAACATTGACCTGGACGTGGAAATGCCATTTCAGTACCCATGAGAACTGGAAAGAAGCAGGACATGGTCCAGGTCCTAGGGGAACCTGGAAATCATGCAGGGTCTTGGTGCAACTGGAATACAAGGCTGGAGAAAGACCAAGAACAGTGCCTGAACATGGTGCTAAGGTTTCCTGTAAGGTGCATCTTATCATTTCCCTGAGTACAAGATGAAGGATGGGAGTCATAGAGACATCACCTAACACTCTTAAGGCCACACATCTTAAGAAGTGGTACAGGCAGTACTTGAACCCAGATCCTCTAGCATTGGAGATGCTAGTTTCAAAAGCTTTGCTCTATGCTCTAAGAAGAGGACCAGAGCCTGATTATTAAGCCAGGATATTAAGTCAAAACAGAATACGCAGCCACGTTAACAGGGCTGAGCTCTTTAAAATCCTGCTCTTGGGCTCATTAAATCCACCATTACTAAAGAGTCTATTTTCCATGGAGGCCGGATTGGGTGGGGGGGGGCAGTTTAAGCTGAACATGTGTTAAATGGTCCCAGTTTTTTGAAGTTAGGAGATGGGGGAGGCAGGAAACCAGGCTCTCCACTATCTCATGTAATTCTTTACATAAAGTCATTGTACAGAGAAACTGAGGCTCTGAAAAAGCAAGTGAAGTACTCAGTATTGTCCAGCTGGTAAGAGGAAAGGCATTCAAGTCCAGGGTCCCTAATCTTAAGTACAAGCCCCTTTTCATTGTACCACAGCTTCTTACACACTGCCATCTAACTCCAAGATTGCAGGATTCTACACCTAACCAATCTTTAGTGATTCAGAGAATACACATTAGCTAGCTAGCATCTTATATAGTGGTAACGTATGTAAAAATTCAAATTCCCAATCGGTAAGGCTCTGTGGTAAATAGAAATCTCAGTATCAGTGAGCCCAAGGTAAGAAGTCTTTTCGTGTATTAATCAAGCCCAGTCTATTCTCCTGCTTATCCATCATTGGATAACTATCTTCTCCCAGAGTGGTCAGGAGGAAGAAGTTCATTTCATCTAGGAGACTAAATAATATAATTAAAATGTAAAAAGAAAAAAAAAGACTCAATTAGGTGCAAACAAATTCCCTATCATGGGAAACCAACTAGAAGGTAGAAAAAGGAGTTCAATTTCAACAATCAGCCTTAGCTTGTAGGAAATGTGCTTTGGCAAAAATTATAGATCCCTGACCTGAACACATAATTGGCAGTATACCCTTCCTAAACCAAATTTGCCTAAAGCATCTCAACTGGGCTCTCCAGTCCCTGGCATGAACTCTATTTCGGCCTCAGTTCATAGATTAAAAGAGCTGATTCGCACAGTCTCAGAATTGATCATTCCCTGCCATAGTGGGTTTGGGGTAGGATACAGATAAAGAATTGCATTCTCGGCTAGCATGTGTGATGGAGAGGGTGAGGGTCTTTCTTTCCTGACTTTTCTCAGTTCAGTGGGTTATGCATCAGGGTCTCAACCACCAATTGGTTTGTCCTGACCACCACTATTAAGCCCGGTGTTATGGGATGGTGAAAACATGGGCCTCCTCTGCTCAGAGAGTCCTCAAGTCATACTTCCCCTTTCAGCACCTTAAGGTGACTTCCAATCACTTACCCATCAAGTTCACATTTCCCTATGTAGTTGTAAAGGTCCTTAAGATACTGCCTCCTCCTTCCCTTTCTGTTCCATCTTCCTCTGTTCCCCCACAGCCCTCCTGTGGTCAAGCCACTTGCATTCACTTCTCTCATTCAGGCCAATAAAGCTCTATACTCACCCAGAAATCTGGTTTTCTTTCCTTCCTACAAGAAGTCCTCCATGACTGTTCCAACCCACATTGTTCTCCCCTTCTCTGAACTCCTAAGACACTCAGTAAGTAACATACGGTTTAGCACTACACCAGTCTGAGTATTTCATCTGTACTAGCCTGAACTCAATTCCCCTGCAAGCTTTCTGAAACAAGGAGATGGTCTTTGGTATGCTCTTGGATGGGACAGAGGTTGTTTGGAAGGAAGGCATATGGTCCAAAGCAATACAAGTAAGAACACACACAGTTTTAGAGACAACGAGCACTCTTAAAGATTAATTAATAAAAGCACTAATGATGTTTACAACAATGAGCCTCAGAGCTGTGGAGTCACCTGTCCATAAAAGGCAAGTATAGCCCTTGCTTCGGTAGCACATACACTAAAAGGCAAGTCCATTATCTTGTTACGTGGCAGCACACAGTGGGAATTTTTCCCATCAATAGAAGGAACCTCACTAAGTTCACCCCAACAGAAGCAGTGCCCATTTTCATTCCTGTGACCTAAAGATTAGCAACAGTTCATCATGAAAGGTGTTAACACCAGCTCAGAATGTGAAACTCGCTGTTGAGAGGGGATAACTGTAAGCTTTTCTTTAGAAGATCCTTTTGCAGAACTTAAATTTGCTGACATTTTACCCTCAGGCCTTTACCTGTTTTTGAAGATAAACCACAGTTGAGTGAATCAAAATAATTTTGCAGCAAACAGTCATTTGACCAAAGCAAACCCATTGAGACATAGGAGCTCCTAGGTGATTACCCACTTCCAGCCTCCATCAGACATGAATTTATTGGTCAAAGGGGAAAAATGAATTGAAAACTAAGTGTTCATTCGAACTCCATTTCCCGACTTATCTTGGGGTTGTGGAGAGTCTTAGCTATAGGGTTATTACCAATAATCCATCTCACTAGATGGTCACTAGATCTTCTTAAGTGTCTTAAACCTAGCACTACTGGAATAATTTTAACTATTTTGCTGTGTATTTTCTATAAAAACCAAATATTTCAATGTGCAACTATAGACATTTATAGATATCCCTTAAGTACCATGGCTTCAGCAGTTCATGCTATTGATATTAAATAATGTACCATTCTCATTGACAATCCTAAATTCTTCCCTCCTTCAATGCAGTAAAAGTCATACTCATTCATTAAGAGAAAGAGCCAGGTTACCATCCATATAATGTCAAAAACATCAGGCATGATGAAAACAGGTAGTGAATGATTCCTTATCTTGTGCTCATCTCTTAACAGCGCATAGTACATGGCCTGGCTTGATAAACATCAAGCATATTATATGTGCCAACACTGAGTTTTCAGGAAAAACATGATTTTTGCATTCATACCATTCACAATCTAGTTGAAGAAAATGATATTAAACAAATAAACACAAAATGTATAGTTTAGAATTTTTATGGGTGCTAAAAAGAAAAAAACGCTAAAGAAGACATGATTGTACTGGGACTAAGTCAGAGGCCTTAATTTAAACTGGCAGTCAGGGAGCTCTTCACTGAAAAAATGACATTTGCAACTGACCCCTGAAGCATCACTTGAGAGGGACCAAGCAAGGCGTAGGTGGTGAGCCTTCCATATAGAACATGTCCAAATGCCAATTTAGTGTATGTGAGGAAATGACTGAAAGCCACTGGTGCTCAAGTGCAGTGCGAGGATGGCATGAGATAGGCTCCAAGAGTAGGTAGTAAGAAATACAAATCCTATAATGGAAATGAACTAAAGAAAAGCAGAAGACTAAAACAATCTGATTTGCATTTTTTTTTAAAAGAATTCTCTGGATGCTGTATGGAGAATGGGTTAGAAAAGGACAAGACTATGTGTATGGGAAGCAGGAGTCTATTGCAGAGATCTAGAGGAAAGATGATGATGGCTTATTCTAGGAAGGTATCCTTAGTGTTGGAAGACACTGTATGGAATCAAGAAATCTTTTGGAAATGGAATCTAAGAGGATTTTGAGATGTACTGATGTTGGGGAGTGAGGGTGAAGCAGCCAAGTGTAACTGTCACGTGTATAACACACAACTGATAGATGGTAGTGCTATTTTTGAGAAAGAATTGAGGAGGAGCAGTTTGATGGAAGTGGTGAGTGAACAAATTTAGTTTGCTCTGTCGATGAGACATTCAGAAGAATGTCTCTAAAGAAACCTGAATTAGAGACAGACTATAGCAGTCAGAAGTCAGGTAGGAACCTATGAGTTGTCACCATATTGATAGTACTTAAAGCCATGGGAAAGGAGATCTTCCCAGCAAGATTATAAAGAAAAAAGGCAAAAGGCTCAGGTTAAAGATAGAGGAGGAGGGAGTCAAAAATAAAATAAAAAGGAGTAAGAAGAACAAAACAGAAGAGTGCAAAATGACAGAAACTAACAGGAAAGGGAAAAAGGACTGAATTCTCCTAAAAGATGTTTTAAAAAAAGAGAGAATTTAAATTGCCCATTAGATTTATTGGTTATGGATTGGTGCATTTGGCACATAACAAAGTAAGCTCTGGTGGAGAGATGTACCATGAAAAAAACTTGGAGGAGGTTGAAGAGGAATGGGATAGAAGAAAATGAAGACCAAAGATACAGACAACTCTTTCTAGAAACTTTACAATAAAGGAAGGAAGAGAAACAGGGCAGGCTGGGCTGCAACTGGAAACAGATTTGGAGTAAAGGGTAACAGCAACCATCAGGGAATCTATGTAAATGTGAGATTCAGTGCAAGTTGGTATTTGTCTTAGCCTAGGTGCTCTAAAACATGTCTGAGGAAGGACTTATATGGGAGTAATTTATTTTTATACTCAAACCCAGAGAAAGAGATTGGATGACTAAGGAGAAGAAAACAAAGAGGGAAAGCCACCTCAGGAATTTATTATCAGCTCATCACCACCAGGTAATGGGGGTTCAATCATGCTAGAGTCCCTCTTAAGTGTCATTTAGAATATATTCAGACTTCTTCACCAAAAGAATGGAAGAGAGGAGTTGACCACTAGTCAAAAGTTGCCCTATGGGGTATTAACTCTCTTGCACTTTGATTTGTATTGTACATGTCTCTGAATGGTAAAGAAGATTCCTTTAAACGTCCCACTCAGAGGTGGCAGAGAAGTCCAAGGCAGAAAATGAGATGATCAGTATAACTGCAACCAGTATCTGCCAAGTTAAGTCTGTATGTAGCTAGTTGCTATGGTAACAGCTAGAGTAAAAGATGGACCAAAAGGATGTGAAGCATGGCACAAAGGTGTCTGATAGAATGTCTACCTTGATATTCATGCACTCCACATCCTTTCCAGTCTAGAGAGATGAAATGCATTGTGTCTAGTTCATGACAGAGCTGGCACATAGGTTCTACTGATTCCTGGCCTCCAGACTTCCCTGCATCTGTTTAAGATTAATTATTCTAGGTAGCAGCAATACTGGACAAGTAAATTAACTGAATAAGGATTTTTATATATTCTCAGTGACAGATTCAAGAACTGTTTTAGAAACATCAACCAATTAACTCAGTATTTTATGAGCACATACTACGTTCAAAATCTGTACATGGTAGTATAGATTGTCAGAGAATATTAAATATGGTCCTTGCTTTGATATCTCACTAAGGGAATAGTGTATAGACACATGAGAAGAGATCTAAAAATGGCAGAAGACTGGATATGATTAAATAACAAATGTGGAATAGAACTGTGTCAAGCTAGTATATACATATTTATGGCAATGTTTCTGTTTAGAATGAGTAGACTCTCAGAGATTAGGGAAAGCAACTATGAAAGCCATTTGTTTCGGTAGAAACCTCAAATCCCCAGTATTAGCAGAAACTATCTGGGTAGACAAACTAGAGGTGATTTTTACTTTCTTCTGTAAATGTTTCCATATTTTCCATAACTCCCACAATAAACATGTATTACTTTTATATTCAAAGATTATTTTTAACATAACCAAAGGATGAGGAACAACTAGAATTCTCACCCATTGCTGATGGCAATGCGTAACAGTGCAGCCACTTTGGAAAACAGTTTGGCAGTTTCTAATAAAGCTAAACATACACTTACCATACAACCCGGCAATCCCACTCATAGGTATTTACCCAAAGAAAAATGTTCTCTCTCTCCCTCTCTCCCACATGTGCACAGACATGTGCATACACACCACCACCACCACCACTGTTTAAAGCAGCTTTTTTTTAATTACCACAAAAACTGGAAACGACCTACCTGTCCTTCAAATGGTGAATGGATCAACTGTGGTACATCCAATGGAATACTGTTTAGCAATTAAAAAAAACAATGAACTAGGGGTGCCTGAGTGGCTCAGTCATTAGGCGTCTGCCTTCGGCTCAGGTCATGATCTCAGGGTCCTGGGATCGAGCCCTGCATCAGGCTCCCTGGTCTGGGGGAAGCCTGCTTCTCCCTCTCCCACTCCCCCTGTTCTGTTCCTCTCTCACTGTGTCTCTGTCAAAAGAATGAAATCTTTAAAAAAAAAAAAAAAAAAAGAACTATTGATACCCACCACATGATGGAAGAATGTCAAATGCATTATACTGTGTCAAAGAAGCCAGATTCAAGAAGTTGCATAATATATAATTGCACTGATGTAACACTTTGGAGAAGGCAAAATTATAGGAACAGAAACTGACCAAAACAGAGGAGGACCATATCAAGGGCTATTGAGTAATCAAAAGAATTGACCAAGATGGATTCTACATGAATCATTGAGAACCAAGAGGGAATAAAACATCTGAGAACGATTAGAGAAGCCATAGGCAGAATTCACTGACTCTGAATATAGAAGCAAAGATACCACAGTCTAGAGTCATAAACCCAGAAGGACAAATGATCCTTCACAATGATGTATGTACCAGTGAAGATTCTTTAGATTGCAAGTGACCAAGACCAACTCTGGCTTGAGTAAGCCACATAGAAAAGAAAAATGGTGGTGAGAAGGATTCTGAAAAACTCACAAGAGAGGGAAATGCTGGAGACCAGGGTGTCAAACAACTCTCATGTGCCTTGAAAACCTTCACCACCGCTGTGGCAGCCAGGTCCACCCAAATTTCAATCAGCTTAATGCAGGTGCAAGTGGATATCACCTCACCTGGCCTTGCAGAGCTCTCATTTCCTGTCCTGGGTCTCCTCACTCACTAGGCACTCATACAGCATGCAAGCCATAAGTAGGGAGTTAACACCATGGGGACACATCTGACCAATAGGCAATAGTAGTCCATGAATAAATGTTTCCCCTTCTCAAAGCCTCCTACACTGTTGGTGGGAATGCAAGCTGGTGCAACCACTCTGGAAAACAGTATGGAGGTTCCTCAAACAGGTGAAAATAGAGCTACCCTACGACCCAGCAATTGCACTACTGGGTATTTACCCCAAAGATACAAATGTAGGGATCCGAAGAGGTACGTGCACCCCGATGTTTATAGCAGCAATGTCCACAATGGCCAAACTGTGGAAAGAGCCAAGATATCCATCGACAGATGAATGGATAAAGAAGATGTGGTATATATACACAATGGAATATTATGCAGCCATCAAAAGGAATGAGATCTTGCCATTTGCAACAACATGGATGGAACTGGAGGGTGTTATGCTGAGCGAAATAAGTCAATCAGAGAAAGATATGTATCATATGACCTCACTGATATGAGGAATTCTTAATCTCAGGAAACAAACTGAGGGTTCCTGGAGTGGTGGGGGGTGGGAGGGATGGGGTGGCTGGGTGATAGACATTGGGGAGGGTATGTGCTATGGTGAGCACTGTGAATTGTGCAAGACTGTTGAATCACAGATCTGTACCTCTGAAACAAATAATGCAATATATATTAAGAAAAAAAAGAAGATAGCAGGAGGGGAAGAATGAAGGGGAGTAAGTCGGAGGGGGAGATGAACCATGAGAGACGATGGACTCTGAAAAACAAACTGAGGGTTCCAGAGGGGAGGAAGGTGGGAGGATGGGTTAGCCTGGTGATGGGTATTAAAGAGGGCACGTTCTGGTTGGAGCATTGGGTGTTATGCACAAACAATGAATCACGGAACACTACATCAAAAAGTAATGATGTAATGTATGGTGATTAACATAACAATAAAAATTTTTAAAAAAAAATGTTTCCCCTTCTCCCCCATTTAGAGCAACAGTTCTGAGATCCATTTTGAAAGTCTCCTAAATCAAGTACTTGGCATTAAGGACCAGTAACCAGGAGCAGTGGCCAACTCAACAACTTATCTTTGTATTGATTATCTTTCTTCCCCATTTTATTACTGATGTCACAAACTCTCTAAACTCATTATCAAAGATACCATCTACAGGCCAGATTTCATGTCAGTCTCTGCTTTCTGGGGAACACAGGCCAAAATAAGCAGACCTTGGGAAGGATCCATTATAGCTCTGGACATTTCAGCTATAGAAATTTATGGACTATCTCTTAAGGGTGATGTCATCAGTGGACTCAGCGCTAACCAACCTCCAACCACTTCCCAGGAGACAGTCTGATTCACCAAGATTAGGTTACATGTGTATTCTGGGGTTAAAGGGCATGGAACCTCATGTTCTAATGTCAACAGAATCACTTGGATTGGGGAAGGGGCAGTTCTCCAAAGACTGTGAAAAGGCAGGAAACAAGGGATGATTTAGGAACATTTTGTTACCTAGTTACAATTTGCTTTTGGATCATGTTAAGGTACCTTAAAAAAAAAAAAAAAAGAAAGGGTATTATGCATTGCGCCTGAAGTGTAAGTTTCTTTTCTCTAAGGAATCAGTATTTTGCTAGACCTTGGTTACAGCCTTAAAATAGAAAACGTAAGCGTGCGGCAGGTGTATTATGGGATTCTCTGGTGGGTTTTTATGCTAGCTCAAAACTGTTACTTTGAATTTGGAAAGCTTATACCATAGCAATTGTTAAGATAGCCAGGTTCTTTTCTTCCTCATTCTAATTCTGTCTCTCTCTAGGTTGATATCCAACACAGGTATTAAGCACTTACCAGCTGTTCACAAGGTTCAATCTCTCCAAAAGGTTCTACTGTAAGTGTTTCCTTGAGTGTTGACTTACTCAGTAGATGTCTTGCCCAGTGGCCTCGGGGCCTATAATATGCACTGCTTAGCCTAGATCCTCCAAATATGTCACTCTGGGTAAGCAGAGGTAGGAAGGCAAGCAGGAAGTACCCTTAGTTTTATCTGAAAGCCTGCTAAGCTCAGTTTGGAGACAGTCAGCAGTCTCCTCAATAAGACCATTATCAACAGAGCCAGCTTGTAGCAAATCAAGAAGGGCCTCCTTTCTTCACTATTCAGTGCTTTATATACCGCCCCTACAAATACCCTCCTCACCCGTCTTCCCCCACCCTCACCTCTTCCCTCCTGAATTCTCATACGACCCTAGGCATAAAGAAACTGGCTGACAATTCACAAATTACACTGTTAGCAAGATCGTCTATTTGCCTTTTCTCAAGACATCTGTATTTTCAAAGAGGAGGAAAAAAGGGCATGCGTAATGCCAAGTTTACTTTCAATAGTGAAATTGTAAGAATCTGGACAGACCCAAAAGGAAATGGCAAGGAAGGGGTATAAAGAGCTAAGGAAAAGGGGGACGAAAGGGGAGAGAGAGGGAGAGAAAAAGAATCTCTCACCATTTCTCAAATTGTTCCAGGCAGTTTACTACTCCTGCATACAGTGTATTTGTTAAATCTGACCCAACAGGGCCTCTTGAGGGGAGCATGAGGGACACAACCCAAAAAATGAGGCTTTCTCCATCCCTCCATTGAGGAAGAGAATGATACAACTTTTCTGTGACCCAAGGGGCATCGAAGGAAGTAAACTGGCTGTGAGAGGGGGACTGAAATGGGAGGAAGCTGAAGGCCCAAGTATGGTGAATGGAGAAGTTCCATACAGAGGTGAAAGGTCAGCGTTAGTGGCTTTGTCATAGTGAGCAGACAAGGATAATAAAGGAGTGTATCAGAACCTGAACATGGTGGAATTAGCTAAGAAAATGTCCAGAGACAAGAGACTATGAGAAATTGCAATTTCATTTTTAGGCACTGATACACTGAAGGTAAACTAGATGTCATTTATTTCCCCAACTTTGAACTCATCATCTCTCAGAATACTAACTGTTCCAACATTGCCTCAGCTAAAGACCACATAATGCCCAGGAAATGAAATGTGGGGAGGTTACAGGAGTGGAGCTGGCATAAAGACCTAATGTATCTGTACTTTCTTCTAGAGACATTCAAGATAATATCAACATCCACACAGTTGAAAGAAATTCTTTCATGGGGCTGAGTTTTGAAAGTATGATTTTGTAAGTAAAGAAAAAAAACTCCAGTGGAGTAACATTTGGTTTCTGATTTAATCATCTTTCCCCTAACAGGATGCTCCTTTTGTGTTTGGGTAACTTTGGCTTTTCACCATTTAAATTTCTCTCTGCTTCAGTATTTTTCTCTCATTTCCCATCTTTACATTTCAGAATCACAACATGGAGTCATGTTAATAACGCATGATTCTGCCGTGTGATTCAAATATTTAAAGTTACTCTTTGAATGATGGTCTCCTGTGATGCAACATCTGTTCTGAAGGACAGAATAACTCCTGCATCAGTAAAGCTAGTTATTGCCTAGCAAGGCTTTTGTTGCCCCAAGAAAAAGACCAAGGAGGAGGCTGAATTTGGGAGATTTTCCCTCATAACCATGCCAAGCAGCTCCTATTCAACCCCATGCTGGGCGTGAGATGACCTCTTTTTTCTTGAAACAACCACATTTTCTAATGAGCTTCAGTTACTCCCTCTGACTTTTGGGAATGTTTTTAAATGCACTCTGTGCCATTAATGGACTACTTGGTAATCTTTTGTGCTAGTAGCCTGTGTGCCAGTTTATCCACTGCCCAAGATGGCCCAGAAAGAGAGAGCTTGGGGCTACCCAGGTGTCTGTGGGATCTACGGAAGTTAGATGAACAGAATGGCATTTGGGAAACTGGTAACTGCCATTACATCTGTAAGGAAAACATTTTATCCTCCCACTTCAGAAATTGTTGCATTTTTTAAAAATATACCAGTGTGTGTGCTTAAAATATGCCATTATGTACAAAAGGTAAGTTCCAGCCAAGGAAGAATTTCAGTCATTTTCAAAACAGTAATGCGATTCAGAGAATACCCAGCAGTAAAGAAAAAGAAAAGGGGCGGGGAGGGGCTGGGGAGAGAAACAGTAGAGATGAGGACATGCTGAAGATTAAAGCTAAGCACAGCATTTGATGTAAATTAATTAGAACAATAGGAAAGGTTTCAAAGAGACTAGCAGAGACATTGCAAGTATGAAGGACAAAAATTAAAAAATCAAAGGCATGTATTCAGAGTACATGGTATTAGACACCAATTTTAACTGAGTAATACCTAATCCTTCCCTTTAATACACTCACAACATTCGGAATTTATGCGCACCTGTATTAGAATGAGTCGATGGGGTATGGGAAATATGAGAGAAGGGGAAAGCAAAAGAAATGGATTAAAATATAAACAGAATAAAAAGTGTGCAAAATAAAAGCAATTATCCTAAAAGGGAAGAAGGAATGATTTACTCTGACTGGCCAGTGACGTGAGGGTTGAAAGAACAGTTAAAGGAGGGAAAGGAGGTTGCATCTAAGATGGGGCTTTAACAGGTACGTGGGAGGTAGCCAGGCAAAGGGCAAGCAGAGGAAACAATCATCAAGGCTATTAAGGTTTAAAAAAAAAAAGGAGGAGGAGGAAAGATAGGAGTTCGGGGAAAAGAGGGAGTCCCTGAGTAACATCAGCCTGGCGGGTTAGAGCACGAATAGACAGTGAATGGACTGCCAGGCTACATTATGGAAGGAGACTAGTGATACATGTCATCAGTTGTACCTGGATATCTGGCGCTTCTTTAAATCCTGCTCTAAACATCTTTAAATATAGTAGTTCTAAGTTACTTAATGTTAGCATGTGGCAAATCTATTGAGTATTTTATAAAAATATATCATTAAGTGGGAATGTGCAGACTGCTCGCAGTTTTCTACTATGACACACATTCTTTTTGTCCAGAACGTAAGACAGAAGGCAAGGATCCTGAGCTAAAAAGGCCTTACCTCTCCCCAAGTGTAGGCAAAGGACCTGAGGAACTAAGAACTTAGGACACAGCCTCACACACCCAAACCTACAAAGGAAATGTGCAGATCATGGCTGCTCTTCTCGGACTTCTGTTCATGGACACTGCGTGGCTCCCCAGAATTTAGAACATACTCTCCCCAAGAGGAGAGCTTTCTTAAGAGTCAATACTTCTCAGACACGTCTCTAAAGGATACATTCACTTTTGTGAGAACAAAATCTATTTTTCTTGACCTCAGATCGTCCTTAATCCATAGATAATGGAATTGGAAAATCCATACTCAAGACAGTTTAAGACTCCAGTTGTTCTTAGTTGGGGTGACACATCCGGATGCAGGGGCGCCTTCTCCCACTAAGGAAATCCAAGTGTGGTCAGAAAAAGCAGTATGGCTAAACGGCACCGAGGACTGATAAGAGTTTTCTATGCATTGGCACTTTTCAAATCTTGAGTCCCTGTTGTAAAAAAAAATTATCATATACATACACACACACACACACACACACACACACACACATATACATATATATCACATGCACACCACAATTTTTTTAAATAGCCCAATAATAATAAAGGATTATCAGATACTGGGCTAGTGTCTCAGAGGAAAATGAGCAATAAAGGTCCACCCCCGTGCTGCAACCACAGGGTCTGAATGGGGAAAACATCAAGCTATGACTGACCAAAAGAACGGCCTCAATTCAGAAAAAAATAAAATGAGCTTCCATGTGTATCAGCTCTCACCACGTCCCAGGCATAGGAGAGGCTCACTCGATGTGCATTTCCTCCTTTCCTCAATTGCTTCCATCTCACTTGCCTGCCCCAGCGGGCTTTAAGAGGCCGGTCCCCCAGTCCCCTCACTCTTTAGGCTGAGAGCAGATTCTGCTTCTGGAGCCTCCCGAGCCTCTACTGAGGCCACAAACACATAAAGATCAAAGAAAACCATGATCCAGTTATTCTTTAGCTGATGCTTTGCCCAGGTTGTCCTTGTCATTGTGGTCATTGCCATCATCACCATCATGTTTTAAAACCAGCACTGTATCTCTTAAGAGACTAAGAGTACACATAATCAATGTCAGCTTCTCTTTGTTAGTAGTTCGAGTGTTACAGCCTAATGTAAAGCCTAGGGCCGGAGTTCTGGACATCACTTTTTTTGTATGTGTAATGATCCAATGACATTAAAAACTTCCACCCCCTCCCCATATGATGGTATCTCTTGACTGAGAAAAATCCATAAAGACAAAAGCCTACTTCAAATACAGTAATTCTTTTAAATCCATCTATATATTATTTAATCATAGCAAGATCTATTTGCAGGAAATTTATGTACAGAAATATCTAGTCTACAGAAACATAGGTGGAGCCCACCTGGATTTACATACCCTTTTGTGTTAGATGAGGGGTCAGCCAAATCCAGCCCATGAACTAGTACTGGTTTATACAAGTGAACATTTTGATGACAGGGAACACTGACGCTAACCTAAATTAAGCAAGATGGTACCTTGCCCAGGGGAAAAAAAAAAAAACAAAAAACATGCTTTTCAATAGACCTCTATTTAAAAAAAAAAAAAAAGTACTCTATTATTATAAGTTTGGTCAAAACCTTTGTCAACATTGTTTAGTACATACCTATATAAAATACCTATGTAGTATTCTCCATTTTGTCTCTTGGCCCACAAAACCTACAATGTCCTGCCTGGCCCTTTACAGAGAAAGTTTGCTGATCCCTGTGGTTGATTGAAAAATCTCAGGGAACTACATCCCATAGGTTAGGGGCAGCTGTCGCAGCAATTCACTACCTGGGACAGGCTGACAAAGACGTGAGCAGGCTAGATGGCTGGAGTCCAGCCAGGGAGTTGCAAGGCAGGTGGGATGCAGGGATACACAGCCACTCTTTGGCCATCAGAACCCACCAAATGGTTGCTGAGGTTTTAAAAAGATTTACCTTGCTCCTGTCTGGATTTTTTAATGTAAACTGGTTTTCAGGAGGAAGGAAAAAAAACATATGGTTGCTGTCCTGTGATTTTAAGTGTTTCTAGCTACCCATTGCAAGCCAGAAAATAAGAGTTCAGAATATGCAGGAGCCTCTCGGGGTCAGCTTTTCAAACACTGTTATCTGTAAACCCACTGAGCCTGACAAGGAAAAGAATCTGACAGCAAATCAAGAGCAGGTGGTCAAGGGCTCTTCAGGCTAAGCTCTCCCGGCCTTGGGTTTTGTTTTTGTTTTCAGGCCCATCCAGGAGCACAGCAGTGCGGAGCTGTCGGCCCAAGGTGTCCTTGGTCTCCCCTAACCTGCTCGCTGTCCTTTGCACAATCAGGCTGACTGTTCCACATCCAGCCCCCATCAACCACAGAACCCCTTCTTGTTCCCGCTCACACTACTGCGCCCTGCCACAGCCCACAGTCTCTGTAATTGATTTCTCTTCCTTTCTGGCTTAACCCAGAGCCACCTCCACAAACCTCCAATAACCAGGTCCCTGTGGGTCACAGGAGATGTTCAGGTTGTCTGACAGCTTAATTAGATCACTTTTTGCTGACAGCCAGGCCTGCTGCTATGGGTGAGCATGGGTGAGAGGCTTAAGGCCTTAGAGAAAGGGGATACAACATGTTCTTTGTCTTATAAACATTTGTCCAATAATTGCATGATTTCAGTCCTTCAGGATGGGAAACACCTTTGTCTTATCCCTCCATGGCAACATCTCTGCACACTAATAATGTGCGTGAAGACCGTACAGGATGCAGGTGGTAGGCCTAAGTGTGCCTTTTCAAAATTAATTTTTCCCCCCTCTGGAAAGGTAATACATGCACGTAACGCAAACTTCAAACATCACATGAGGTCATACAGTGATAAATCAGCCTCCCTCCCACTCTTGTCCCTGAGCCTTACGGGTGGCATTTTATTTATGCCAACAACCTGCAATGTCTGACCTTGCCCCAGTGCTTCCAATTATGAAACCCCTGTATTGTTTGCATCTGACATTATTGGTTTTTTAATGGGCCTTTTATTTCAGATGGCTGAATAAGAACGGCATTCAAGAAGTACACAACTGCGCATTCAATGGAACCCAACTAGATGAGCTGTAAGTAGCCCTGACTATTCTTCCAGGCCATTTAGAGGGAAATGGCTCTTACAACAGTGATATTTATGTGGCTTTGTGTTTCCCTTCTTCTCTGAACTCCATCCCCAGGAATCTCAGTGATAACAATAATTTAGAAGAATTGCCTAATGATGTTTTCCAGGGAGCCTCTGGACCAGTCATTCTGTAAGTAGCTTCCCCTGTTTCCATGTGCTAGAGATCAACATGTACAAGTTAGAAGTCAACTTTCTCCAATTCAGAGAGGCTTCCCATATAGGGTTGGCAATGAAGGTCAGTTTTTATCCGTGTCATCTACAAAGACTTCCAGGGACAATTTCGGGCTGATCAACATCCTGACTTTCAATAGTGTAACAGCAACTATTATTTAATGAGCACTTACCAAGCCCCAGACAGTGTTTTAAAAGCTTAAAATGAATTTTCGAATTCAATCCTCATAAAACCTCTGTGGAAGGAGCTGTTGTTCCCATTTTAGAGAAGGAAAAACCAGCTTCCATGGAGGGGTTAACTAACTCATCCCAAGTCATGCAAATTTTGGAGCATGTATTTAACACCAAACTGGTCTGACTCAGAGCACAGGTTCTCAACTCTTCTGCCATACATTTCTTCCCTGGAAGGGAAAGCACAGGTCTCCTTCCTCACCTTCAATGTCCAGGAGTATCTTTCCCTGAGAGATCCCCACACACACTTATTTTTGGATCCTCTTTGCCTCGATTCAGATCTCTTGGGCTCCATTCAGTGCCCCACAGCCCTGCAGCAGCACCCCTCCTCCCGGGGCTTGCTTCCTCATCTCCATCTCTCCCTCCACGAGGAACCATCCCCATTTCTCTTCTCATGGGCCACTGACTTTCCACTAGAGTCAGGCCAGCTGCCACCCCTTCCCTGGCCACCTCAGCCAATAGTGAATTCTTCCTCCTCTGACTTCTACAGCCTTCACGGTGGCAGGGACCCCAATCTCCAAGAGCTTTTAAAAAATGTGTTTTCCTGGACTCTCAGCAAGACCTACCCCATCTACTGATGAAATGTACTGCAGGAAGGAAGGAACCAAGAAGGAAGAAGTCAGATGTAAGAAGAAAGAGTGAGCACAGAAATAAACAAAGAAAAAAATCTCAGGTTTTACTAGATGATCCGTCTACAGCCCGCCCAAGGTGAATTTTGGCATTTGAGAGCCACTAGACTGCACCTTGTATTTGGCAATTAATATAGGCTCCCACGTGTGGTTACCTCTCTCCTTCCCTCCCATCTGTCAACATAACTTTCCTTTTCACTCAAAAGCTTATATTCTCCTGCAGGTTGGAACCTAGTGTATCTCTAGAATTAGACCGTGTAGGGTAGAGCAGAAACTCCACAAATGGTTTTTATTGACAATAGAGCGTGTGTTTGACCCATATACAGGATTCTGCCTCTTTGAAAAAGTTCAACGATTATTCTAGTATGCCTGCCTTGAGATGGGCAATATATGCAAAAGAAGGAAGTGTCAGCATGATTAAAGCAGAGAGGCCAGAGCAGACGACCTTGATTTAAAACCATTCCTTTGCCTCCATAAGCCTCCATCTCCTCACAGAAAGCTTATATTCTCCTGAGAGAGTCAGACAATAACTAAATATGCACCCTAAAGTAACAGGTCACAATGTGTGCTAGGAAATACCAGGTAGTTGCCAAGCATAAGAGAGAGTGCCAGGCATACGGTCCATCTGCTCTAATATACCAAGTACTTAGAACTTGTAATGCTTAATGTTTCCTCCTCTTCAAGGACTCGGGAGACAAATAGACTTAGAGACAGTGCTGTTGATGTCTCTGACCGCCCCAAGAGCAGTTTGTCAATTTCCCTTACCTGAAAGTCCTAAGGATTTTGAATATTCCTAAAGCACCTCTATCTGTTCTGGCAGAACGTGTCTGTGGTGGGATAGGTTTCCATT
This sequence comes from Callorhinus ursinus, assembly GCF_003265705.2. NCBI lineage: Eukaryota > Metazoa > Chordata > Mammalia > Carnivora > Otariidae > Callorhinus > Callorhinus ursinus. The sequence goes on from NW_027397072.1 coordinate 71,710,661, forward strand.
ATGTTAGTTGTAGCGGGTATACTATTAAATCATAGCTCCTTAACCACTCTGCTACCGTGAACATTCGAGTTGGACTGGATCCTCAACCAGCTCATTACCCAGGCAACCAAAACCAGAAATTTAAAGTGACCTGCTGAACATCAGACTGCCACCGTAAGTGGCAGAGCTGGGACCAGAAACTAGGTCTTCTGCCTTACATTCCATGTATTCCCACCATATCATGTTGTCTAAAGCACATAAGTTCGTCTAATCAAACGACTCAAAGTTATACAGTTGGCTGCGAACCACAACAGAGGGTGAAAATATTTGTAAGCACCAGACTCCCAGCCTAAGAACACCAGTGAATGATAAGCACAGACAACACAAAGCACATCTCCTACAGGTGCATCATCAGGCCCCAGGCTGAGGCACTGTGCCATGTGTCTCATCTGAGCGTCTAATGGAGAACATGGACATGAATCCCTCAGCCAGTCCTGCCATGTATGCCATCGGGAAGTGGGATGTCACCATCACAAGCAGCTCCACAGGGTCCTCAAGTTACAGGTGCATTTTTCAACCCTTTTACCACAGGAACAGATCTGGCCAGAATGAAGTCAGTAACATTTACAGAAAATCCAAAGGAATTATCAAGCACTTGCCATGACTTAAAAGGGTAGAGGGTGATAATACACTCCCACATCCTTTCATTGCAATGCATGATATATGTGCAAGATCCTGGCCAAAAGCCCAGCCTATAATTGCTAGTCTCCTCCTCCTCCCCTTAAGGGCAAGAGGATTGATCACTTCAAACATCGAGCCTCCCATACTGGGGCTTTCAGGTTAGTCTGCAGAGGTCCTTCCAATCTCTGCTTGCTCAACTAGGATTCTATGGCCTATGCCATTTCTCACTCCTACAACCTGAGGTGCCAACCCCAGCCAAACCCTGGCCTGAGAGCTGCTTGCTGAGGTGTGTGCAGAGAACGAGCCCACCCCAGGTGCTACGGGTTGATGAGTAGGAGAGGGGCAGACTGTTCAGACTGCTTTTGCAGAGTAGATGCTTGGGCTAGGACTTTGATTGTGCATTGGGTCAGATTCCCGTTCCCCCAAATAAGCCTGTGATATGGATGTGTGCATGCAGGAGGTTGACTGGGGAGTGCTATCGGGGTATGCGGGAAGTACTTGCTGGGAGTAGAATCAGGCTAAGAGGGAAGTCAAACTGCAATGCATTTGCAACAGAAGCCTCATCCAATCCCATGGGAGCTGTGCAGTTGAGATGGCCCTTCAAAGTTTCACTGAATTACGGCAAAGAGCCAGTCCTCTTCATCAACAATCACATGATGCAGGCTGTCCATGGGGAGGAGGCAAATCGTGGCTAAGTCAGGAGAAGGCATTTCCAGAGGAGAGCTCAGCTACTAGCCACTCAGCTGGGAGTGGTTCCAAGTTTGATCATGCATCACCATCACTAGGCATGCTTGTAAAACCCTGGAGTGCAGGCCCCACCCCCAGAGTCAGACTCATCAGGTCAGGAGTGGGCCTAAGAAGCTCCATCTCTAATAACTTGCCCGGTGAAGCTGCTGTTGCTGGTCCAGAAAGCACACCGAGGATCACTGCACTAGAACGAATGCTGAGAATAGGGAAGCTTCGCCCTGTTTCCAGGGTAGCTCCTCCACAAGCTAACTGCCGTGAATCTCCCTCCCCAATAGGCTTAGTCCTTTATCCCCAGTAGATGCATGCAAAGGATGCCAAGAGAGTGAAGGGAAGGGCACCCAAACCAATGGTACTCCTTTACTGAAGACAAAAATTTTTAATTGAGTGGAAAACAGGGAACCTCTCAACACCTAAGAGTGCAATGGTGAGATGTTCCACTGCAAAAAGAAACAGATGTGGAGAAAGCCAGGGACACATATGCACGCTCCTCTGAGTTTCAGAGGAGAAGCCTAGCATCTCTATTTCCCCCTCCAGAGTCTTGACCTTGACCATCAGTGGCCATCTCAGTTTTCACCTAATATTCTAAACTCAGTCAAGTTTGGGGTGTGTGTGGGTGTGTGTGGGTTTTAAGCAATCAAGCAATTGCTGTTTCCTTGGGAAACTGTTTCCTGTGGGGAAAATTTAATGCATTGCCTTTGCAGGCTGGAGCCAGTACAATCATATTCTGATGGTTTATCAAATTGATTTGGCTATAGCTCAGATTCATTTGATAGTTCAGATTCAAACACTGAGTTATTTGTATAAGAATGATTCTCTTCCATTACCAGTGTACCCACAGTCCTATAGATAGTAAATTGCCTTTTTATTCCGCCTGGGATCATGAAAGAGAGGTCTTCTAGCCATCTGTCAGTGTAGTATATACACCAGAAATGTGCTCTCACTTATGGAAATGATTGACCTGTAATAACATCTTTGCTGGAAAAAAAGAAATTGTTCAAATCAAATTTGTGGCACTGGCTATAACACACTTTATTAAATGGGGCACAGAGTGCAATTTAACTCCTGCCTCTCCTGACTCAGTGCCTTATTACTGACAGCTGTCTCCCTTTTTCGTTCTGTGTCTCAGAATCAGGAATGCTAACAATGTTGAACAATTTAGGATTACTAAATCTCTTAAGCCCCAGCCATCATCCCATTATGTCTCCTGTTGGTACTTTTCAGGATTTAAATTCTCAAAACCAGTCACTGCCAAATATAGCATGTGCTGAAATGTTAACCAAAGTGACATCTTAAAAAAAAGAAAGACTGCAGTCATTAGACCAGCCTGAAAGACAAGGATTAAAAACACCAGCCCACGACTAGCCTTCCCCGCCCCCCACACCACCCAGCCCAGCAGCCCAAGGTGATAAACCTTCACAGCTATGCCCTGAGCATATTGGCTCACACATGTCCTACATTTAGTAGATGTTGACTGAGCACCTACTGTGCATGCGGTATTCTGCCAGGTGTAAGGGATGGAGAGATTTAAAAACAAACAATGTCTGCCCTAAAGTATCTCATTCTGGTCGAGGGACAAATGTTACTGTCCAGAACAATATGCTCTGCAGAAATTTTCCTCAGGAGGCTATAGTAACAGAGCAGATGCCCAATAAATCTTTGTCATGTGATACAGTGACTTTAACAGATGAAGTGACAGTGTGTGGGGAAGAGAACGCTTATGTCTGACTTCCTGCAACAGTCACTTCATTCCCTTCCCACCTTCAATCCTTTCTCCTTCCAGTGCACTTAACACGGATTTATAGGCACCTACTACGTGCCAGGCTCAAGGTTCTCAAGACTAATCCTATAAAAACACAGCTTTCAGTAAGTTGTTAGTCTGCTCATTATAAATTCTGGACTCTTCTACCTGGCTTTCGAGGCTCAGAGATCTAATCTCATCCCTTTGTTCCTCAAAATATGGTTGGACAGAATAACCATTCTGAAAACTCCTCACTTGCTATGCTTTGTGTTCTGGGCCTCTCTCCAAGCCCACCTTTAGCCAATAGTCATAATAATCCACTTCCATGAAGATGTGAGTAACGGATAAGGTCTTATTTTGTTACCCTCCCCATCCCCCACCCCCCGCCAGACATCTGCATCCTAAGCATGGAAAGTGCTTTTACAGAGAAATTGAAATCAAACATTAGACTTCCAGTCCATGAAGAAAGATCATAGCCAGGGAAAAGAGAGAGAGAGAGAGAGAGTGTGTGTGTTTTAGGGGAACAGAGAGCAGAAGTGGGAATATTTGTAGTTCAGTCTCAACCACACTCAACACTATCCACTTATCTTTGTCCCTGCTGATATAAATTTCTATGGATTTTTCTTAATCCATGGAGATAAGAGAGAAACATTTTTCTGCCAGTCCCAAACTTGGAAGTCTTGGTAAGTCCCATGTTTACTCCACTCCAGCAAGTATCCAGCAAGCTGTAAGTCAACCCTTCTATAAAGACTTTTATTCCCCTATCACCCTGGAATTACTTTGCTAAAGACTGGTTTTACTGTAAGTGACGCTACATCCCTCTCCTTCCAACCACTCCCTCCTTTCAACATCCACCGGCAGAAGATCTGGATCCCAGGACTCTGACAAGATGCCTTAGCCTCATAGCGCAAAACCACCTAGTGCTAATGACAACAGCTCATGTATTTTGTACCTGTGATAAGGAGGAATCTGCAATACAAGCTAGCTCCGGAACACTGAGCAGGCAGAAAGACTCCAAAGCTTCCCAATCTAACACCTAGGCACTGGACTGCATTCAGGTCAATCCACCCAATACATTATTCTGCTGCTTCTCTCATACATGCCTATCTCCTTGTAAACTTCGCACAAGGTTGCTCCCTTCCTTGGTGCTTTGATACTCTGAGTCACATAGAATTGCCTGCTGCAGAAGCACCATTTTGCTGAGCAGCCTCGAAATCCAGGTTTCCTCTCTGTCTGCCTTGCAGTCTTCTCCCTTTAGAATGGCCCTCCTGGAAGACTTGCTCCAGCCTCTCATCTGTACTCTGATGCTGATAATGAGGCATTTCTGCTCATCAGAGGACTATCTACTGAGTAGATTTCATGAGCCCAGCCCTATGCTCAATACAATGTCTAACACAAAAGTATGTTAATAATCCAAGCTCTCAAAACATCTGAAATCTGAGCAGACAAAACAAAGATACATGAAAAGTCAAGCAGTATGAAACAACAGAAGAGATAACACAAGGCGGGAGATTCTTTGAAACTGCCAGAAGTTAGGGGACATCACAGGTGGCCTGGGTGACCTAGCTCTTCCTCTCCCATATCCTTGTTCAGTGTCACTCCCCAGAGTCTCTTCAAACAAAGCGACAATTTTCTGGGGGCTTACTACATGAAAGGCACTGCTGAGAATGCAAGGAGCCCTCCACCATCAAGGAGAGAGAAAATGCAAATACAAGGAGCTAGTGTATAAAACAAAAGCTAGTAAGTGGTGAGAAAGGCATAAAATGTACAGAATATAACACTATTGCCTTCGTAATGGCTTTCAAGGAAAAACAGCTCCACAGCTGTTAAAAATGATGGAGACAACAAAATCACAGAGACGTCAGGGAGAGTTTGGGATCTCTATTATGGCATAAAACCTATCCTAAAACTTGATGGCTCAAAACAATCATTCCATTTGGCTCATAATCGTGTGTTTCAGAAATGTGGGTGGCTTGTCTCTGATCCATGTGGTATCAGCTCAGGTGGCTGGGGTGATCTATGTCCAAGTGGTCCCTTTCACTCCCATGCCTTGGGTATCAGTGCGCATCATTTCTCCCTCTCTCTCCTCTCGCTCCCTCCCTCCCTCCACACACACACACGCACACGCACACACACACACACACACAGTATCTCATCCTCTAGGACCTCTACACACCGCTTAGATTTTTCGCAGCATGGCGGTCTCAGGGCATTCAGAGTTCTTTCATAGCAGCTAGGGCTCTGTGAGACCAATATAGAAGCTGTCAGCTCTCTTAAAGTCAAGGTCCAGAGCTGGTAAAGCAACACTTTCATCATACTCTATTATAGTCCAAAGGCATCACAGTACAGCCTGAACTCAAGGGAAGGGCAAGTAGACCCTGTATGGAAAAAGTGTAAAGAATTTGCAGTCCTCTTTAATCTACCACAGTATATAAGACGAGAGCACAGCACTGCACGGAATATAAAAATTTGTTTATTTTTAGAAATCTTAATGTGTTTTTTTTAATATATTCTGAACTCAAGGGGGGAACATATCTAAGAAAAAAGTGTCCTCTGTTTTATATTGCTTGCTTTTAAAAATATGAAAAATGTTCATGGTAGGTAACAATTGCCCTGGTTTCAATTGTTCCTAAGGACTTTTTTTTTTTTATGCCTTCATCTTATTCCTCGGATGGAGCCTTGAACTGTTTTAGACAAAATGAGCAGTCTTTGCTTTCTTTCACATTTGAGGCGGGAGAAAATCCAGATGAAAGAAGAACTTGGACATGGAGACCAGAGCAAGTGTCAATAGCAGAACTGGCCAGTGGAGCAATGGTGTGAAGACAGAAACTAGAAGAGATCTTCTAGGGCAGAGAAGGATGTTGAGAAGCTCCAGAACAATGGGAAGTGTAAGTGGAGAGCAGGCCAGAGCAGCTGGATCACTGAGCAGTGGAGAGTCAAGACTTAGCACAGGGACAAAGATTTATGGATCAGATTCTTATTTTCAGGGACCCCAGCTCTGAAGAATCCTACTACTTTGGAGATAACCAGAAAAGATACCTTGGAACACCAGAACTTTCACCCTATGGTGATAGCAATGAATGTTGTGAGAAGTGGCTCATTCCAGACATATCTGAAAAGTAAAGCCAAGATGTTCTGCTGAGGGTTTGCATATGGGGTGTGAAAGAGGAGCCAAGCATGCCTTTCAAGTTCTTGCATTAACAAGTGGAGAGGCCACAAGTGGAGCATGTTTGGGGGACAACCAGGAGCTCAATTTCTAATACCCAAGATTTGGCCCTCCCATTAGACGTCCAAGTAGAGATTTTAAGGAGGCAGCTAAATTTAAGAGCCTGTAGTTCGGGAGAGAAGAGTCATCTAGAGATAAATATAGGTGATCCATCAACATATAAATGGTGTTTAAGCTGTCAGACTAGATGAGTAAGCCTACAGATTAAGGGAAAATAGAGGAAAGAAGTCTAGGCTCTGAGCCAATGGGTACTCCAACAGTTGGTGGTCAGGGAGGAACCAGTGAAGAAGAAACATCCAAAGCATTAGGAGACAAATATATATTACTAGATACCAAGCAAATTGTATGTACTTAAAATATTTTCAAAAATACATAAAGCAAAATATATATATATTTTATTTATATATAAATATATAAAGCAAAAACTGGCAAAACTAAAAGTAGTAGTATACAAATCCAAAATCATAGTTGGAGATTTTAATGCACTTCTGAGTAGTGATAGAACAAGCAAGCAAAAAAAAAAAAAAAATCGGAAAGCACACAGAGTATCTGAATGACAGACGCCAAGTTTACCAAATTTGTCAGCACTAACAAGGAAGGGACTAAGTGAAATATACATAGGTATTACATAAAGGTAATCATTAGCTCTCCAACGTACATTTGCCTAAATATCAAGCAGAGGATAAGCAGTCCAGGGATTAGCATTGGTAGGTAACCACTACTGAAGGTAGGACCTGAGGAGCAAGTGAGGAGAAGCTGGATCCTCAGCAGATCGAACGACGGTTGAAGTCATAGAGGAACCGTTGCCTGAGGCAGAGGATGGATGAGAAATGCCTTAACTTTTACCCCTCCTCCTAGCCTCAATCTCCTACCAGTTTCATTTGCTGAACCCAGCAAAGCTGATTGACAAGGGGGTATCTGGGAAATGGAACCTGCAGAGGCCATTCCTTCTGAAATACAAACCAGAGCACAGAGAAGGGCACAGAATGGATGGTAGAGACACCAGGCAAATGACCCACACATCACATCCAATGCTTTGTACTTCAAAGTACATGGGGAATCATTAAACAGTTTTAAGCAGGAAGCCACAATCTAACTGGGTGATATTTTTGTAAAAATACCAATCCGCAGTGTAAAGATTGCACTGGACAGATGGGGGGGAGGGGGGGAGGGAGGGAGGGAGGG
>NW_027397072.1:71718316-71765787 GCF_003265705.2 Callorhinus ursinus
GAGGGAGAGAGAGAGAGAGAGAGAGAGAGAGAGAGAGAGAGGGAGAGAGAGGGAGAGAGAGAGATGGTTGTGACAGGTAATTTTATTTGTCAACTTGACTGGGCCATGGGATGCCCAGATAGCTGGTAAAACACTTCTGGGTCTACCTATGAGACTCTTTCCAGAAGAAATTAGCATTTGAATCAGGGGACCAAGTAAGGAAGATCACCCTCCCCAATGTGCGTGGGCATCATTCAACCAACTGAGCGCCCAAAAAGAACAAAAAGGCAAAGAAAAGACAAATGTGCTTGCTTTCTTCTGGACTTGGAATATCCATTTTCTCTGGGCATCAGACATTGGAGCTCCAGGTTCTCAGGCCTTTGGGCTCTGGGACTTAGACCAGCGGCCTCCCTGTTCACAGGTTTTTGGACTTGGACTCAATTATACCACCAGCTTTGCTAATTCTCCAGCTTACAGATGGCATGTGACAGGATTTCTCAACCTCCATAATCCCATGAGGTGATTCCCATAATAAATCTCTTCCTATGTATCCCTTTATATCCTATGGGTTCTATTTCTCTGGAGAACCCTGACAAATGCCATGGTGACAAGAAGAACAGTTATGAGACTACTGCCTTTCTCTAGGTGACCTAAACTAAAGCAGTGGCAGAGAAGTGGACTGATTTGAAAGAGACATAAAGTCGGACCTAAGAAGACAAAAAACCCAATGTCCAAGTGAGGTAGAGTGAGGAGTCAAGGAAGACTTCCAGTTTCCAGTTTGAACAACGGGGGGAAATGGAGGAGTCATTCGCTGAGATGGAAAAAAAACAAAAGGAGGAACACATTTACATGGAAGGTGGTAAATTTAGTTTTCATACTTGAAAGTCATTAAAATGGTGGGGTCTGATGGACAACTGATGATCTGGGCCTGAGGTGCAGAAGTAGGATCTGAGCTGGGATTTACATTCAGAAGCCATTAGCATATCCCTGGTATTTGAAACCAACAAAGTGGGTAACATCACCTGGAAGGTTATTTACAGTCAGAAAGGTACCTGAGGTTGGAGAAACTCCAATATTTAAAGGAAAGAGAGAGGAGAAAGAGTAACAAAATCACAAGTTAAAGATGTCGGAAAAAATTAAAGAGGATGTGATGCCATGAAAAAGTCTCAGAAAGGAGGAATGTTTTACACGCGAAATATAACTGAGAAATGGAGAAGCTTAGAATGAAGAGACAACCTTGTTGAGTATTGTTTCTCTAGGGGTTAGAAAGAAACTGGACTGGATTATGAGGAAATAGTTATCAATAAATGATGTCACTATTTTAAGTTTGATTGGGAAAGAGGTGACAGAGAGAAGCAGTTGGGGTGGGTTTCATTGGACAAAACGAAGCATTAAGAATTTTTGAGAAATCAAACGAATGATGCAATGACAACAAAGTTTTGAGAATATAATTTTCACCAGACTGTGAGAACATATGTGGTAGCAAATATATTTTCATACCCCCAAGTTTCATTGCTCTGAGTACCCACCGCTTTGACTTAGAGGAATGCAGACATGAGAAGAATCTCCTTCTCCACATATATCCAAGTGTGCTGAGATGAGTCCATTCCGGTCATCACTTGCTATGACCCCCATCAGAAGCACTCCTTCATGTCCAACTTGCCGGCCCCAACAGGTCTAAGCTGGTACTATTGAAAGTTCCTTGCTCCCACCAGCTGGTCTTGGTTGTTTTGAGAGTTGCAGCTGCCAACCAAGCTGCCAGCTAAGCACCTAATGTCACTGATGCAGGTGCCAGAGAGAATGGGATTCGGAGCCCTCCAGGGACACGGCCCTGATTAGATGGTCCATTTCTGGGGGCTTCCATAGATCCCCGCTGATTTGCCCCGATAGAGACTCCTACAAAGCAAGGACAACTGTGTACTCGAGACAGAGGCAGAGACAGAGATACAGAGAGACAGACAGACAGAGATGTTTATAAGAATAGCTACCAGTCATTAAGTGCTGTCTATTAGCCAGGAAGTTTTCTGTGTACTTTTAACTCATTTAACTGTCCCAACAACCCTCTGAAGGAGCTAGGATTATGACCATTCCTATTGTATGGCTGAGGAAACAGACATGGAGAAATGACATGACTTTACCAAGGTCACAGGGCTAATAGGTAGAGGGGTGGGAAACATATACAGGCTAGTCCGGCTATGCTGTGCCCACCACTCTCTGGCGCCACTTGGACTTCGTGCTGAGGGTGCCTCTACTGCCCACCAGACTCCTCTTCCCCTTATGGTATGTTTCTTCTTACCCTTTTCTGAAATTGGGCCACAGATTCCATCCCTAGCTCATCACAGATATTTTTATAGCTGACTTCACATTGGGTAGGAAATGGCTTCAATCTTTTAGATATCCACTAACTTACGTAGGTCCATTTCAAGACAGACTCTAAAAGGGGAGATGGCTGAAGTCAAGCCCCAGGTCAGGCAGGATGTGAGTATATCTGGGAATCAGAGAGACCTGTTATCTAAGTCCTCCTAATGCAAACACAAGGGCCAGGGCTCCAGGAGACCAAATGTCCTAGTAGCTGTATACGGATCTGACTGAGGTGTGTTGGATCTACTGGCATCTCCCTCCTCACCCATGTTAAGAATATCCCTACTGTGTCTGCCATTCTGCCTGCCAACCAAGCAGAAAATTTTAGGTCCATGATAATCATGTTATATTTATGTTTTATCCTTCTAGAGACATTTCAAGAACGAGGATCCATTCCCTGCCTAGCTATGGCTTAGAAAATCTGAAGAAGCTGAGGGCCAGGTCAACATACAACTTGAAAAAGCTTCCCAGTCTGGATACGTTTGTCGCTCTCACGGAGGCCAGCCTCACCTACCCTAGCCACTGCTGCGCCTTCGCAAACTGGAGACGGCAAATGTGAGTCTTTCCATGTCCAACCCTTGAGCCCCACTTGGACATTTCTCCAGTGCAGAACTTGGTCCACAACTTCTATATATCTGCAGCATGACGAGAATCCACTTAAAAGACCTCCCAGGTTAAAGCCCTTAGGCATATTCTAGATCAAAGCTTCAGTACTGTGAAGCGTTTCTAATTTTCTTGAGAATGGGCTCACGACAGAGGGCTACACACAATGGTAGATCACCTTCCAAATATTAAGGGAGGTAACATGAAAAACTCCAGACTGTATAGCACCTGACTCATAGCTGATGCTTCATGAATATTCATTCCCTTTTTCCTTGGTACCAATATGGGTTTATTCTTCCAGTCCCACACTGTGCCACCTATGTGTGTCCCAGAAAGCAGCCAAGTCAACTCTTGAGGGGAGAAGGATAACGGCCACACCAGAGACCGACGCACACACGCACAGTACAGCCCAACCCCTCCAAGACTCCCTAATCCATCTTCGGATGCTAGCACCTCACAGGGAGGACAAAGATTGGGACATCTGTTCGCTTTGGCTTTCAAGGTTGGTCAAATTTGAAGAAGCCCAGAAAAAGAGGGTAATCCAGACAGAGATAAAAACCAGGAGGCAACTGGTTAAAAAAGATGAGGAAATCATACAGAGGATCTGGATAAAGTAGAGAGGAAATATTTTGGAGATTGCACATAAAAGTTCCAGACATTGAAAGGATCCATTGCATATAGAATGCACCGGATATCAGGAGTTCTCAAAGCCCGCACCCTCCCCGAGCTCACTGACACAATCCACACCATGCACTCACACTCAGATGATGACTTACACACTCTTGTGCAGCACCCCAGCACTAACACAGCTCCCTGTGTCCTCATTCCACTGCATGGTACGGTCTCCTCTCTTGTTCAACCTTTAACACACATTCACCTGCCCATGTAGACTTAGCCCCCGCTCAAAAGCAAGATAAAGCAAAAACAAAACAAAGCACGGTATATATCTAAAATGTTGTCCAAGTAACTAGGAGTCCCCACTCACACCCATTAGAAGGATTTGCAGGAAAAGGGCTACTTTTCAGAAATACCATGCATCAGGGAGGCACTCTCCAGAATTGGACACTCCTCACACATTAGCCCATGGGTCAGGGAACTTCTTCCTGACGACTAGAATGTGTAAGGGCTTGGGCTGAGGCACAAGGTTTGCCTCTTTTGTATTCCAGACAAGAGTTATTCCAGCCGGGGCAAGAAAGATACCAATTTACCAACAAAACCCTGGAACTCATACCCTTCCGCAGAAATCTCAAAGGCTGTCAAGATCACTGTAAGAACTGCATGTAATCTGCTGTCTGGCCCAGGTGCTAACATGCCACAGGAATATGTTACCTGACTGTCCTGCTCAGACTCCGCTGGTCTTGCCACCCCTGGTGGCATACGTGTAGCTTCGGGGTTCTTCTCAACCGGAAATCTCTAGGTCGGTCTCATATTGTCCCGGGACTTGAAGCCTTCCCGGACTGCCTCCAGACCCCCTGGCTCTCACCCTTTCTAGGTCCCTATTATAATTTACCATCAGGGCCTGTCTGGTAGAGCAAAGGAGAGGCCCACCCCTCTCCTAGCAAGAGGTGCCAAAACAGAGTAACAAAAATTGCAGCGGGCATTTAGTCTCTGTATTTAACAAACTTACGAACACAAAATTAAATAGGTATGCTATTCATAAGATAACTGCAGGGTTGTTGTTTTTTTTTTTTTCTTTAACGGTGGCATTTCATTGTATACCACAGTAGGTGTGTTTTAGTAACAAGATGCAAGCTTAAAATTGTATGATACAATTGTTCTTCCAATCCTCATTTGACAACAATGCCCAAGATATAAACGTTAGGCCCTTGTGACTGTGAGGTTTTGTCAACGGCCCTCCTGAACTATCACCGAAAGACCTTATTAACTACACACCTGATCTATCCTGAACCATGTAGCTCTTCGTCAGAGTTCTGCACTCAGCTGGTAATGTTATTTTGCTCATTTTGTGATGTTAGTTTTATTTAGGCCTTTTCTTCACAACAAGATTTTAAACTGATGCACTGTGGCATAGACATCTAAGTGCTCACACAGGGCCTGGCCCCCAGCATGAACTCAGGAAGTCATGCGGTCATCTGTCTTGGTATTGCTCACATTGGCTCAGTTCTCACTGCCCAGCTCTGTGATTCTTTGCAACTTTATCTCATATAATTCTCGTAAAGGCAATAATATTTTTATTCCCTCCTCAGAGGCAGAAACAGAGGCTCAGAGACAGTAAATAACTTGACCAACACCAACCAGAGTCAGATCCAAACCCTCTGCTTTGTTTCCAAAGCTCAGACTCTAGGCCACTCCGTTACACACTTCCCAAGAACCTGTCCAATGATTTATCAAGGTCCAAGAATACCACTTTTTAAAATGACCCTAACCTGAATTCCCAACTCTTTATGATGTTTATTATTTGCTAAGGTACTACAAAGGCAAGACTATATTCCCTCATTTCTATTTTTGTTTCTATTATAAGTGATATACACTTATATGTGGAGGCCCTGATGGTAAATTATAATAGGGACCTAGAAAGGGTGAGAGCCAGGGGGTCTGGAGGCAGTCCGGGAAGGCTTCAAGTCCCTTTTCTACACTCATGTGATTGGGTCATTTCTGTTTCAGGAAAGGGAAGCATCAATATTTAACATAAGTTAGGAGCATTATCCACAGTAAGAATCTTCACAGAAGCCAACATAAGCCCCAGGAAGCAAAGACTGTCCCTAGATGGTTAAGTCAGATCTGTTTCAATGAACCGAATTGTCATCTGCAGGCACCAGGTTACTTACTTTCTGTTCTTAGAATTGGGCTGCTGCTAATCCGATGACAGGGTTTAGGAATCACAAGTTAGATGAAGGACCATAGTGCTTCTCTTGTTCCCCCAGGGCCCATCTCTGAGCTCTGTCTCACCTTTCTTGTAAGATCTCTGATGGAACCGAAAGATTCTCTGGCATTTTCAATTACATGTATGTTACTGTTTTGCTCCATTAATGCAACCTGTGAGTGATGGGAGAAGCCCAACCAGTCTCTAAAAACAAAGAGGACACATTCTCCAGAGGAGTGGGGGGGGGGAAAAAAAAAAAAAGAGTCCTTGGGCCAAGGGACGATGACTTCCTGGCAATTCAGTTCACTTCCCAGAGGGGAGAAAAGGAAAGCATTCTCCCTAATAGCCTCTTCTTGTAGATGTTGACAGGGAAAAGTTCAGTCAGTATGTTGGAACACTTAACCAGGACCCCGCCTTCAGTATCAAATGCCACCTTTACCTCCTCTACTCCCCCAGCTGCTCTCTCTTTATGGGGGATTCTTTCAAGGGTTTAAATACCTACTTCCCTACTCATATGAGATTATGTTAGGGTTTGAGAGAAATGAAGTCACTTAACATTGCTGTGAGATTGCTTCTCAGGGAGGGAGAGTGGGAGGAAGGGTATGTATTTATGTGAAATTTTTTTCCATCCAAAAAGAGACCTGGTGTAAAACATCTCCTTTCCTTAAGCCTTTGCTTCAAAACAGAACTATTACCCCCCCGTCTCTACATGCACTATCCACCCATATGGGTAGGATATTTATCATCTGGTTTTCATGCAAATCCCTTCTGAAAGTACTTCTATTTTGTTGACTAGGCCTCTTGTACATTTGGGCTTAAAAGAAAAACCAAGACAAAAAAGTGAGCCCGAGAAGAGCCAGTTCCCCAGGGAATAAGTTATAATCTCAGAATGATTAGAAATCCCCCTCCTTGCAACCCATGTTTGCTCTCTCAGCACTCACTAGATAACTATTTAATATGAGAGAGCCAGGTTTCCCTTGCAGACCAATATATACCTGGGGCCTATTGTGGCTCCTGGGAAGTGAGCTGGTAGAGAATAATAGGACCCTCAGTAACATTTCAGGCAAATCACAGACCTCCCACTAGTGTGAGCAGCAAAGACCCAGGGAAAGGTGCTGGCTGGCAACTGACCACAGACTGAGCTTCTCTGCTTTATGTAGATAAAAGAAGCAACTAAGTTCTCATTTCAGTCAGCAAACAGTCCAGACCTTCCAGCAACTAGAGTAGAGAGTAGAGGAATAGCATTGTATCCTACTCAGGCATATTAACGGAGAGCTGAATAGAAAGGGGGAAGGCAAAGGGTGGAGTAGGTATTAGGTCTGTAGATTATTCGCACTTAACAACAAAGTTTAGCTAGTCCCACGCGCCTTCCTCCCACATTCAGGTTGTGGCCAGATGGTTTCCCCAGTGGGCCATCCAAATGTATGAATATATACACAAGTTGTTTCTGTTCATTTACAGTAAGCACCATTAACCCTTGAGCTTAGCCTCAAGGGCAGACTGTGAGAAGAGAAAAAAAACAAACCGAAACAAACAAACAAAAAAAAAACCAGGAAGAAACCCCATCATTTCTACCCTGTGCAAAACCAGGGATGTATTTGCCCATTCTGGATCCAGGATGTTGATTCTGTTCCTTTTTGTATTTTTCTAGCTCTGAGCTTCATCCAATTTGCAACAAATCTATTTTAAGGCAAGAAGTCGAGGATATGACCGAGGCTAGGGGTCAGAGAATCTCTTTGGCAGAAGATGAGGAATCCAGTTACGCCAAAGGATTTGACATGATGTACAGTGAATTTGACTATGACTTATGCAATGAAGTGGTTGATGTGACTTGCTCCCCCAAGCCAGATGCGTTCAATCCATGTGAAGATATCATGGGGCATGATATTCTCAGAGTCTTGATATGGTTTATCAGCATCCTGGCCATCACAGGGAATATCATAGTGCTGATGATCCTGATCACCAGCCAATACAAACTCACAGTCCCCCGGTTCCTTATGTGCAACCTGGCCTTTGCCGATCTCTGCATTGGAATCTACCTGCTGCTCATTGCATCAGTTGATATCTACACCAAAAGCCAGTACCACAACTACGCCATCGACTGGCAAACTGGCACAGGCTGTGATGCTGCTGGCTTTTTCACAGTCTTTGCCAGTGAGCTCTCAGTCTACACTCTGACAGCCATAACACTGGAAAGATGGCACACCATCACCCATGCCATGCGGCTAGAATGCAAAGTGCAGCTCCGCCACGCTGCTGGTGTCATGCTGCTAGGCTGGATCTTTGCCTTTGCAGTTGCCCTCTTTCCCATCTTTGGCATCAGCAGCTACATGAAGGTGAGCATCTGCCTGCCCATGGATATTGACAGCCCGTTGTCACAGCTATATGTTATGTCCCTCCTTGTGCTCAATGTCCTGGCCTTTGTGGTCATCTGTGGATGCTACGTGCACATCTACCTCACAGTGAGAAACCCCAACATCGTGTCCTCCTCTAGTGACACCAAGGTCGCCAAGCGCATGGCCATGCTCATCTTCACGGACTTCCTCTGCATGGCGCCTATCTCCTTCTTCGCCATCTCTGCCTCCCTCAAGGTGCCCCTCATCACAGTATCCAAGTCAAAGATCCTCCTGGTCCTATTCTATCCCATCAACTCCTGCGCCAACCCCTTCCTCTATGCCATCTTCACTAAGAACTTCCGCAGGGATTTCTTCATTTTGCTGAGCAAGTTTGGCTGCTATGAAATCCAAGCCCAGACTTACAGGACAGAAACTTTATCCACTGCCCACAACTCCCATCTGAGAAATGGCCACTGCCCTCCAGCTCCGAGGGTTGCCAATTACATGCTCGTCCCTCTAAGCCATTTAGCCCAGAACTAACACATTATGTGCAAATACCACCGTGTTGAATGGTAACTGAAGTCTCACCTTTGAAGTATAGGCTACGGCAGAGTACTTCTACATACTCCATACTATTTAATCTTCCTGGCACACCTAGAAGGTGAATTGCTCAGGAACTACTCCAGCTGATCGATTAGGAAGTTCAAGTAGTAACAACATTCATAATTAAAGCGATACAGTACTGCATTACATTTGTCCTTTTCTTTACAATGTTCACAGTGCTTTTGTTCAGATCATCTCAACTGATCCCTATAAAAGTTCTATTAAATAGGCAAAACAGGGATTGTTCTTGGAGTTGCATAGACAAGTAAACCAAGACTCAAAGGATTAAGTGGCTTGGCTTGTAAGAGGCAGAACCAGGATTAGGTGTTCTGGTTTCCAGAGAACTTCCAAGGGAAGCAGCACAATGTTCATTCATTTAACAAATCTTTCCTGAGTACCCAATGTGATGGCTTTGTTATGTGTCAACTTGAATAGGCTGAACTACATTACCCAGAATTCCCTCATGTGTTTCCCATCAGGGTGGGCCACAGGGAAGATTCTTGGGAAAAGAGATTAAGGGAAGCCCTAGCCATTTTGTCATTCTTACACTTTGTTGCCGATCAGCTGATTCAGCTCACAGCTATGAAGCAGCTCCTGGGCCTGCAAGTGCTCCACCTTGCCCCAGTTCTCTGACTCCTGTGGCCAGGCATATGTGCTTCATTCCACGATGAAGAATCCCAGCTTCCGCAGAATTCTTTCATGACCAAGGGGAGAGCCAACAAGATGGAAATGGCGCTCAGTTTGATTTCATGGGGTTCAGCTCATGCTGTGGCTTCCAGCATGCTCATCATCTTCCCTTTATCACTGCCTCCCCTGTGGACTTAAGCTCCAGCATCGGATGTAGAGATGACATCCTCTGTAGAGATTGCTTAACCAACCTCCAAAATTGCATTAGCCAATTCCCTGTAACAAATATTTACTGCATGCATGCATGCATGCCTGGTTCTGCTTCTTTAGTTGAACCCTCATTCGTAGAAGATAGAACCTACTATATGGCATGCATATAGGTTATAATGTTAAGAACACAGCAGCTTTGGAATTAGAATTGAGATCTTATCCTGAATCTATAATAAGCCAGGACGCTACCTCTCCAGGCTCCGTTTCTTCCTCTGTTAACTGGTGTTGGTTTTAATTCCTACCTATTGGGCTTATTGTAAGAATTGGGTACGAAAATGGGTACTAACAGGCTTGGTGAACTTTAGTTTACTTCTTTCCCCCCAGACCAATGCCTGGACTAGTGCCCAGGTCTCCTGACCCTCAATCTAGAATTCATTCCATTATACCATATTGTTCTTGATAAATACCATATCTATTTTCATGAAAGACACCATCTGGATAAACTGGACCATAAATACCAACCATAAATCTTCACCAGGTACTGTGCCAAGACCACCTCACAAGGTTTTGAGTCTCCTCTCAGAGTATATCCTCTTTCCGTGTTAAAGCCAATCCTTCCTCCTCTTGCCCTACGGCAAACATTTCATAACTCGGTCCCAAATGCATTAACAAGGAAGTCCTTATAGGGCTGACAGGAAAAGCAGTCATCTCTGCCTATGTGCCCTGGCACCATTTTGGTATGTTAGGAGCATCAAGTGAAAAATAGAATGATTTTCTTTAGAAATAGTCGAGACCTATGTTATTCAGTACAGTAGCCACTGAGTGTATGTGGCTATTGAGCACCAGAAATATGGCTAGCCTGTATTGAGACATGCTCTAAGTACCAAAGACACACTTGATTTTAAAAAGTGCAAAAAAATAAGGGATACATCTCAGTAATTTTTGATATTGACTACCTATTGGAACAATATTTTAGACACATTGAGATAAGTGTATCTAAAATTAATTTATTTCTTTTTGCATTTTTTAATGGAGCTACTAGAACATTTAAAATTACCTATGTGGGTCATATTTGTGGCTCATGTTCCATTTCTACTGGAGAATACTAGCCTAGTACCATATGAAAATAAAGCATTTTTCGCTTAGCATTTTCCTCCCTGCTCCCCATACCAGTTTGCCGCACTATGGGCTGTCCCAGCTCCATCTGCAGTCATACTTTTTCCTTGTTTTGTCCAAAGAGAATATGCTTCTGAATTTGGACTCAAAAGCAAGTAGAAGCTAAATTAAAAATAGGATACAATATTAATTATTTCACAGCTTAGCTGTGGATGACACGCTGGTTTAACAGATAGTGGTTCTGAGAGGCAAGAATATGTTTAAAGATGAATATACAACAAGAGAAGCTCATCAGACTTTTGTTCCATCACCCTATCACTACAACACTTCCTGGTAAGAGATAAGACTTTTCTCAAAAAAGCAAACATATTTATAGGGAGCTAAATTTAGTGCTTCTAAACTCTTAAGACAAGTCTTAAGGGAAAAGCACTTCCTACATTTCCTGTATTTGAATAAAAACATTTGGAGTCCAGTGTACCAATCACTCTTTTCCCATTAAAAAAAAAAAAAAAAAAGAAATGATTATACAGGTAACACCTATAGGCTGTGCCTCCTGGAGCGATGCTTCAGTCCCAGAGTAGTAAACTCAGATTTTAAATATATATAACTAAACTAAACTGTTATCCCACATTGTTTTTATAAAACTTTTATTTCCAGTCCTAACATCACAGAGGACCTATATCTCCCAGAGATGTGTCAAGTACCCACGACTCCAGAGGTGATACTCAAAATATTAACTGTCACAGCCCAGGTACCGATGTTTCCGAATGAACACTGGGCTGTCAACAGTGCGTTTGGCCATCCTTGTGCAAACTGAGTGACTGGCAGCCCTGCCTAAGTTTCTCTTCCAGGACCTCAGCCTGGACCTGCTCCCATGGCTCTCTCCTCAAACTTTTACCTACCATGAATCCCTTCAGTCCCATCCTGGCCAGCCTCTCGTATCACCTTCCTCCGCTCCACCTTTGCTCCAGATTCTCTTTCACTGCCTAAGAAACAGTCAGACAATGTAGAATCCTCCTCGGAGGGCTCAGAACTGAGAGCGAAGGAGTAAATCCAGAAGGTTTCAGTGAGCAGAATGAAGTGATGAGATAGGTACCTAGATTAATACAATTTTTATCTTGCCACATACAGAAACAGGACTGGTGGGGGAGGGAGGGCATGGCACTCAAGACCGTACCTTACTACAGAGCTCAGTGTATGTTACACATGGAGAACCCTTCAGACCTTGTGTCTGGAAGGGATATATGGAAGGAGGAATAAAACAAGAAGAAAGGCTTTTCTGTACTCGCATCACCAACATGCTGCAGATCTTACCAGGATTGACACTTTGCCTTATTTAGTCCAGCATCATATAGCATTCATTAGAAAATCAGAAAAAGATTGCTGAAACTAACTTTTTTTTTTTTTAACTCTAGTGTGATGGCCATAAGCTTTGGATTCACTAAGTAATTTTTTATTTAGGAAACTTTCTATTAGGAAAATTTATAAAGACAATCAAGGAATGAACTTTCACCTTCTGGATAGTAAAGGGCATTGGAGAAAGACAAGTATATAGGATGTTTGGTCAGTTTAATATGTAACATTAAAGAAACTAAAAGTTAGCATAAAATAAAGCCCAACCATGAGGGTGTGCTTGCTAGTTCCCGTCCAGATGATTTCAG
Organism: Callorhinus ursinus; assembly: GCF_003265705.2. Taxonomy (NCBI): domain Eukaryota; kingdom Metazoa; phylum Chordata; class Mammalia; order Carnivora; family Otariidae; genus Callorhinus; species Callorhinus ursinus. The sequence goes on from NW_027397072.1 coordinate 71,730,637, forward strand.
CTCAAGTAGCAGAAATCCCAACTAAAATTGGCTTGAGCCATAAGGCCAATTCCCTAGGATGCTCCAGATGTGGATAGGTGGCTCTGCGGTCCCAAGAACCCAGGACCCCTCCATGTTTTTGCCCTGCCATCCTCGCAGCGTCAGTCCTGATTCTCCCTTGGTAGCGAAGCTATAGCAATTACAGATGCCACATGCAGATGTGACCAAATCTAGAAACAAAAATAGACCTTTCCTTCCTTGTATTTCACTTTTCAAAGGGAAGAAAATTTCTCCGAGAAGACCCTTAGCAAACATCTCTTCCTGTTGTCTTAGATTACTACCCTGGCAGCAAAAGAGATAGCAAAGTGAAATCTGCCACTTTTAGCCTCTGTAGTCCAAGGGCAACTCTGCCAGCTAGGAAGGTGGAAGGGTAAGTTTCAGGGGAAGGAATGGTGGCTAGGCAATCTCATCCTACAACCTGATTTAACCCAAATCCTCGCCTATGAGATGAAGCCAGGGAGTTTAAGGTCAGGAAGCATAGGACACCTTCACACCTCACATTTTATGTTCTCATCCCTCACTCCTCTCTCCCTCTACCCATTGCCCATAGTCCAACTCCTTCTCCCTATGTCAGTCTGTCCTCCCTGCAACAAACCCTAGAAGTTGCTCAAATCTGAAGGCAACCACTGGAGTCAGACATTACCTAAGAAATACTCATTCAAGGCAAGATATGGAAAATGAAAAGGACAAAGAAAAGAGATAGAAGGAAAAAAGACTTAGACTCAGCCTTGGATTCCAGTAGAAAGGTCCATTGGTCATATCATCATGTTCTAGACTTCCCAGGATTCCACATACAATGATCTGGAGCCCCAGGATCTAGTTTAAAGGATGAGCAATAAGAAAATATTTCTGAAGGTCTTCAAAGCCTCCTCATTTCAGACATCAGAAAAGGTAAGGGAAGCTCAATGCTTTTCAGGACCCAAGGTCTTCCTAATATTCTATTCTCTCCAATAGCACTACCCACAGCCCCGGGGCTCTCTTCTTGGATAGATAGGCCTCAAAAAATGTACTAAATCCCAAAATTGTAAGAGCACTCTATTTGTGCACAGCTCTTGCTTCCTTTTCTTAACACAGAATCCCTTGAACCTTGAAACATTCCTTATAAACAAACACAAGAGGAGAAGAATATAAAATATCTTATTCTTAGGGATACTCACCATATAAGATACAAAGAGCATTTTTGCTCTGCCTTTAGTGAAATTTCAGGGTATTTTCCCCCTCACATGTCATTAGCTAGGGTCACTTAAACTTCCAGGTATTAATGAGTTCCTTGAAGATAAGGTTTGGGTAGACAAGGTTTTAAGTTGTTTCATTCAGTTTCATTCAGAGAAGCCATACCACAGGGTTCCTGTCTCACAAAAAAAAAAAAAAAAAAAAAAAAAATCACCCAAAAGGATAAAAAATGCAGAAAACAACGAAGGGGGGGGGGCGGGGGGGTAGGATAAGAGGGGAGGAAGAGAAGAAAAGGAAGAAAACTTGAAAAATACCAGTAAGAATACACTGCCTTGGACATCTGGGTGGCTCAGCCAGTTGAACATCTGACTCTTGATTTTGGCTCAGGTTATGACCTCAGGTTCATGGGACTGAGCCCTAAGTAAGGCTCCGCACTCAGCAGGAAGTCTGCTTCTCTCCCTCTCCCTCTGCCCCTACCCGCCCCCCACCGCTCACGCACATGTGCTAATAAATAAATACATCTTTAAAAAAAAAGAAAAAAAAGGAATACACTACCTCTGTCTATAAAGTGATCGGAGTACTTTATAAGCCACAGCTCTTCAGAAATCCCAACAAAATTCTCCTCTCCATCTATTCCAAGTACAGCACGGGATGCTTCCAACCCAGGCTCCCAAATACCACAAGCGAGGGTAAGTGCTTCCTCAGGAAATGGCCCAGAAAGACCTCTATCCACCTTGACCTGATAGAGCATTGGCGGGTGTGTTAAGCCCAGGTCTTCCTAGGATATCTGGAGGTTTTACGGCAGCTTAGTTTTCTATGTATTTCTATAGACAGCTTTAGATCAAAATTCAAGAGCAAAGTTACTTGTGGGAGAGTCTAATCAAAAAATCATAATGGTTAGCATTTGTAGTTATGTAAAGATTCGGTGTCAGAATAAGTTATATCACTGGTGGCCACTTCCAGAAATCAAAAACTAACTTTGAAGAAGCCCACACGGTTCTGTTTTCCTTCCATCCATCCATCCATCCATCCATCCTTCCATCAAGTAAAGATTTATTGAGTGCCTACTGTAAGTACCATGCCAGTCACTGAAAACTGGTACATAATGAGACACAAATTCTGCCCTTGTTAAGTTTATATTCTAGTAGAGGTAACAAAGGACACACAAGCTAAATAATATGTATTGCATGCTAGACAGTGACAAGTGCTAATGACAAAACACAAATCAGGGAAGCAGGGTAGGGTATGAAATGTCAAAGTATATTTTAAAGGCCTCCCTGGAAAAGTGACTTTTGACTAAAGACAGGAAAGAAGTAGAAAATATGACATGTGGATATTGAGGGAAGTGTGTTCCAGAGGGAGCGGCAAGTGCAAAAGGCTAGGGTGAGCTAGGTATGTTCCAGAAAAATAAAGTCAGTGTGCCCAGAGCAGAGAAAAGGTGGGTGGCAGAATGGAGTAAGGGACAAAGACAAGGCGTATAAGGAGCCAGATGATTTTGTTTTCTTTCATTCTAGAAAAGGTCAAGGCAGAGTGATAGAAAAAGTATCTGCAAGACTGCAGTATTAACTGAGGTGATATACACAGATTGCCTCTCCTAGCACTGAACACGAGGAAATCTTGAATTCCAGCCACTTTTCATTTCCTCTAATAATGTGCTCCACCTCATCCTCCTGGGTCCCCCGGCCCCACTTTACCTGTTCTACCCTCATCTCTCCATCCTCCCGACAGCAAAGCTGCTCTCCTGTACAGCTGTCACTTTGTAAAGGATATGACAAATTGTTCATACCACAGTGATAATAATCTCTTAAGTTTCAATGGGCTTCACACATTCTAGAAGACTTTGACTTGCATTGGCTTATTAGATCCTCAAAATATTCCTGTGAGGTAGGAAGGGTTCTCTCGCTATAGAGGAAGAAATTGCCATTCAGAGGTTGAGCAGCCTATGTGGGGTCAGGCAGGTAACGGAAGGCAGAGTGAGACCAGAGTTCAAGTCTCCTGCTATCCCCTTCCTAGAGTGCCATAAAAGTAAGGACACTGCAAACACCGGTCTTAGCATGAATAAAGGGCAGTAGCCTATATGAGACACCTCTAAAAGCAAGACTGGACCAGCAGCTGAGCAGCTACTGCATTTTCATAAGCTGGTGATCACTGGTCATGGTGAAGCCTTGATGGTATAAATTTAATCAAATGAACAAGAAAACTGGAGTCACAAAGCAAAGCCCGGCATTCAGGTAAGCAGACATTTTACTAATTCCTTGTAACATCATTTTTCCTCCTGATCCTAAGCACAGGGTCAACCTGACCGGAATGCAGTTAAGCTCAGGAAAAGCCAGGGGAAGATAAAGTCCATGAAGTATACTCTAACCCAGGACCAGCCCTAACTCACGGACCATACTTGGGCATGAACCAAAGTGGTTAACATGCTTTCATTTCCTCAAGAAAGAAATAATCTTTAACTTGTGTGTATTTTTGTTTATCCTTAGAAAAGTCAACTTTTTTGAAGCAAGACCGCTGCATGCCCTGGGACCCTCTCTCTGCCACAATCAGTCATTTCAAAAATGAAACGACGTCAGGGCAAAAATTCCCATAGATCTGGGCAGCTATGTCCCTGCCCTGACACCACACTGGAGGGCCCCACTCTGGCCCTCCTGCAGCCATGCGTGCTCCAGCCCTGCTAAGGAGTCTCAGAGTCCACAGGCCCAGGGGACATGACCACCCAAGCCTGCACTGAACATGCTAATACTTGGGGCCCTGACACCTCCTGCCCAAATAATCAGGGTCTGCCTTGTCCTTGCTATGGTAAACTACACCCCCAGCATGCATACCACAAGGCGTGAAGATTACTGTTTGCAGGGTGCTAATAGAGCTCAGGGTACAGGCTGGAGTGTACCAGGCACGCTGGATGGAATCAGGATGGGAAGACACAGGAGGAGCTGTAGGTCAGTACCTCCATTTGCACATTTACCTAAGTCCTGCAGATGTTAATGGTCTGCACAAAAAAGTGGAGGTTAATGGGTAGCCTCCCATCCCCACTACTGAGAGAACTACTCAAGGTTTTCGAGCTTTTTTCCTAGATGAAGTGCTTTTTGTTTTTAGACCAAATATATTTAGTATAAAAATATTTTAATATACAAACTGCAATCACAACACTATCTGTGTAGCTGTAAGGAGACGGAGAACAGTGGTTAATGAGAGAAGAAAGGTTTTCACAGTCCCTCCTGCTTCCTTTGCCCACAGTCACTCTGCGGTCTGTGAGAACACGAGGTCTCAAATCTGTGAGGGCAGATCGAGGCAGCCAGAGGCAGAGGGGACCTGTTGCTGACACTTAAAGGAAACATAGCAGCTCCCTCCAACATGCCATCTCCCCACCATGATAGTCCCCAAGTAAAGCCCAGTCTAGTTAGGAGGGAACAAGCAGGTGGTAATGACTAAGAGAAGAGAGGAGAGTCAACCATCATTCTTCAGCATCCTTCTGATCACACCTTTGGGAACAGTTTTCCAGGGGCTGTTGGATTGAAAAGACCTGAAATTCATCCTAGACCTACAGAGCTGGCAGGCAAGTATTGTCATCTTTACTTGGGACACATCCATGCTGACCCTGTTCTCTGCCCTTCTCCTTTTCCTTCCTCAATCCAGCACCTTCCTGGGGACTTCAGCACCCTCATGGGTCTCCCAGCCTGGACCTCACAGCTTCCCAATCCTTTGAATTACTCATTCCCAGTGCTTTACACCTTCTTGTACTTTGTCATGCAGGCATAATCCTTAAAATTTCCAAAACTGCCCCCATCCCTCTGAAGTCTTCCCCTTCAGAAACCTGCTCCCTGACTCCCTCAGTATTTTACTGCCTTTCTCAAACCTTTCCTCCTGGAATATGCCTCGTCTTTCAGACTGCCATGCCCTTGCATGCACTATGCTCCCTGCCTAGAAAACCAACCCAGCATTTGCCTGTCTGATGTGCCTACCCCATCTATTAAAAAGGCAGTTCAAACATGGCTTTTTCATTCAACATAAATTTATTAAGCCTCTGCTAGGGAGTAGGCATTGTGATAGGCAGCAGGATTACAAAAATGTGTAGGTGGTCTTCTTTTTCCTCAGATACTGGTTCAGGAAACTGACAAGGGAAAATTTAATTCCATCCATACAGGAGTTCATCATCACTAGACCTGCCTTACAAGAAATGCTAAAGGGCATTCTTCAACTGGAAATAAAAAGATGCTAATTAACATTGTAAAAACCTATGAATGTATGTGTAAAACTCACTGGTAATGGTAAATATACAGTCAGAGTCTAGTTGTCTAATATGAGGGCAATTCATAATTCACTTACAATTAGTTTAAAAGTTAAATGAATGTATTAAAATATTAATTTGTTATTGGCTACACAATACAAAAAAACTACATAAATGGTAAGATCAGTAATCTAAAATTCGGGGGTGGGGTGGAAATCAAGAGCATAGTATTTCTGTTTGCCAACACAGGTTGCTATCAGCTAAAGGAGGTTACAAATTTAAGATCTTTTATTTTAGCTTCATGGTAACAACAAAGGAAAAACCTATAACAGATAAAATAGATTATGATGAAGGAGTCAAAGCATACCATCACAAAAGTCACCAAATCACAAAGGAAGACACCAAGAAGCAAGGAACAAAGGATCTACAAGAGTCAGAAAACAACAAAATAGCAATAGTAAGTCCTTACCTATCAATAATTACTTTAAACATAAATGGGTTCAATTCTCCAAAAAAAGACATAGAATGGCTGATGGATAAAACAAGAGCCAATAATATATTGCCTATAAGAGACTCACTTTATCTTTCAGAACACACAGAATGAAAGTGAAGAGATGGTAAAACTATTTCAAAAAAAAAAAAAAATAGGGGTAACTATACCTATAGCAGACAAAATAGACTGTCAGCTAAAAATGGTCAAAAAGGACAAAAAAGATCATTATATAATAATTAAGAAGATGTAAGAATTATATTTATGCACCCTACATTGCAACAGCTCTATTAGTATTTGCTTTATATGCACCAATTGCATATTGTGCATATATGTACCATTTGCATAAAAAGCAAATACTAAAAGAACTAAAAGGAGAAATTAACAGTAATACAATAGTTAAGAATTTTAATACTCAGGGTTCCTGGGTGGCTCAATCAGTTGAGCATCTGACTCTTGATCTCAGCTCAGGTCTTGATCTCAGGGTCGTGAGTTTAAGCCCTGGGTTGGGCTCCACACTGGGCATGAAGCCTACTCAAAAAAAATAATATATTTTTAAAAAGATAAAGAATTTTAATACTCAACTCTTAACAATGGATACATCATCTAGACAGAGAATCAACAAGGAAATTGTGGCTTTGAACAACACTTAGAGCAAATGGACTTGGACATACACAGAACGTTCCAACCTACAGTACAAGAATATACATTCCTTTCAAACACACATGGAACATTTTCTAGGAAAAATTTGATGTCAAGTCTCAAAACAAGTATCCACAAATTCAAGATGGTAGTAATTATATCAAATATCTCTGCTGACCACAATAGAATGAAACCAAAAATCAGTAAAAAGAGCTGGAAAATTCACAAATACGTTGAAGTTAAACTACACACTCCTGAATAATCGATGTATATCAAAAAAGCAATCAAAAGGGAAATAACAAAATTATCTTGAGACAAATGAAAATACAATATACCAAAACTCATGGGATGCAGCAAAAGCAGTCTTAAGTGAAACATTTATACTGAAGTCTACATTAAGACAAAACTAAAATCTCAAACAACCTAACTGTACACCTCAAAGAACTAGAAAAAGAATTAAGCCCAAAGTTAGCAGAAGAAAGTAAATAAAGATCAGAACAATTCAATGAAAGAGGAAACAGGAAAACCACTAAGACAACTTTGAAAAGATCAACAATACTGACAACCTTTAGATAGATCAAGAAAAAGAGAGGACCCAAAGAAACAAAACTATAAATTCAAGACAAGACATTGCAACTAATACCACAGAAACACAAAGGACCATAAAAGACTATTATAAACAACTAGATGCCAACAAACGGGACAACCTAGAAGAAATGGATGAATTCCTATAAACATATAACCTATGAAGACTGAGTCATGATAAAATAGAAAATCTAAATAGGACAATAAGAGATTGAATCAGTAATCAAAAACTTCTCAACAAAGAAAAACCCAAGACCAGATGGTTTTACCGGTGGATTGTACCAAACATTTAAAGAACTAACGTCATCCTTCTCAAACCCTTCCAAAAAATTGAGAAAGGAAACATTTCCAAATTTATGAGGCCAATATTATCCTCATACCTAAGCCAGATAAGGACACAATATTCCTGATAAATACAGATGAAAAATTATCAGCAAAATTCTAAAAAAAACCCAATCAATAGTATATTGAAAGGTCATATACCACAATCAAGTGAGATTCATCCCTGGGATGCAAGGATGGTTCAACATGATCAATAAATGTGATACATCCTATTAATAGATTGAAAATTAAAACTCATATTCATAGGGCGCCTGGGTGGCTCAGTCGTTGAGCATCTGCCTTCGGCTCAGGTCGTGATCTCCCGGTCCTGGGATTGAGCCCTGCATGGGGCTCCCTGCTTAGCAGGAAGCCTGCTTCTCCCCCTCCTACTCCCCCTGCTTGTGTTCCCTCTCTTGCTGTGTCTCTGTCAAATAAATAGAATTTAAAAACAAATAAAACCAAAAAAACAAAACTCATGTTCATCTCAACAGATGCAGAAAAAGCATTTGTCAAAATTGAACATCATGATTAAAAATACTTAACAAATTGTGTATAGAAGAAATGTACCTCAACATAATGAAGACCGTATAGTAGAAGGCCACAGGTATATTACACTCAATGGTGAAGGGCTGAAAGCTTTTCCTGTAAAATCAAGAAAAAGACAAGGGTGCCTACTCTGACCACTTCTATTCAACATAGTATTGGATGCCTTAGTCACAGAAATCAGATAAGAAAGATAAAGGATTCAGAACTGGAAAAGAGGAAGCAAAATTTGCTGTTTGGATATGACGATTTTATAGAAAATCCTAAAGACTTCATACATACACACACACACACACACACACACACACACACACACACACACACACACAAAACCAGTTAGATCTACTCAATGAATACATGAAGCTGCAGGATAAAAAAAATCAACATACAAAAGTCAGTTGCATTTCTATACACTAACAACAAATTTTCCCCCCAAAAAAAGAAAGACAACAATCCCATTTACAATAGCATCCAAAACAACTAGATATTTAGGAGTGCATTTAACCAAAGAGGTGAAAGATCTGTACACTGACAACTTTAAGACATCAATGAAAGAAACTGAAAAGACGCAAATAAGTGGGAAGATATTCCACAGTCATTGATTAGAAAAATTTATGTTTTTAAAATGTCCCTATTACCCAGAGCCACCTATAGATTCAATGCAGTCTTCATCAAGATTCCAATGGCATTTTTTTTTTTTTTACAGAAATAGAAAACACAATCCTAACAGTTGTATGGAACCACAAAAAAAAACCTGAATAGCCTAAGCAACCCTGAAAAAGAAAAATAAAGCTGGAGGCATCACTCTTTCTGATTTCAAACTGTATTACAAAGCTATAGTAATCAAAACAGTGGTACTGGCATAAAAACCCACACATAAACCAAAGGAGCAGAATCAAGAGCCCAGAAATAATGTATAATGTAATATATGGTCAACTAATACTTACCAGGAAACCATGAATAACTCAATGGAATCATCTTTTAAATAAATGGTACAGGAAAAATTGGATGTTCATGTATCAAAGAAAGAAACTAGACTCAGATTCCTCCAGGGCCAGGGCTCAGACCAGAATATAGCCAGGGCCCAGCATGGGCTCTGGTGTGAGTGTCAGGCACAGAGAATCAATCAGGAAGGCGTGATTATCAACAGAAATCAGTACTTGGTAAAACTCAGCCATAACTTCAAAATGCACAACCCCATACCCTTTCTGCCAACACTGTTCAAGTGTGAGGGCGAACTAGACTTTCCAGAATACCATGACTGTGCGAGTTGACCATCCCAGACCCATGAAGAGTTCATAGGCAATGGGAGGGTACTAGAAAGGATGGTAGTCATGGAAACAAGAGTCAATGTAATCAACTATTGACTCTTAAAAACAACCATTTCTTAATTGCTTAAAAGAAGTGCAAGACTTTCACAAAGATTATAGAACTTGTTTAGATTTGACCTAATGCAAGATAAAATGTTCTCCAATGTGACCTTTTGATATTATAAAGATATCATTCACTTTATACCAATGTATAAATTCAATGCAATTCCAATGTAAACTCCCAACCTTAATTCACAGGGAGAGATTCATGGAACTTTAGAACTCCATTTGGTTCTATCAAGTAAAGATGCACATATCCTGAAACTTAGAATTTCAACTTCTAGGAAGGTGTTCTAAGGAAAAGTCTTATTCTCTGTGGTTGGAGAACTGGTCTGCATGAGGTTGATTCTGTGAGATTTAATGATAAATCTTTCATGGCCTAATTTCATGGCCCATTTTTTTTTAAAGTAACCGTTTTCTATTTAAAATAATGTGCATTCTGCGTTTGTCCATTACTTACTTACCTTTCTTCCTGGATTTAATTGGTTCCTCCTGGAGTCATTTCACTTCTAGCTAGAATACATCTTTGAGAAGTTCTTTCGCAGTGAACCCTTGGTAGCAATTACAAGGAGACATACATGCCCCCAAATATCTGTATGTCAACCTCACATTTAAATAATTTGGCTCCTTGGGACACCTGGGTGGCTCAGTCGGTTAAGCATCTGCCTTTGGCTCAGGTCACGATCCCAGGGTTCTGGGATCCAGTCTGACGTCAGGCTCCTTGCTCAGCAGGGAGCATGCTTCTCCCTCTGCCTGACACTCTCCCTGCTTGTACTCTCACGCTCTCCCTGGCAAGTAAATAAAATCTCTAAAAAATAAAAAATAGATAATTTTGTTCCTTATAAAATTATAGTTTTACTGCCTTTTCTTTGACACTTTGAAGATAATAATTTACTACTTTCCCCATCTAGCATAGCTGTTGATTATATACATAGGGTTCTATAAAGTATATAGGTATGATCCCATAAAGTAGGACTATAATCTGATTTTCTCATTCCTTTTGGGTGCGAGGCTTTATCATCTTTGAAAGCTTTTAGAATTTTCTTTTTTTCATATCATTCACTGTCACTGTGGAATGTCTCCGTGTGAGGTCACCTCTCCTGTTCTGTACTCTGTGTCCCTCCCATTCAGAGTCTTTGCCCTTCTGTGATTCTGTTGAGAGGAATTTTTACTTCAATCCTGATCTCTCAATGTGCCATCTAGCCATCCCTTTCTGATGCCTTATGGAGAAATTCCTTGTTCTGGTAGTTTTTGTCTTTCTATGGTCTTTGGCTGTATCCATTTATCGTATGCAGCCCATCCACTGAGTGCTTTATTCCCATTATATTTAGGTACTTGATATTTCCAATTGGTTCCTATTCATGTTTCCTTCTCCTTACTTTATTTTTTTCAATATCCCTCTATTTTTTATATTAATGTTCATTCTGTTTCCTCTGGTTTAGCTCATTTTCTTAAATATCTTTCATAGACCTTTTATACCTCACATGTCTGGCCATTTTTCCTTTTAAGCTCATCCTTTATTCCCTTAAGACTGCCAACTGTTTTTGCAAAGAATATCGACCTGGAAGAGATATAAAAACTTTGGCTTTGCTTATTCTCCAGGTGAATGAAAGGAGGGTGGTCTTCAAGATAGAAAGTCCCAAAGGTTGCCCTCTAAATTCAACCATTCCCTGATCCCCACCACCACCCGGCATTCCGCTGACCTCTAGGGAACATCTCATCACTTCTTTTGCAGGCATGTTCTCCTAAGCACAGACATCCTTTGGTATAACTACTTAGCCCACTGGATGGAAGAAGGCAGGAGGTGCAATGCTCAGGGAGCCTATAGGTGTTATGGCTGCTGGCTTCTCACTGTGGCTCTGGAGCTGCCCTGACACTACCCTGCCCCTTCTGCCTGGTACTGTTGCTTCCCTGCCCGCAAAGCCAGGTGACGGATCACCAGAGTCACATGGGGAAGGAACAGGACACACTAGAAATCTCTGTGCCGGCCAATCTTTGGGATGTCCCCGGCCTTCCTCTTCAGTATGTTGTGCCTCCTATGCTGGCAGCCAAACACACTCACCTCCCCAGGGCTGGGCTCTTAGCTTTTCTGTCAGTTAATAAAAACAGTTGAGATCCACCAATCTTTTTTTTCCTGTGACATCTCCATTGTTGGGTTCAGAAAAGAAAGCCAACAGCATGCAAAGACTGAGCCATATGGGACTCCAGGTATATTAAGGCCATGTAATAGTAACTTTGTCAAGAGAAATTTTTTTAAATACACTCTAAGACAAGGGTATCAATAACTGAGTGCAGAGCCAGATTACATGCCAGCTCATAGCTCAGGCTACACAGCTTTCTTGACATCTTCAAACCAAAAAGAGAATTTCAGAATCAATTTAATTAATCAAAGCTCACCAGGGGCACTAGAGATCAAGAATCGCACAAAGGCAGTAACTCCTGAGAGGACTCAGTCACAGACGCACCCGTCTTAGGACACAGTCCCTGCCTTCATCTAATCTACCTTTTCTTTTAAGCTACCTTTTCAAACTTCCATAGCTTTCTATCAGTTCCTTTCCCTCCCTTATATCAAATCTTAGTCTATTCTAATTTTATTTATTCTGTTCCAATAAAAAGATATAGACAATGGCTAGAATAAACAGTCTTTCATAGGTTCTCTTCTCAGATAGGCTACAGTCCAGTTTCTTCAACGACTTCTGGATAAATACTAATTACTGTGAAATTGAAGAGGACATTATGGAAATTCGGGATAACAGAGGATAAAAATCAAGCCCCTTTTCTCTGCCAAAGGTAACTTAGCATTTGTATGGCATCCTGTGGAAAACAGAAAAGCAGCCATGACTTGAGCCTTCGGGAAATTTGCCCCGCTAGAGACTTGATTTTCTCCTAATGAAAGAGTATCAACTTAAAAGCCAAATCACTTCTGAATAAATGGCCAAAGTGTTTCTCCTATAAGGCCCTTTGAGTAAGCATGAAATAAAAATCCCGTCATTTTAATAACGATGGGACCGAAAATACATCCTTAACATATCGAACATCACAAGACCACCCAAGTCCCTTAACTGTAAAACAGGGACCCAAGACCATCATCACAAGTTGTTATGAGGATTCAAGACAACTAAGGATGTCCTGACCACTCCATAATAATAGCCAGAAATTATGAACATTTCTTATCTCTCCTCCTTTCTATGGTTCTAGACCTAAGTAGACCTATGTGTGCGCATGCGTGTCCCGTGCGCACACGTACACACATACACACCACAAAACCATTATAGAACTTGTTCCATCTCACCCTTTACGTCTATCCCCTTTTCTATCCCAACCTGTGGCAAAAAGTCCTATCCATGGTTTTCAGAATGAGAAAAACATCTACTAAGACTCCATCTACCTGACCAAAAACAAAGAATTGAAAAACAGTAGACAGTGACCAAGATTTTTTAGCCCCTCCTTCTCCTTTCCAAGGGACACTAAACCTCAACTTCTTTTTCTCTTCGCTGATAAAACAGGGCAAAATCTTGGAGAAAACTGGCTCAGCCTCTGACAACTTAGGTATTATCATCTCCCATTTTACAGATGAAGCAACTGAGTCCCCTAGAAGTGACTTGTCAAATATACCACCATCAAGGGTCAACAGGTGAACTAGAATACACATTGTGTAGTTCCTAAAGCTTCTCCCCATCCCCCAGTCAGTCCTTAACCAGATGCTCAGGTATTCTCAATTCATCACCATCTGTGCAGAATTGGGAGGACACTAGTATTCCTCAACTTTTATTACTTCAAATCTCATCAACCATGTCATTTCACAACATCACAAAAACTCCTCTCTTTCATTGTGGTGAGTTTTCCACCACCTCTAGTTGACTTTCTGCCACCCTTTGTGAATGGGCAGTTCATCAGGCCAATACAAGGTCACCATCTAGTGGTAAAATCCTCTAACTGCAGGCCACTCAGCACATCTTAGCTTCTCTGCGCCCCTTTTGCCTTATTCCCACACCCACCTCCCACCCCCGCAGTTACTTCCAAACTTCCAGAAATAATTTACAAAGGAAATAAGGAATTTCCAGTTATGTAACAAAATACTTTTAAGATACATTTAAGATTTAGGCATTTACTAAGGCAATATTAGACTCATATTAGATAATGATCTAGCCAGCCAGCAGACTAATTTTAGCAGCCTAGACCTTGACATGCAAAGAGACATCAAGAGAACACTACATATGAACCACATGGTGAATAATTGTAGATCACCATAACTTGAGATGAGCTGAGTGCTGGACTCTACTTCTGCTTCACTAAATGAGCTCTACAATCTTAGCAACTTCCTGAAAATTGACCAAGGGCCCCTCAAGCAAAAAAACAGCTACTTCTAAAAAGGATGTGAATTCTGATTCTACTCTCAAACTCAAAACAGTATTTACTGAAGATCTACAGGCTTAAAAATAGGAGGTCTGTTAGAAAGGTACTGAACAATCCTTCAGGAGCTTGCTTTAGCCCATCACTCTCTATTCCTTAAAATCTGCTATCTTCATATTAAGCAAGTAAGTTTAAATGCCAAATTCTATCACTTTTTCCCAGTCCTCAACATGAGCTTCTCTGCAGCCTTTAGCACCATTAAGCAAGTGCTCCTCCTCAAACTCTTGCCTTTAATTCCTTGAACTATGTATACGCTCTTGGCTGTATGCCCACCTCTCTGAGCACACCCCTAGTTGTTAGCCTCCCACACTTCCTAAAGTCTGTGTCCCCGAAAGATCTAGTTTGGGACCCCTTCTCCTTTCCTTCTTTTCACTTTGTCTTGACAATCTATCACATTTTAGCTTCAGCTATCACATCTCTCTCCATCCTTGGTTTTATTCTAAGCTCTAGTTTCACATTTTAACTGCCTGATTATCTCCCACTGGAATTTCAAATTCAACATGTGTAAATCACATCAGCAACTTCCCCTCCAAACTCCACTTCTCTTTGTTCACCATTTCAATTCATCAGGCTCCATTCTTTGCTGCTAACTTTAACTCCTTCCTATCCTAATATGTTCTCATCCCATTATTTTCTGGGGCAGTCAACTCTGTATCTGCATTGGTCTCTCACCATCCCTTCCTCCCTCTCCCCAAGGCCACTAGTCTGATTCAGGCCCCCTTTCTCTTCTACTCTGACTATATCAGAGTAGTCAACTATTATAGCAACTATGATTCATTTTATGTCTATGGGTTCAGAAGCTGTTATGTACCAGTCATTTGCTAAACACTGAAAATATGGCAGGGACCAAATGAGACAGCAGCCTTGCCCTGATGAGGCTTATGTTATTGTAGGGAAAGAGGAAAAACAAAAAAATAGGTGTGAAGAAGAAGGGCACAAAGAAAAGCTTCAACATTTTCGTCTTTGTCTCCTTGATTCAGCAAAACAAGATCACTGTCATCTCAAACTTTTACTTTCTTATTCTGTGCTACCCATTTTAAGTAACTAATAAACAGAAATATTTGAAATGCTACATATTTTGAAATTTTACATAGTTTTTGATGGCAGAAAGGGGAAAGGCAAAAGTTTACATTGCTACCCTAAACCTGAAACTCTTGCTTTACATTGAATGGAGCACTAGGTGTTATATGCAAACAAGGAATCATGGAACACTACATCAAAAACTAATGATGTAATGTATGGCGATTAACATATGAAAAAAAAGAAATATGGAAGATGTAAAAAAAATTAAAAAATAAAATAAAATCCCCTTTGTAAATGAAGAAAGAACTTCTAAACTTCTGAGGCTGGGTGGAGTTAATTAGGCAAAAATCATACACGTGCCTTGCCATAGCAAAATCTAGGAAATAACCAGCTCTTGTTACTAGCAGGCAAATTAGTAGTGTGTGCCTGTTTTGTTCATTTAGTTGGAAACCTAAAAGTCTAAATTATGTTTATTGTCCCTCCTAGAAGGTATTAGTCCGTCAAACTGATGCTAATTGAACCTAAGAAGTAATTACCAAGATCTGTGTTTGTTCATATTCTCAGTATTAACTGCTGAATTTTAGGCCTTACATACGTGATTCATTCACTCGTTTATTTAACAAATGCCTGTAGAGTGCCTACTATGTGCCAGGCATGCAGCTGGCTGCTGGGGTAGAAAAACAGGACACTGTAATTATCCCCGTACGACAGCCTCACAGGACTAGGTTTTGTGAAACGATGAGAGTTAAAATAGAAACTCACATCAAGTTCTGTAGGAAGAGAATGGGTAGGGAGTCAAGCAAAGCTTCACCATGGAGATAGGTTGGGTCTTGAGGGCTGAGTGTTTTTCAGTCAAGGTGGAGAAGGGTATTGCAGACAGGAGGGAAAAGATGTGCTCAGGGTTGTAACACAACAGTCATTATCTGGGGCGTTTAACTGGGGCAACTGCCAATACATTACATAGGAGTCCCAATGTTAGATGAGAGGAGGAAGAAGCCAGCTCTCAAACTTGAACAGAAACATCAAGACAGTGTCATATCTGCCCATCACTGGTAGATACTAACCACTCTCCCTATTAACTTGTTGGACATGTATTCAAAGGACCCATGATCATGTAATACGGACAGACACACATCAGTCTACTCCAAAAGTATCAATCACTGGTAACCTTTTAGCCACTGACTTTGCATTTAATCATTTCACAATTCCTTCAAGATGTTAAATTAACATACCATCAGAGTGCCCAGTTTTTCCAAGGCAACCATGAATTTATTAAAAGAAACTTCAATTCTGCCTGCTGGTTTGTGTGCTCTACTGTTTGGCTGTTTGTGTTGTTACCACAGCAACAGGTGGACAGTTAAATTTGGCTTAGAACATGTGATACTGCTAAAATATCATTTTACGACGAACTTTCTGGTACTATTTCCCCTGGAAGAGTTAAAGATGACATAATGAGCCACGGTCCCTGAGGAGGAATCAAACAGAAGAGGGAGTAAGATAAAGGGCTTCATGGACCACATCCTATGGCAAGGAATAGATAGCTCTTACTAGAAGTCTTTGAGGCATACAGTGGGTTAAACAGTGCTAATAATGCCAGTGTGAACTTGCCTCTCCCCAAACAGGAAAGGGTATTCAGGCTTTCCAGCCTAATTGACCACAGATCACTTTTTCACCTAGCAACTCAGGGACCTTCCGTAAAACATACATTGGGAAAATGCAGAGTTAGTTATTATAGCTTTAAAAGAAAAAAAAAAAACCCCTATTAAAAACCTTACACAACTACTAAGTTAAAGAAGCCCATATGAAAAGGCTACATTCTATTTGATTCCAACTATGTAACATTCTGGAAAAGACAAAACTACAGAGAGAATTTAAAAGATCAGTGGTTGCAAGGGTTTTTGGGGGAGCGAATGAAGAACAGGTGGAACACAGGATTTTTAGGGCAGTGAAGCTATTCTGTGTGATACTATCATGGTCATTATACATTTGTCCAAACCCATATAATGTCCAACACCATGAATGAAGCCTAACATGAACCATGGACTTCAGGTGGTAACAATGTGTCAGTTTAGGTTCATCAATTGTAACCAACATACCACTCTGGTGGAGGATGCTGATGCCAGGCTGTTCAAGTGTCGGATGAACAGGTATATAAGAAAACTCAGTACTTCTAAGTTTTGCTGTGATGTAGCAGCTCTAAAAAAAACTGCTCTAAAAAATAGGGTCTGTTTTAAAAAAAAAAAAAAAAAAAACTATTATATTCTATGTAGGAAAACTACCAAATTAGAGGAACCGCCTCTCGCTGAGCTGTGATCCCCAAAGTCCGTTCGCTGTATTTTAAAAACAGGGTTCTAGGTGAACAACTGTGGACTGAGCCCTGTGCTAGGCACTGTGGTAGCAACAGGAGAAACAGAAATCTTGGCCCCCAAGCTTTTGTAATCTGATTGGGAAGGAGGAAAATTAGAGATGGATAGATAATGAGACAATTAGAAAAATATACTTAGCTAATATTTATTGGGTCCTTCTCATCACGGAGCTGACAGTCTAGGTCGAGGGAAAACTATCAGCAAAAACACAAACAGGAACTCCTATTATGGAGCTGAACAAAAGCAGCTTCATTTAGAATCTGGTATTGAAAACTTTTCTGAGGAAGTGACATTGAGCTGAAACAGAAGATACTAGTCAGTTGAAAAGTGCAGGGAACAGTGTTCTAGGCAGAGGAATAGTATGTGTAAAATCCCTGAGGTGGGAACAGCTCACAGTTCCTAGAACTAAAAGTCACCATTTCCACATGCCTGGGTGGCTCGGTTAAGCATCTGCCTTTAGCTCAGGTCATGATCCCAGGGACCTGGGATGGAGTCCTTTGCTGGGCTTCCTGCTCAGCAGGAAGCTGGCTTCTCCCTCTGCTTGTGCGCTCTCTCTCTGACAAATAAAACCTTTAAAAAAATAAATAAAATTAAAAAAAATAAAATCTGCCATTTCAAAGAGGAGTGTGTATGAGGGGAGAATGGAGAAGTGGACAGGGCCCAGCAGGCAGGGCGCTCAGGACAGGCGAAGGAGCGTATCTTCTCTTCCAATGGAAATGGGAAAACTTGGAGAGGTATTAGGCAGTGACAGGTCATGATCTGCTTTATGTTTTTACTGTATAGGATGCTAGGAATCACTCCCTCATCAAGTTTGCCGGTTTGGTCACTGACCCATTCTGTGGTGAAATGCAAGTCCACAGAAAGAGAGAGCCACTTGGGTTCAAGTTTAAGTGTTATTTCAGCCAAGAGCTATAGCTGTTATGGGGGTGGGGGCAGGGGCACATTTATTAGGAAGCCTATGTTACCATTGCAAAAAACTTCTGTTGGTATGGCAGCATCTAAGTGTGTGTGGTAGGGAGAGGGATGGAGGTTTTCCATTCACAAAGCTTGGTTTGAGCCAGAAGGGAGGAAGATGCCGTGAAAAGGAAGGACAAACTGAAAGGCCGCATTCGTTTCTTAGCATCAGTGCATTGATTTTATGCCTATGCCTCTGCTGTTTTGACAACTATCTCTGAAAAGCTGTTAATACCCTCAGTAGTCATCAACTAAATGCCTTAGCTGGGAAATAGTTACTGGTTAAAAGCAAGATAGGTCCCAAGTGAATGGAACTCAGGGGAAAGAAACAGGGTCAACTTGGAACAGACCTCCTCGGCCCTGAATCTCTTTCCTGCCAGAGTTCAACTAGGATTCAGGAGACTCAGTCTAGATGCCGCTGTCCCCCTGCTGTGTGACTTTGAGTAAATTGCTTCACTTCTCTCAGCCCTTTATCACGGGTAACTAGTGAGGGTTTAACTATATGCTCATGAAGGTCTTTTCCCACTCTAACCTTGATGCTACGATTGATTGTCTTTACCAAAAGTTCTTTCTTGAGACCTCTCATAACACAAGTTGGGGATAGAGAGGGAAGGGGGAAGGAGGCAAAGGGAGGGGTGAAGGGGGGTGTTCTGCATTTTAATAGTCACGGAGTTCACCCAAGCCTTGTAACCTGCCTGTGTCACTCCTTGGTGACAAGGATTGGGTGACTTGTTCAAGAACAGGCCAGAGGCTGTAAGAATACCCAGAAGGAAAAGCATCCATGCAGCCTCTTTCATTTTTAATCCCCAAGTAAGTCCATGCTGTGTGATTCTACCTCACGCTCCCAAGGTGGGGAAGGTCACCCACTGCACAGACAGAGGTGCTTTCATCAGTGACTCCCGGGAAATAAGCATCTAAACAGATAGTGTAAGATTGTTTTTGAAAATATCCAAGGTTTGGCTTTGGTCAATTAAAAGATTTTAGTAAATGATTTAGAAATAGGTCCTCATTTTGACCCATCATGTTCTCATACACTGAAGAAGAGTCTGTGAGGAGGTCAAGATAGGATGAGCTTTGTATTGATAGTTGTTGAGACAGTAATGGGTACATGGGGAGTCACTACACTATTCTTTTCAGTTTCACATCTGTTTGAAATTTTGCATAGTAAAGTTTTATAAATAGAGTGAATTTGCAAACTCTAAGATGTATCCATATTTGATTTTCCAAATTTATACTGAAAGTTCTATGAATCAAACTACATGGTTAGATAGATCAAGGATTGGCAAACTATGGCCTATAGGCCAAAGCTGCCCTATTGCCTATTTCATAAACAAAGTTTTGTTAGTACATCAAAAAAAAAAAAATGAGCATGTCTGTCTATGTATGGGTGCCTCTGTGCTACAGCAACCAGGAGGAATAGTTACAATAGGGACCATAGGGCCCACAAAGCCACCTATGTACCAGAACACCCTTACAGAATAAGTCTGCTGACCCCTAACCTACAGATTATAGTATAAGCTACCCTGGGTTGGTATTTACTGTGGGGACTACTAATACTTGACTCTAACCCTAATCCGTCAGACTGAACCATGACCCTGTATGTCTGACAAGTACAGAACATCTAGTTAAGGCTGTCTGATAGAATGTTCTGTGATGAAAATGTTCTCTACCTGTACTGACCAATACAGCACTCACTATGTTATTACTGAGTATTAAAATGTGGCTGGGGAGACTGAAGAACTGAATTCTCAATTTTATTTATTTTTAATTAATTTAAGTGTAAATAGCCACAGATGGCTAGTGACTACCCCACTGGACAACAGAGAGCCAGAATTTTGATGCCTTAGTCAGTGGAATGCTGGCAACTGTTTAATAACAAGGCAGGTGCATACCTGTACACACATGCACATACCCCTTGATTTCTAAGTTTGCCAAGTTTGCTGACTTTTACGGTGCCAATACTGCCATTATTATAGGTTTCAAGTACCAGGGGCAGAATTGAGAAGAGATATACAGGACTGGCTCTCGTGGGCCAGGGGCTGCCAGGCCCATCACACCAGGGATGAGACCTTAGTTTTTTGACCTAAGCATATGAGGCAGCAAAGAAGCTCAGGTAAGTCAGAGGTTAATAGAGATATAGGATTTGTGGCTCCGAATTAAGGCAGGATGCGTTTAAGTGGTAAGAGCAAAATTGCCCAAAACACAGGGAGAACGACTAAGTAAGAAAGTGGGACCTAAGGCGGCAGAAGAGGGGAAAAAAAAAAAAAAAATGAATTACTACAAAATAGCCTCCTTCCAAACCAGCCTCTTCTTTTTTAAGGAAGAACTGTGCCACACATGTTCCCTTTCCCTTGGTCTGAGACTACTGATGCCCAAGAAGACCAAGAACAGTATTACTCACTTCTCAAACCCAGAATGCCTGAAGATTCTGAAGAAATTTAGTGTCACCAATAGAAATCTTCCCAGCTTACTGGCATTAAAAAGACCAGACTGCAGAGGGACAGGAGTAGAGGCAAAGACGTATTTACATGCATGCCTACTACAAGTAAGTTGTCACCAACGCTAAATAGAAGCAGAGGTCTTCTAGGCTGACAAGGCCTCCACTCTCATTCCTTCTATTTCCAAGTCATGGAACATGGGGACTCCTATTCTTGGGGTGTTCCTAGTTTTGTTTTTTTAAGTAGGCTCCACACCCAGTGTGGAGCCCAGTGCGGGGCCTGAACCCACGACCCTGAGATGAAGACCTGAGCTGAGATCAAGAGTCAGATGCTCAACTGAGCCACCCAGGGACCCCACTGGGGTGCATTTTCAGAGAAAGAGACACCCACCTGCTGTAGGTACTGTTTGAAGAGGGAGGAAGAGTGGGAGAAGAAATTGAGCCATCTGACACAGGACACAGTGAAAGGTGAGGAACAGGGAGGAGTAAAGAGTACGATGAACCTGACTGCAGTACAAAAGGCAAGGAGGAGAATCAGGCCTGGGAATACCAAAGAAAGCAGCCAAAACTAAATACAGGTAGATACTACAGTAGACGTGAAAGACCCAAGGCACCACAAAAAGGGTGAAGGGGAGGAAAAATCAGCGTCGCATTCAATAAATATTTACTCGGCTGCAAATACCAAGCAAGGTGCTACGCTGCAGAAACAAGGTAAATAGTGCCCAATCCCTGAGCCCTGGGTGCATACTCACGAGGGGGAGAGGATACTGTAAATAGGACATTACAATGTGGCATGGTGGCTTTGATGACAAAGGGGAAGTTTTGGAAGCAAGGCATCTAACCCAGTCCTGGGAGTCAGGGAAGTCTTCCTGAAAGAAAGTTCATTACGGGAGACGAAAACCTAAAGAATGAGTGAACAGGTGCTAACCAGGGAAGGTAGAGGGAGAACATTCTACACAGCCAGAATGGCATATAAAAAGTCCCAGGGCAAAAAGTACACCTAGTCCACTGGTGTGGGGCCCTACATCTCTGTTCACCTGGGCTGGCTCTGGTTTGTTCTTGCCGTCCAAGTGTAATTATCAATAATTACCATCTGACAACTCAAGTGTCCCCATTTTGGATGCTAAGTTATAATGGTATCTTTTACCCTCCGGTGGCACTTAAAAGAAAAAGAAACCTGAAGAGACAAGGAGAGCAACCAACTCCCCGCTACTTCCCACTCACCCACTTTCTATTGCAAAAGGAACTTATGCTGAATCTCCAGGGCCTAGAGATGGTACAAGTGTGTTCTGGAAGGTTAGACCAGCAGAAAGATGAGTGGCAAACTGAATTAAGGGCAGGTGCTACCAGTACAAGAAACAAACAGAGAAATTAAGACTCAAGGGAGAGGCAAGTGTTTCTAAAAGCCTGAACCAACTGGAGCAACTAAACCCCTAATTCCCCCAGAAAGTGGTTTATACGTGCTTCTGGGCAGAGCCAGAGAGAAACTTGACTACTATCAACAAGCTGGCACAGGATTTTGACCCTTCATCTATGCTATTTGGAGCAAACTTACAGGGGAATTTAATTTCAGGAAATGCGCAAAGAGTTAGATGCAGACTTCCTCCCCCAACACACAGCGCCGTGGAGAAGCCAGAGGGGAGCTGAAGTTCCAAAAATGTTCTGTTGCTATCACAACGGAAGAGAATATAACCTCTTTATTACTGGGGCAGACAATTATGTAGTGCTCTTGGAAACCTAAGCCCTTTGGGGAATTAGAGATGATGGAACAATAAATGAAAGACAATTCTTTTATCACCAGAAAGTGTTTTCCAACAACATTTACACATCTCCTTGGCTGGGTGCTATTTTTCAGTGACCACCACAGGGCTCAAAGAAGCCGTGATCCTATTCCGGGTGACCGAGATCTGGACTTGCCCCCAGGTTTCAGGTGGGTATAGCTGACCTGAAGAGACTGCAGTAGGACACTTGAGGCACCCAGGACTGTCCTGATCATTGATTCCAGCTAATCCTGTCCCTCAGCAAGACAGGGAGCCAAGGAATCCTGCCTCCAGCCCCTTTGTTTGCATTCTTCCTGAACCCTCTGGGGCCTCTTCTCTCCCATCCCAGGTCCCCATGCCCACTTGTTCTTTTATTTGGTTCTGTGGAATTCCCAAGGTACTCCCAGAATCACTGAGACAGTGACCAGTGGTAGCCTGCACCAATGGCTGGTCCCACCAATTGGCATCATTCCATCAGCCTCTACCTGTCTTGGCCTTCAGGTGCACCCACATTTCCTCTAAGGGCCCAGGAGACATTTGAGCCATTAGGGGTCCTTTACAGAGAAACCATAATTAGCCAAAGTATTCAGGGAGGGAGAACTGCTCTATCAGTTCATCACGTAATCTGACTCTAGTGAACAGAAGATTTAAGACCATGGCCAGAATTGCAGTGGGCTGTGGTATAATGGGGAGATGTGAGGGAGGCCTTCATCACCTATTGTTTATGCCCGAAATCCACTAAAAGCTCAAAAATAGTTTGGAAATCATCCATTCATTTTACAGATTTATAAAATTAGGCCTAGGGGGATTATAACCCAAATTCACATAATTCATTATAGCCCAAGAGTATTTATTATAGTAGGAATGCCGTATGTGACAGGTGGAGATGATCCAACCCTGAGAGGCTGCTGATGACCAGCAGGAACTCTTCTTGAACTTGATCCACAGTTACTTGTCAAAAGTACAAAAATTGGTCCCCGGTGTGCAGTCAGGAAGGGAGGTACTCAGATGGAGAAGTGACCTAAGGATATTGGTCACTCATTCCCATAACTCTTAGAAACTTTTCTCTTGGGATCAAGGTTATATTTTCTGTAGCTTAGAAGATATGTCAAGAAAAAATATTGGTCCTGGTCACTTACTCTTGGTTAGTCCAAAAAAAGGACAAAATTGAAATTGG
The DNA here is from genome assembly GCF_003265705.2 of Callorhinus ursinus. Classification (NCBI taxonomy): domain Eukaryota; kingdom Metazoa; phylum Chordata; class Mammalia; order Carnivora; family Otariidae; genus Callorhinus; species Callorhinus ursinus. The sequence goes on from NW_027397072.1 coordinate 71,754,158, forward strand.
ACATCTTATCCATAGCAACTAAGGTGCAGCCAGTTAAACTAGTAATTAGATGAACTTCAAGCAACAGTAAATATTCAGAATTTGCTGCTGCATGGCACCATCATCTAGGAACACTATTAAAATGCAAGGAAAATGGGTAATTATGGTGGAATGCTAAAAGGAAAGCAATACAGTTGTTCTCTAGGTTTTATCAAGACCCCCAACTTATCACTCTTTGAAGTGGGAACGAGGCTCATTTTCCTGACTAAAAATACCTATTTATACTAAAGCACCCTGGGGACATGTCATCCCAAGTGTTACCACGGCCAATACCAACTTTGTTGGTATAAAACCTACAAAACCATGACTGACGCAGAAGACTATTCAAAGACACTCATCCCTCAGCTCCATCCCAAGGCTCTTATATCCCTATCACTTTACCCTCCACCCAACCATCTCTCTCTCTCTCTCTCTCTCTCTCTCTCTCTCTCTCTCTCACACACACACACACACACACACACACACACACACGCTATATATATATATATACGCATCCTGCCTTAATTCGGAGCCACAAATCCATGTATATATAAAATCACAAAAGCCTATCAAATCTACCCAGCAGGGGCAGAACACCATCAAAAAAGGCAGAGAAGAAATTTGAAGAAGCAAAGCCCAACCTCTCTTCCCACCCCTCCTTTAACAGTCTGGTCTATTCCGGACTCTTGTTTACGAGTAAGTTTGACCCATCATGAGTGAGATTTAGGTATGTTTGCTAAACATTTGAAGCCATTAAAGGGTAATTTTTTAAGGTAAAAACATGACTCACACATAGAAGATGTATCTGTATGAAAAATTTTGTTTAACTTGTGACTGAGGGAACCAGTAAGATATTACAACAAGCACAACGGAGAATCAATGGCAGACACATATGGATCATCAGGAGTGCTCAAACCATCCAAGTTCAAAGACAATGAAGGATGCACACCCTCAGAAGATCAAATAATCCAGAAGGGGGCACCATGCAACACCTAGGAATCCACCGAAGGGACCCTGTAGTCATTTTTTTGGCCCGTTTCAAAGTTGTTCTCAATTTTCTTGCCATTGTCCTGCTGTCCCTGCTGGTACCTACCAAAGGCTTCTTTCTGCTGCCAAGATGGCCAATCCGTATGTGAAAAGAACTATCGCTCATCTTGGCAGAATTCACCAGCACTCCAAATACTCTGTGGTCCCACTTGGCTTCCCAAAAAAGCAGGGAAGAATCCCACTCCCTGAATTTTATGTGTATTTTGCTAACTAAGTCCTAAAGAGAAGTCGTCTTTTTGCCTCTAATGATATTTGGTGGCCTTGGCAACATAACACAACCCGTCTTAATTTTTAGCCCTGTCTTTCTGACATCTTAGGAACTGGACCAGAGGATGGGCTGAGTGTCCATGCTGACCACATTCACCATCAGCACTCGATTTCAGCTGGAAGACTCCAACCCTGGCTTACAGGACTTAATTTTTTCCCTTTTCCTCCCTCCATTCCTCTCCATCCTCCTCCCAAGAAGTTCTTTCCCAGAAGGTCCCTGGTACCCCCCTACAAATAGATTATTAGAGAGTACAACCCACAGTTCCTGGGGACTCCTCTGAATCCCAAGGTAAGAATAGTTGCCCCTCAGGCTAAGAGCTCTTCTACTTAAAAGCATCTTCCTAGAGAGGCAGTACCATGCTGTGGAGAGCTCAGCCTTTGGCCTCAGAAAGATCAGGATTTTAATCCCAGATCTGTCATTATCTATAAAAATCCAATTATTAACGTTGACCTTTCAGGGTTGTTTTAAAAATAAAAACGAAAATAGTGCATGCAAAATACTCAAAGTGTGTTATCTTTATTTTTCATTATTATGTTGGTCACTCTAGGGGTTGATAGCCACCCTGGCTTTGTTCACATCAGTTTCATGTATCAATTACATTCTATATCTCATTTCTGTACAAGGCCTTCCGTCTCTCCTCCTAAGTGGTTCATGTGTAGGTTTCCTATCTTCCCCTTGCTCCAGGCTCAATGTCTCCCACTTAACTCGCTGAGGAATACATGTACGCAGCGCTGATGATCTGCCCACTATACCATATCCTACACTAACGCTAGCCCTCAGCTGTGAGGTATCCATAAAAGGAAAGGTTCATTGTTCATCCCCTTCTTCCCAAAGCCCACGGCATCCAGTCCCTGAGCCATTGAAATTACCTTGGTTTCGAATGGAAGTTTGTCAAAATCCTTATAAAGGGCTCATATGCAATTCCATTATCAAGAGGCTTGTCTAGAAATGACATTGGTAATGAAAAATATTGACTAGAGCAGGGAAGCTCAGTTTTTTAGCAGTCAAAATTATACCTTTTCATTAAATTGAGTCCCTAGAGAGGAAAAAAAGATAATTAAACAGACTTATGAAAAATTACAGATAACATTTCCTGTTCAAAGTAATCAGAAGAGCAGACGCTCAGAAGGAAATGTAATGTGCAGAGATCTGGGGGAGCTGCCTCCATGGGGCATTTAAACTGTCATTTCTCCCCAGAGCAGCTTCCTCCCCACAACTCCTCAAAGGCAGCCCCTGAATCAGTGTCAGAGCAGCATGCGACATCATCTCGGTCTTCCAGAAGTGATGTGGGGAGCTTAAGAGCAAAAAATGGAGCCCATGGGAGAAGCTACATAAGGCAATGTCCAGACTTGCACAGCATACTCCTTGCTCTGCTCAAACCCTCCAGGGGCTGGATGTCACCTGTTGTATTAAGCCCTCACAGCTTCGCTCAGTACCCAAGGTCCTCTCCAGGCCAGCACAGACCTGCTTTCCCCATCTGTGCTCCACTATCCCCCAGGGCCATCTCTCTTGCTGGTCAATCACCTGCTCACCACCACATGCCTTCCCACCACCTCACCTTGGTTCATGATATGCCCACAGTCACCTTTCCTAACCCTCATGGATGCCTTGCTTCTCCAAACCTTACTACACTGAGGTCTTTGTCTGTCTGGGGTCTGGTACTACCCTCTCCTTAATTAGACTGTGCATTCATTGAAAGCAGGATGGGAATGTTTACATTTCTGTATGCCCCATAGTCCCTGACACAAGGCTGGATTCACCGTAAGTGTTCACTAAATGTCATTGAGCAGTGAACGCTCTTCTGAGTAAACAGATGAATGTAAATGAATATATTTTACAGCAAAAGTGAAGGGAAAAGAACATTTGATAAATAATGACTCAAAACTACACTGTGCTTCTCATCTCAAATTTCTTGTAATAATTCTATGAAATTGTGCTGCATTTTACAGATTAAAAAAAATTCCAGGGAGGATAAGCAAGTCTGCCAAAGACAGGACAATTCATAAATAAATTTTTGAATTCAGAAATAATTCAAAAAAAGAATGGACACTCAGGTCAATCTGGCTCCAGAGCATGTACTCATTCTAAGAAAGTTTATCATCCCTATCACTGTCACCACAGGCATGCTCACCCGCAGTGGCGTGGAGATATTTAGCTTCAGAGACACATTTAGTTGACACTATATCCTTGCAGGTGACAGGCCTGAGGTAGACAATAGAAGATACAAACATATCCATGACAAGGCACAAACCTTTCTCATTTTCCTTGACCCCTTTTCATGGATTGGGGCAATAGTAAAGACCTGAGTCATCTCAACACACAAATCAAAGGGAGTAAAGGAAAGGGACAAGTCCTTGCTCTGCCACATCCTAGCCGTGTGTCTCTGGATAAATCTATTTCCCTGAGCTTTAGTTGCCTCCTCAGTAACTTAGAATTCTTTGAGGCTCCGCTAAGACGGTAGGACACTAAACGCTGTATAAAAGGTGAAAATAAAAATCCCAAATTCTCACACTAAAGAGCAGATTCAATCTCCTGACTTTTGGAGAAGACATTTAACCAAATAAAGTGATTTTATTTTTAAGAACAGAATCTGCATTTTTTACCCTGATCCTTAAATGGTTTGTAGGAGAATACAAGTTTGAGCAGGTGTTTAAGCCATCCTAGCACAGTTCCATCAGTAGCTAACTGTGTTGCCTTCAACAAGGCATCTCATTCTACCTCTCCCTTTCCTCATCTGTAAAAGAAGAATGCTGGGTCACTGGTCTTAGAGGCCCCCTTCTGGTCTCTGAATCTACCTTGCAAAAGCCTTTTTTTTCCCCTCTGATGTCAATTTGCAAAGCTAATTTCCTTCCACCAACTTCTGGAGCTTGGGTCATGCAGAGATTTAGATAAGCCTTCCTTACACTTTCCTCATGTCCTTCCCTGGTGAAGATAAATTGAGACAGTGACCCTAATGACATTACTCCTCTTTCTGGAGGGCCAAATATGTGCCAGGATTCCCTGCGAATCAAACAAGTAAGAAATCTCACCATCTGCTTTCAAGTCAGGATTTTTCAGTTTTGTTCTGAGTGTATTGCTTTTAAAGTCCCAAAATAATCAATCCTGACAAGAAAGATGCAGATATGCTTTTCAAATTATAAAAACACATACAACACACACAAATTTCCTGACAACCTGATAAAATGAAAAAGTGAATTACCCGCTTGTTATTTTTAACTTATTTGTTTCTTCAAGTAAGCCTGGTGGTTCTAAAGGGAACCTCTAACCCAGTGCAGCACAGACAGGCACAGGACACTACAAAGCCCTGTCCTCACCATGGCAACATAGAGCCCCCTCTGTAGTGAGTTGGAACTACATTCAGTCCAAGTCTGGGGAATATGGAGGAGTGATAAGCAGGAATTATGTAGAGCGTCAAGCTGGATGCCAACAGTGCTACCCACATGCAGAGGTGGTGATTTTCCCCATTGTTCATTCTGTCTGTATTACTACTATCCCAGAATGGGTTCCCAACTCCACGTCTACTTGAAATTTACTCAGAGCACAAAGATCCTGGTACCAATGGGTTTCACAGCAATATTCAAGCATCACTGCTCCCACTTAACTCAACTATTTGAAGAACTACTTGCAGTCACTTCCCACATTTGTCCATTCAGTACTGCCCTCAACCCCTTGACTCCAGAACCCTCCTGCTGCTAGAGTGGTCTCCTCTTTCACTCCAGACTATTCAAAAGTTTAATGAGAATCTGTGGAACACTATTCTCTGCCAAGTCTTGTGCTTTGAGCTCAGGTTTTAGTGGTGAGCAAGACAGTGCCAGATGTCTTAATGAAACTCAGTTTGGTGGGACACATGGACCTTGTTGTGATAGACACACATATCACCTCAGCATGTAATTTCAGCCTGTAACAGTGGAGCCTGACCTGGTCCTGACCTGGAGGAAGGCTTCCATGGTAAATTAATTTCCTCAACAAAGTACTTCCCTCCATATTCCACAATCTCTTATTTGTGACTCTCCCCCGGACAGACATTCAATACACTCAATACTTTAAAAAGCAATAGAATTTTTGTAGCAATACAAAGACAAAGAAGTAGCCCATTCTCAGTTTTGAATTTCAAAATAGACTTTTAAACCTACTGTCAGAGCAACCCAACTTAAAAAAAACAAAACTTTCATTGACAAGTGCTTGAGCTTCTTCAGAAAAAAAGCCTTTGAGTTCTTCAAGCCCAGACTTCAGTATCAATAGCAGAACCTTGAAGGAGTCAGAGTATCAGATTATTCCATGACAATTCTTCAAAATAAGGATAATTAAAGAACCAGCTTACATATTTACTTGTCTCTCGGGGGTTAGTTGCGAAAGAAAAAGTCAGCATGCCTGTAGATGTCACATGACCAGGAAAAGCCTCATATAAGCAGAACACAGGTGGACTGCCCTGCCATGGATGGTATGAGGACATGGTTAGTTCTCTTGAACTTGCTCCTCAGCCAAGCAAGATGGCACACATTGACAGAAGCCAGAGGTATAGATGCCATGACCAGAGATAAGCCAAAAAGTTGTCTCAGAAACAGGTGTCTATGGTTAGATACCAGGGACTTGATGCTCTCCCAAATGCCGTGACAACTTGCAAGCACCCCTACTAACTAAACGCAGCCCCCAGAGTGGGGGAAATATCTGAAATGACTAATTCTGCAATTAGAGAAAATCTTGGCAGTGACTAGATTAATGGACTAACAAGACTGTAGCTTTTCCTGCCATTAGGCATAATAGGATTTAAGATAGACGAAGTATGGAAATGAAGAAACTTAACATTGGTTACACACCTGAGTTTTGTGGGTTAAAAATACCTTTCCCTGAAGTGATAATGTAAGCCGGGGGGCCTACCTGCTAAGCAGGCACTTGCCAAGTGAGTCAAACATTCTGAGAGGGTAGAGTTCATGTGATACCAAGACCTTGAATTAATATAGGATTTGATTTGCCTAAGGGATTAAAGATCTTTGCGCCTGCAAGAGGGTGGAGACAGGACAGGACAGGAGACGAGGCTGAAAGAGATTAGGTTTTACCCTCCCCGTAAGCAGTGGGAGGCACTGAAGGACTGGAAACAGTATTGTGACACCATCCCATTTATGTTTCACAAGCTCTTTCACTGATTTCAAAACTATTCTCCGGATCACCAACCCCTCCCCAGTCCCATCCTCACACATACTCCTCTCACACAAAGGCTCTCCTAGTCCACTGCCCCTTGCCCCACTACGGCATTTCCTTTCCCAGCTGGTGGGCATTTTCCCCATCCCTGCAGTCTTCCATGACCTTGGTCTTTGCAACCTCACCAGTGAGCATACTTTTTATCTAAGAGGTTAAAATGAGAGTGCCATGTGCTATGATGATGTTACAATGGTCAGGGACCAGAGGATGACTTACTCTCGCCCTGTTGATTATCCCTATCTTCTCCCAGCAAAGTTCTAGGAAGGTATTCACAAAGAATGAATGCAGAATGAAAATCAGAGTACCATTTTATTCCTAGCTGTATTAGCACAACTTGCAGTGCATAGCTCTGAATAAAGGCTAAACTGGACTAAGGTTCAAGATCCAAGTAGAGTCTCCTATTTCCTCCCCTCCTCCCAGTTCTAAACAATGAAGCAAAAAAAGAGCAGATATGTCAATAGAGAATAAAAGAAATAGCTGAGCCCATAAAAGAGAAGATCAAAATTGAGTTTTTTACCTTTTTGGGTACAATGATCACCTTCCCAATCTGAGGCTCACTCAAAGACCCTAGGTCTGACCAATCACCTTAGCAAAAGGGGGTTGTACTTAAAACCTCAGGCCTGACAAAAGGAGAGATCCCCTAACCTCTTAGGTTGTATCTTAATACATGGTATTGACCTCCAAAGCTACTACCAATCATGAAATGCCTATCACCCTAAGGAGAAGAGCCAGAAAATTCTCAGGAAATTTTTGTTTAAAAGAGTGCTAGGAGAATCAAATAAGAATAGCTCATAGGAACCTCAAAACTGGTTAAAATTCATCCTTAGTGCACCTGCCTTGCCCACGGAAATCTTGAAGAGGACTCAAGAAACAGGCTTGAAGGGATTCATTGCTGACCTTTCAAAGTCAAGGAGAAAAAGTCCCTAGGGGACACATTTTTCTGGCCCAGGGGGCTTCTCAGTGTCGGGGGGGGGGGGTTGCAGGGGGCAGATATCACATCCCAGTGATTACAATCTCTTCAGCCTTCTTATAAACCCAGATTTGGATTGATTTTTTTAAAAGTTGATGTAAGGACAAACAAAAATTTTTTTAAATATGTTCTCTATCATGTGCCACCCATTAAGCACGACCAAACTCTGAACTTTACCTCCCAATTTCTTCCCCAAATACTAACTCTAACACTGATTTACAGTCTGTCTTCTACCATTTGACAGTAAAAACATAATGACTTTTTCCCTAGAGGCTTGTTTTATAGGTAAGGGGTTTTTCGGAGGGGGGGGGCGGTTCAGTCTCATTTGTTTGTTTTAATGAAGACTTCTGATGCAAGAATGGCAGCTCAAGTAGGAAGCACAGATCAGAGTAAGAGAGAGACTGTTCTGGCCACAGGAGTGATGGGCTCCCTTTTTTGTCCTGTCAGCCATGCTGAGGGACATTCCCAGTCACTGCCAGATGCCATCTCTTCCGCTGTCTCCTAAGGGGCAACCTTGAAATGATTATCTGAACATGATGACAATGAGTCATTTCCCTCTTATTTTCTTGAAAAGGATATAAAATTACCCAAAACTGGCAAGAACACATTGAAACAAAAAGACAAAGCCCATTTTCAGAAAAACTGGGAGACAATTAAAACCTCCGGTCCCTACCTTCAACCCCACCCCTCCCTCAAAATATCCAAGAGCTTCAAACAACAGTTTTGACTGAGAAGGGGTCATGTACGAAGGAGAAAAGGAGAAAAGATTCTCAAGGGGAAGACTGAGTACAACTTCCAAGAAGTGTGAAGCAACGTACACTTCAAGTGTGGAGTACACAGTGAGGGACACAAACTGTGATGTAAATGTTAGTAATAACTAACTCGTAGCAGTAGCAGTAGTAAAGGTTAGTAATAGGAAGGATAGGGATATTTAGCCTGGGAGTGAACCTGTGAGACCCGAGACACGGGATGCTGTGATAAAGAAACGCATGTCATGTTTTCAGTCTACAGCCACGGCATCACAAGAGAACAGAGTCCTGCATTAAAAATAATAGTAAATAAATAATAAAAAGCAGTAAAGCCGACTGTCTTCATTGGATGAGGAGAAGTCTAAATGAGCTCACACACAAAATCCTGGATCATAAAAAAAAAAAAAAAAGTCAACCAAACAGCTCTGACTCCTCCCTTACACATTTAGTCAGTCCAGAATAACTTGTCACTTTTCAAGTTGAGTATTTTAAAAAACATAGGACCTACACAAAGATAATGTAAGGGTTAAAAAAAAAATGAAGAAATGGTCAATAAAAGCAAATGGCAATGAATACAGAACAGTGTTGCCATGGAGAAAATAAACTGACAGAAATCTAAAACAATAAAGCAATTCCTTCTATTAAACATGAGCACTAATCACAAATGCAAGAGCTCAGGGAATAAATGGCACAAGAAAAAGATGAAATATGGGCTGGCAGCATTCAGGAATGAAGTAGAATAAAATAAAGCCATCACAGAAATAAAGGTAAAATCAGAAGAAGCAAAAGAAAAAAATTTAAAAAAAGATACCAGTGAACACACTATGAGATATAAAAATGAGAAATGAAGGAGAAAGTTAAGTGGAAGTTTAAAAGAATGGGAACGGAAAGTATTAGAAATGGGAAAAATAAAAATTGAGACTGCATAAGCAAATAGACAATATCCAGGCCATATATAAAAATATACCTGATTCACTCTCTGCAGCCCAGAAAACCAAGCAACAACCCCTTCAGCAATTAGCCCAAAATAACCAGGACTTGATCAATAACTTCCAGCTTCCATTTCTGCCCCATTTAGAAATGATCAGAGAAAGCCTTATATGCTGTCCAAGCCCATCACATAGGATGCCCGCTTCTAGTTAGTCCACCTAAGTTTCCCCCTCCCTAAACCTCCACCAATCAGGGCACACCTGAAGGCTTCCCCTACCCCCAGTAAAGCTTTCCCATTCCTCCATCCAACTTTGAGTCTCTGTGAAACTCAAGTGATGGCTGTGGACTTCCTTGTAGAGAAAGCTCTGAATGAACAGACTTTGTTTGTTCTCATTTGGGTGGTCTATTTCCACAATAGTATAAGATACACTTAAAACAAACAAACAACTTCAGTCTATCTATTGAAAGGGTACACTGTATCCTAGAAAGAAGGGACTCTTAACAATCAATGCCAAGATAACCCTAATAAAAACGCCAGACTTCAAAGATGAAGAAGCATCCTTTGGGGCAGCTACATAAAAAGACAGTAACAGGGGGGTGGAGCAAGATGGTGGAGGAGTAGGAGACCTGGATTTCCTCTGGTCTCAGGAATTCAGCTGGATAGGGATCAAACCATTCTGAACACCTACGAACTCAACAGGAGATCGAAAAAAGAATACCAACAACTCTCTGAACAGAAAAGTGACCACTTTCTGGAAGGTAGGACGTGCAGAGAAGTGAATCTGAGGCTGTATTGGGGAGGATAGATGGCGGGGGAGGGGGCCACCGTCGGCTGCTTCTGTCAAGTGCTAGAGCCGCGGAGCACAAAATTGGAACTTTTAGAAGCCGGCTCCGCTGAGGGACGTCGCTCCAGTGTCTAAACGGGGGGAGGAACCCTCGCAGGACAGTGTGGTCTCAGGACCCTCGGGGTCACAGAAAGACCAGGGGTGCCTGAGTGCGGCAGAGCTCCCAGGTATCGGAGCAGGGAAGCCGGCTGCAGAGACGGAACCGAGGGGCGGGCTCTCAGCTCAGGGTTGCCATAAACTGTGATCGGTGACACAGTCGGGCCATTGCTCCTCCAGCAGGGACCCAACAAGCAACAGATCTGGGGATACTCCCCTTCCTCCCCAAGGAGGAGCAGCGTGGGAGCGCACTGCGGGGATCTGCTGGGTTTGGAGACTCCACACCGAGTCGGGTGCCAGAGATAGAGGTGCTCGGTCACAGGCCGGGTGAGTACAGAGTGCAGCCAGAGACCAGGGAGACGGGAGTGACTGACTGCTTTTCTCTGGGGGCACACTGAGGAGCGGGGCCCCGAGTTCTCGGCTCCCCTGGACGGAGATTGGGAGGCCACCATTTTCACTCTCGTCTTCCAAAACTGTATGGAAAGCTTGCAGGGAACAAAAGCTCCTGAGAGCAAACCCCAACAGATTACTTAGCCCGGACCAACAAGGGCGGGGCAATTCCGCCTCCGGCAAAGACATTTGGGAACCACGGCAACAGGCCCCTCCCCCAGAAGATCAGCAAGAACAGCCAGCCAAGACCAAGTTTACCGATCAATGAGAACGGCAGAACTCCAGCTCTAGGGGAATACTGCACATAGAATTCATGGCTTTTTTACCATGATTCTTTAGTCTTTCAAAGTTAATTTTTTTCAACTTTTTTTTTTTGAATTTTTCTTTTTCCCTTTTTCAACCAACATCTTATCAATCCCTTTTTTAAAAAAACATTTTTATTTTTCATTTTTAGTCATATTCTATCCCTTCTTAGTAGTTACACTTATTTTTGGCATATATATATAAGTTGTTCTCTCTTTAAAATTTTGAGATACAGTTTCTTCTAACAGATCAAAATATACCCTAAATCTCTAGTGTATGGCTTTGTTCTAGTCTCCTGCCTGATCACATTCTCTCCCCCTTCTTTTTCTTTTTTTTAAATCCTCTTTTTTCGAAACAAGTTATCTTATCAATTTCTTTTATAAAATTTTTTATAATTTTCATCTTTACAGTCATATTCCATCCCTTCATCGTATCAACCCTTATTTTGTACATATATAAGTCTGTCTTTCTTTAAAGTTTTAGGAGGTACTTTCTTCTAACAGACCAAAATACACCCAAAATCTAGTGTGTGGCACTGATCTATGCACCAGCCTGATCATATTGGATCATATTCTGTTTTTTTTGTTTTGTTCTGTTTTTGTTGGTTTTTATCTTTTTCTTTTTTTCTTCTCTTTTTTCTTTCTTTCCCTTTCTTTTCCCCTCATTTCAGGTCTTTTCTGATTTGTATAGAGTATATTTTCTGGGGACATTGTTAACCCTGTTAGCATTCTGTTCTCTCATTCATCTATTCTTCTCTGGACAAAATGACAAGGCAGAAAAAAATCACCTCAACAAAAAGAACAAGAGGTAGTACC
>NW_027397072.1:71766187-71767072 GCF_003265705.2 Callorhinus ursinus
ATTGGAACTTTTAGAAGCCGGCTCCGCTGAGGGACGTCGCTCCAGTGTCTAAACGGGGGGAGGAACCCTCGCAGGACAGTGTGGTCTCAGGACCCTCGGGGTCACAGAAAGACCAGGGGTGCCTGAGTGCGGCAGAGCTCCCAGGTATCGGAGCAGGGAAGCCGGCTGCAGAGACGGAACCGAGGGGCGGGCTCTCAGCTCAGGGTTGCCATAAACTGTGATCGGTGACACAGTCGGGCCATTGCTCCTCCAGCAGGGACCCAACAAGCAACAGATCTGGGGATACTCCCCTTCCTCCCCAAGGAGGAGCAGCGTGGGAGCGCACTGCGGGGATCTGCTGGGTTTGGAGACTCCACACCGAGTCGGGTGCCAGAGATAGAGGTGCTCGGTCACAGGCCGGGTGAGTACAGAGTGCAGCCGGAGACCAGGGAGACGGGAGTGACTGACTGCTTTTCTCTGGGGGCGCACTGAGGAGCGGGGCCCCGAGTTCTCGGCTCCCCCGGGCGGAGATTGGGAGGCCACCATTTTCACTCTCGTCCTCCAAAACTGTATGGAAAGCTTGCAGGGAACAAAAGCTCCTGAGAGCAAACCCCAACAGATTACTTAGCCCGGACCAACAAGGGCGGGGCAATTCCGCCTCCGGCAAAGACATTTGGGAACCACGGCAACAGGCCCCTCCCCCAGAAGATCAGCAAGAACAGCCAGCCAAGACCAAGTTTACCGATCAATGAGAACGGCAGAACTCCAGCTCTAGGGGAATACTGCACATAGAATTCATGGCTTTTTTACCATGATTCTTTAGTCTTTCAAAGTTAATTTTTTTCAACTTTTTTTTTTTGAATTTTTCTTTTTCCCTTTTTCAACCAACATCTTATCAATCCCTTT
>NW_027397072.1:71767172-71900382 GCF_003265705.2 Callorhinus ursinus
GTATCAACCCTTATTTTGTACATATATAAGTCTGTCTTTCTTTAAAGTTTTAGGAGGTACTTTCTTCTAACAGACCAAAATACACCCAAAATCTAGTGTGTGGCACTGATCTATGCACCAGCCTGATCATATTGGATCATATTCTGTTTTTTTTGTTTTGTTCTGTTTTTGTTGGTTTTTATCTTTTTCTTTTTTTCTTCTCTTTTTTCTTTCTTTCCCTTTCTTTTCCCCTCATTTCAGGTCTTTTCTGATTTGTATAGAGTATATTTTCTGGGGACATTGTTAACCCTGTTAGCATTCTGTTCTCTCATTCATCTATTCTTCTCTGGACAAAATGACAAGGCAGAAAAAAATCACCTCAACAAAAAGAACAAGAGGTAGTACCATCTGCCAGGGACCTACTCAATACAGACATTAGTAGGATGTTGGGTCTAGAGTTCAGAATCATAATTTTAAAGATACTAGCTGGGCTTGAAAAAAGCATGGAAGTTATTAGAGAAACCCTTTCTGGAGAAATAAAAGAACTAAAATCTAACCAAGTCGAAATCAAAAAGGCTATTGATGAGGTGCAATCAAAAATGGGGGCACTAACTGCTAGGATAAATGAGGCAGAAGAGAGAATCAGCGATATAGAAGACCAAATGATTGAAAATAAAGAAGCTGAGAAAAAGAGAGATAAACAACTACTGGATCACGAGGGCAGAATTCGAGAGAGAAGCGATACCATAAGATGAAACAACATTAGAATAATTGGGATCCCAGGAGAAGAAGAGAGAGGAGCAGAAGGTATATTGGAGCAAATTAGCGCAGAGAACTTTCCTAATGTGGGGAAGGAAACAGGCATCAAAATCCAGGAGGCACAGAGAACCCCTCTCAAAATCAATAAAAATAGGTCAACACCCCGACATCTAACAGTAAAACTTACCAGTCTCAGAGACAAAGAGAAAATCCTGAAAGCAGCTCAGGAGAAGAGATATGTATCCTACAATGGTAGAAACATTAGACTGGCAACAGACCTATCCACAGAGACCTGGCAGGCCAGAAAGGACTGGCATGATATATTCAGAGCACTAAATGAGAAAAATATGCAGCCAAGAATACTATAATAGGAGAGATCAAAAGCTTCCAGGACAAACAAAAACTAAAGGAATTTGCAAACACAAAACCAGCCCTCCAAGAAATATTGAAAGGGGTCCTCTAAGCAAAGAGAGAGCCTGAAAGCAACACAGACCAGAAAGGAACACAGACAATAAACAGTAACAGTCACCTTACAGGGCAATACAATGGCACTAAATTCATATCTTTCAATAGTTTCCCTGAATGTAAATGGGCTTAATGCCCCAATCAAAAGACACAGGCTATCAGACTGAATTAAAAAACAAGACCCATCGATATGCTGTCTGCAAGAGACTCATTTTAGACCCAAAGTCACCCCCAGATTGAAAGTGATGGGGTGGAAAACCATTTACCATGCTAACGGACACCAAAAGAAAGCTGGGGTGGGGCGCCTGGGTGGCTCAGTTGGTTAAGCGACTGCCTTCGGCTCAGGTCATGATCCCAGGGTCCTGGGATCGAGTCCCATATCAGGCTCCCTGCTCAGCAGGGAGTCTGCTTCTCCCTCTGACCCTCTTCCCTCTCATGCTCTCTCTCATTCTCTCTCTCTCAAACAAATAAATAAAATCTTTAAAAAAATAAAAAAATTAAAAAAAAAGAAAGCTGGGGTGGCAATCCTTCTATCAGACAAATTAGATTTTAAACCAAATACTGTAATAAGAGATGAGAAAGAACACTATATCTTACTTAGAGGGTCTATCCAACAAGAAGATCTAACAATTGTAAATATCTACGCCCCTAACATGGGAGCAGCCAATTATATAAGGCAATTAATAACAAAAGCAAAGAAACACATTGACAACAATACAATAATAGCAGGGGACTTTAACACCCCCCTACACATTCAATGCAATCCCCATCAAAACACCATCCACTTTTTTCAAAGAAATGGAATAAATCATCCTAAAATTTGTATGGAACCAGAAAAGACCCCGAATAGCCAGAGGAATGTTGAAAAAGAAAAGCAAAGCTGGCGGCATCACAATTCCGGACTTCCAGCTCTATTACAAAGCTGTCATCATCAAGACAGTATGGTACTGGCACAAAAACAGACACATAGATCAATGGAACGGAATCGAGAGCCCAGAAATGGACCCTCAACTCTATGGTCAACTCATCTTTGACAAAGCAGGAAAAAATGTCCAATGGAAAAAAGACAGTCTCTTCAACAAATGGTGTTGGGAAAATTGGACAGCCACATGCAGAAGAATGAAACCGGACCATTTCCTTACACCACACACAAAAATAGACTCCAAATGGTTGAAAGACCTCAGTGTGAGACAGGAGTCCATCAAAATCCTAAAGGAGAACACAGGCAGCAACCTCTTCGACCTCAGCCGCAGCAACTTCTTCCTAGAAACATCACCAAAGGCAAGGGAAACAAGGGCAAAAATGAACTATTGGGATTTCATCAAGATAAAAAGCTTTTGCACAGCAAAAAGAAACAGTCAATAAAACCAAAAGACAACCGACAGAATGGGAGAAGATATTTGCAAATGACATATCAGATAAAGGGCTAGTATCCAAAATCTATAAAGAACTTATCAAACTCAACACCCAAAGAACAAATAATCCAATCAAGAAATGGACAGAAGACACAAACAGACATTTTTCCAAAGAGGACATCCAAATAGCCAACAGACATATGAAAAAGTGCTCAACATCGCTCGGCATCGGGTAAATCCAAATCAAAACCTCAATGAGATACCACCGCACACCCGTCAGAATGGCTAAAATGAACAAGTCAGGAAACAACAGATGTTGGCGGGGATGCGGAGAAAGGGGAACCCTCCTACACTGTTGGTGAGAATGCAAGCTGGTGTAACCACTCTGGAAAACAGTATGGGGGTTCCTCAAAAAGTTGAGAATAGAGCTACCATACGATCCAGCAATTGCACTACTGGGTATTTACCCCAAATATACAACTGTAGGGATCCAAAGGGGTACGTGCACCCCAATGTTTATAGCAGCAATGTCCACAATAGCCAAACTGTGGAAAGAGCCAAGATGTCCATCGACAGATGAATGGATAAAGAAGATGTGGTGTGTGTATACACACACACACACACACACACACACACACACACACACACCCCGGAATATTATACAGCCATCAAAACTAATGAGATCTTGCCATTGGCAATGACGTGGATGAACTGGAGGATGTAATGCTGAGTAAAATAAGTCAATCAGAGAAAGACATGTATCATATGACCTCACTGATATGAGGAATTCTTTTTTTTTTAATTTTTTATTGTTATGTTAATCACCATATATTACATTATTAGTTTTTGATGTAGTGTTCCATGATTCATTGTTTGTTCATAACACCCAGTGCTCCATGCAGAATGTGCCCTCTTTAATACCCATCACCAGGCTAACCCATCCCCCTACCCTCCTCCCCTCTAGAACCCTCAGTTTGTTTTTCAGAGTCCATCATCTCTCATGGTTCCTCTCCCCCTGACTTACTCCCCTTCATTCTTCCTCTCCTGTTATCTTCTTCTTTTTCTTTTTTCTTAAAATATGTTGTGTTATTTGTTTCAGAGGTACAGATCTGTGATTCAACAGTCTTGTACAATTCACAGTGCTCACCATAGCACATACCCTCCCCAATGTCTATCACCCAGCCACCCCCTCCCTCCCACCTCCCACCACTCCAGCAACCCTCAGTTTGTTTCCTGAGATTAAGAATTCCTCATATCAGTGAGGTCATATAACACATGTCTTTCTCTGATTGACTTATTTCACTAAGCATAACACCCTCCAGTTCCATCCACGTTGTTGCAAATGGCAAGATCTCATTCCTTTTGATGGCTGCATAATATTCCGTTGTGTATATATACCACATCTTCTTTAGCCATTCATCTGTCGATGGACATCTTGGCTCTTTCCACAGTTTGGCTATTGTGGACATTGCTGCTATAAACATTGGGGTGCACATACCCCTTCGGGTCCCTACGTTTGTATCTTTGGGGTAAATACCCAGTAGTGCAATTGCTGGATATAATGGTAGCTCTAATTTCAACTGTTTGAGGAACCTCCATACTGTTTTCCAGAGTGGTTGCACCAGCTTGAATTCCCACCAACAGTGTAGGAGGGTTCCCCTTTCTGATATGAGGAATTCTTAATCTCAGGAAACAAACTGAGGGTTGCTGGAGTGGGGATGGGGAGGGAGGGATGGGGTGGCTGGGTGATAGACATTGGGGAGGGCATGCACTATGGTGAGCGCTGCGAATTGTGCAAGACTGTTGAATCACAGATCTGTACCTCTGAAACAAATAATGCAATATATGTTGCAATATATGTTAAGAAAAAAAAAAAAAGAAGAAGAAGATAGCAGGAGGGGAAGAATGAAGGGGGGTAAATCGGAGGGGGAGACGAACCATAAACCATGAGTGACGATGGACTCTGAAAAACAAACTGAGGGTTCTAGAGGGGAGGGAGGTCAGGGGATGGGTTAGCCTGGTGATGGGTATTAAAGAGGGCACATTCTGCGTGGAGCACTGGGTGTTATGCACAAACAATGAATCATGGAACACTACATCAAAAACTAATGATGTAATGTATGAGGATTAACATAACAATAAAAAAATTTAAAGCAAAAAAAAAAAAAAAAAGAGTAACAAATTCAAAAGGAAAAACAGCCTGGCCTCAAACTTCCTCACAGCAGTGTTCTGCAGTAGGGGAAAGAGAAAAAGAGCATGTGCATGAGTGAGGGGGAGGGGCAGAGGGAGAGAGAATCTCAAGCAGATTCCCTGCTGAGCGAGGAGTCAGATGTGGGGCTCCATCTCATGACCCTGAGATCATGACCCGAGCCGAAATCTAGAGACGGATGCTTAACCGACTGAGCCACACAGGCGCCCCTGTGTAAGCTCTTAAGGAATTTAGTAGAAGCTTAACTTCATCCAACCAAGAAACTACTGTAAAAATCATGGTAACACAACCAGTGGGGCTTAGTCTCCTCTGCTTCACTGGATTGTAAGACTAAAACAAATATGAGTATAAGGTAACAGAACACAGTGTTCTATGTTGTGACCATGTGGAATCAAACATCAACAGAGGAAAGAGGAGAGAAGGTGAGAAATAGGGTAGATATAATGATTCTGCTGAAGGTAAAGGAGATCATTTAAGCTTAAAAAAAAATAAAGCAAGTGATTAAGAACAAGTTATACTTAACAGTACAAAGACCAACAGTAAAAAACAGATTGAATCACAACATGGAGTTGCAATCTATCCTGAATATAGATTCTCTGAAAAGGTTAGACAAACCAGGCAAATGCATACTAAAAAAAAAAAAAAAAAAAAAAAATCACAATCTGAGTATTATACAAAATTGGATTCAAACCAAAAAGATTCAAAGAGGCAAGAAAGTATTTTTCTAATGCCAAAGAGTGCAATCTCAAAGATAAGATAATGTGAACATCTATGAGCTCTAGAGTAATCCTCAAAAAACAAAATCTCTAGGCATTTCAAAGAGAAGTAGAAAAAAAAAGTATAGCCATCTTAGAAGATGCTAATCTCAGTCCATAACAAAGGAAGGAAAAATAAGGTTATAATAAATAAAAATAAGGTTATAAAACCTTAAGCACTTTTCAAGTGCTTAAGATCCATAAAGTTAACTGTTTGGTTGCAAAGAAAAGGATAATAAATTCCCGAAAGTTGAAGTAGTATAAACAGTATCTTCTGGTTCCGATGCAGTAAGAGAAATTAAAAAAAAAAAAAAAAAGAAAAACTTTCTTAAACAATTCTTGTTTCAAGGTGAAAATCCAAACTAAAATTGCAGACCACATGGAAAATGATAAAAACACTGTGAAAACAAGAAAAGCTAGCACAGTATTCAGAGGAATAATCATTGCCTCAAATACTTTTAAGAAAAGGACAAAAAAAGATTAAAAATAAATGAAATCAGCTCTCGCTTCAATAAATTAATAAAACCAAGTGAACTAAAGCAAACTAGAAAGTGAATAAAGATAAAAAGAAACAAACAGGAATTAGAAGATAGAGGGCAATAGACTAGCACAGAGTTCATTCACATCCAGAAAAAAAAAATGACATCTACATATCAATAAATAACCCAATATAAAAACAAGAATTCAAACAGTTACTTAACAGAAAGAATCCAAATGGCTAATAAATATATCAGAAGTTACTTAATTTCATGAGTTCTTAAGGAAATCACACGACCACTTTGAAAAACTGGGAGTATTTTTCAACAACGCAACCAAAAGAAAAAGAAATGGAATACACACACACACACACACCCAAAATGAATGTATAACAATGTTCATATCAGCATTATTCATAATAACCCACATATCCATCAACAAAGGATGGATAAATTTGGGTGTATTCACACCATAGAGTATCACGAAGCAATCAAAATTAGTGAATTACTGCTACATGCAACAATATCTGAATCTCCTACTTGAATCTCAGAGAAGTCAGACACAAAAGTACACATACTATAGGATTTCATTTATAGGAAATATGTGAACAAGCAAGACTAATTTATGGTACTTTAAGTCAGAACAGTGGGTGCTTTGAGGAACTGGGGTTGGGGAAATGATTAGGAGCTATGAAATACATCCCTGGGCCACTAGTTACATAAGTGTTCACTTTATTATAACTCAGTTAAAGTATAAGTTTTGATGTATGCATTTTTTCAACATGTTTGTTATACTTGAAATGTTTACTTTTGTTTAAAAAAAAAAAACAGTCAAAAATATTTTTATCTGGGGGCGCCTGGGTGGCTCAGTCAGTTAAGCCTCCGATTCTTGGTTTCAGCTCAGGTCATTATCTCACGGTTGAGCCCCATGCCAGGCTCTGCACTGAGCATGGAATCTGCTTCAGATTCTTGGCCCCTCTCCCTCCGCCTCTGCCCCTCTCTCCACTTTCATGCGCTGTTTCTCAAATCAAATCTTTAAAAATATATAGTTTTATCTGTTTAATAATGTTTATTTCTATTGTGTTAAGCCAATTTGTAAAGTTTGTTATAGCAGCTAAAACAGAACCTTGAAGATCATCAACATTAATTTTATAGATATGGAAACCGTGGCCTGGAAAATTAAGGGACTTACCCAATGTTACAGGGTTAGGTAGTGACAAGCTCTGCTCTATTAGCCTTCAAATCCAGCAGGACACTTTAGTTTTCTTTTTCATTATGTCTCACTGCCACAATTTATGTATGCCACTTAACACTCTTCCCATTTGGCTTCCAATAAGTAAACCATAATAGGAAGTGATATCTACTCATTCAGCAAACAATTTCACATGACAGTACCCACCCTAAAATTGCTCCTGAAATTACCCAAATATCTTCCTGCAAACCTTTGTCATCAAGTTTGTCCTACAACACACTTTGAAAAATAATACTTATCCCAAGATGAAAATTTCATTAGCTAATCCTAGGTGCTTGGCTACTCAAAAATCATATGTATATTTTGCAACTGTATTCATTTATTAGCATCAAGATGGACTGGATTGTGATTAAGCCAGTTATGCCCTATGTCTGGAAAAAAGTAGTATGAAAGGAAGGCTTCTTAAAATAAACATGTCTAGACAAAAAAGTCAAATATATGCACAAAGAAAATCACATGTTTTAGTCACCCATCAAAAGCAAACTTCACAATCTTAATAATCTTTAAAGGGAACCTGGTAGCATTTCTGGTTGTTTCTCTCCCAGTGAAAATCCCTGTCACTCTTAGGCAGCTGTCTTGAGTTTTTAGCCTAAGTGAGACACCCAGTGGAGGCTGAGAGTGACAGGAGAGAACCCCAACCACCTACCATCTTCCCCAGCTAGGGCTAGTGTTCTGGAATATGAGAATCTTGTGCAAGTACTCCAGGTGAGAGCTGGTCTCACTACAAGGAAAACTCTGCAGAACAGGTTTGTGGCATAATGATGAAGCTAGACATCCCAGTTTCCACTTTTCCACCCTCTGTTTTCTTCTATCTTGCTGTTATAAACTTAATTATCTCCCCCTAAAATTTAGATGTGGAAATCCCAACCCCCAACATAACTGTATTTGGACATAAGGCCATTAGAGAGGTAATTTAAAAGGTTCAAAAATAAAATTATAAGAGTGATGTCCTAATGTGATAGCGTCCTTATAAGAAGAGGAAAGGACACCAGAGAGCCCTTTCTCCACCCTTGCGCACAGAGAGAAGGCCATGTGAGCACATAGGGAGAAGGTGGCTGTGGCAAGAAGAGAGCTCTCAGTAGAAATCAAATCAGCCTGGGGCACCGGGGTGACAGAGTCAGTTAAGTGTCTGATTCTTGGTTTCAGCTCAAGTCATGATCTCAGGGTGGTCAGATTGAGCCCTGCGAGCTCATGCTCAGCATGGAGTCAGCTTGTCCCTTTCCAACCCCAGCTCCTCCCCCACCTCAGCTCACTCTCTCTCAAATAGATAAATCTTTAAAAAAAAGAGAGAGAGAGAGAAAGAGAGAAAGAGAAATAAAGCGAAAGGAAGAGAAAGAAAGAAATCGAATTGGCCAGTTCCTTCATCATGGACTTCCGACCTCCAGAACTGTGAGAAACCAATTGTCTGTTAAATTACCCAGCCTATAGTATTTTGTTTTAGCAGCCTGAGCAGACTAATACACTTGCCAAGCCAGACGAGTATGTTGTTGCCAGATCATCTGCAGGCAAAATCCACTCTTGGTGGCATTTGCATTTTTAGAGAGAGCACTTCAAGACCCACAGGTCTTCAGTAACCAAGAAGTTTGATCCCTGATGGTGAAATTCCAGGCACCATGACAGACCTCGCAGGGAGTCATATATAATAAAAGGACTGGTAATTTCAGATGGGGACAGCTCAGAGAACTTTAAGTGCCCAGCTAAGAAGTATAGGATTTATTTCAGACAATGATGAGTCACTGGAAGTTTGAGAAGGAAGTATCATGACCAAAGCTTTACTTCACAGAGATAACTCTGCCAGCAGTGCAAAGGATTTTTATTATTACTATTAATTTCAGTGACTTTTATAATAGCTAGCATTTATTGAGCACTTACTCTTTGCCAAGCACTCTATAGGCACTATCTCTATTTAATTGTGAGAAAATTTTGAGAAAGACTTTGAAATGGACCAAAAAGATTACACATTTTTTTTCAATAGAAAACTAGGCATGATCTGGGTTATAATTTTTTTTTGCACTATTCTACAACTCTGTAAGATGCAGAAAACTGATAACAAAGCAAATAAGTTTGTCAACTGAAATGCCAATGCAACGTGCCCAATGGAATGCAACTGACTATTGTCTCGTGGATCAACTCAGTTTGCACCTATGTTTAAATTTATTTGGGCATTCCTTATTTGCCCATATGTGTAGTTCTTTGAATTCTCCTTTAAGCCAGTTCTATCATCTTACTGGTTCCCTTGCTAATTAATGAGTTACATAAAATCTTTGACACTTTCATTTTATATTCGTATGTCCTAATTTTACTTTTCCATAACTCTCAGAATTCTATGAAATTGGTACTATTATCATCTCCCAGCTTATGGATAAAGAAACTTCAAGAAGGCTTCAAGAAGGAAGGTGACCTGCCAAGGTCACCCAGTGACCCTAGAACTAGGATTGGGATGGAAGACTACTTGCCTTTGCAGATCACCAGATTGTCACCTTCACACCTGACCCCTGCAGCTTGTCTCTCAAGCCCTCTCCATCACCTCTCTACCTACTGAGAAGTCCTTCTGTTGTACCAAATCATTCTGTCCACAACATTCCCCCCATTGTCTGAGCCATCTGACCAAGTTATCACTGTAAACCAATAGTGGCAATAGAATAGCAAGAATTGATGGTATGTGGCTGGTATTTGAGGAAACAATCTCCATCTTTTCTGCATATCCTGTCGGTCACCACCTTCGAAGCCTATATAGGTGGCAGTGGCTCTGCAACAGGGGGAATGGACAGCAGAGGTGACCATTTACGAATAGAGTAACATTGTCCACCACCATAAACCCAGGCTCTGCTTCTCTGCTTCTAATAATGGCACTGGAAGTATTAAAGACATTGTTCCTGATGGCGATTCATCATCACGGACTTCCACATACCCCTAGTACCATAGAGTTGTAAAGGTACTGTCAGCCTTCCAAAACAAACTCATGATTACAATGACAATCCCTGAAAAGTGCTTAATACTGTATGTTTTAAGCCCTTTTGTATCTATTACTATTAAATAGCCTTGGGAAATAGGCCAAATTTATATTAAGAAGAAATTAAGTTTCATAGAGGTGAGGTGCCTTGCCCAAAATCAGCCAGGAGGTTACAGCAAAAACTGGATTCTCTCCTTAATTCAGATGACGTCTCTCTTCACTACCCCAGACCGCCCCTCTTCCATCCTCTTTCTTCCCCCTCACACACACATGCTCACCCATACACATTAACAACCCTGGCCAGTCTCAGCAGGTCAGTATACACAACCTCTCAGCTGTCACCTCTACCTCCCACATCCCCACCCCGAATGCTCAACCCTACAGCTCTAGGCTAATTCCTCCTCCTCCTCTGGGGCTTACATGTCCCTTCTTTCACTCTCCTGGACTAGATTCATTGTCCCCTTTCACTTTTTCCATGTGCCCTACACTTCCCCCATGAGTATTTGTCACACTAATAAATTATGAGCTCTATAAAGGCAGAAACATGGTACATGAAAGATGACCAACCAATGATGCCTACTGAGGGTTGAAAATATCCCCAGTGTTGCCTCAGAACAGGTACAACCTCAGCCTAGACTCAGGTCTTCTCCTTGGAAACACACATGTAAGCCAACAGCTGGCCTTGAACATGGCTTCTAGTGAAACTGAGCCTGCAAGTCTTCTGAATTTCCAACATGCTGAGTTTTCTAAAAGCAGCTGAGATGTGCCCCCTCAGGACCAGCATTTCCTGAGGTTCAAATATATTCCCAAAGAACAAATTAAGCTCTTCAGAAAATGGTTTTTCCAGATTGCAGCCACCTAAGAAGCCACTTAAGCCTTCAGGGATGTCAGAAGATAAAACATTTTGCCCTTGACTGAGTCACTAGAGAAATGGGATGAGTCAGACCTCCTGCCTTGGCTGGGAGGGACCATATATTTGACCTGAATTCTCTCTCCTGCCTCTGAGATCTGGCTTCTGACTCTCTAATCACCCCCAAGTCTTCAGTAAAAATAGCCAATATTATTGAACTCTTCCTAGGTGCTAGACACATCCTAGGTTCTCAGCACTTGAGATATACCTTATCATTAAATCCTCACAAAAATCTCACGATGTAGGCACTATTATCATCTCACTTTTACAGATGTGGAAACAGGCAAACAAAGACTAAAAAACCTACCAAGGTCACATACCTATTAAGAAGGAGAGCTGAGATGTATAGCTAACAGTCTGGTTTTAAGGACCAGTTCAATCCCCATCAATTCAGGGCCATGCCCCCCCCAAGAAGCCTACCCAACCACCCCATCCCAGGTGTAAATCCTTTCCCTCCACCGAAGTCCTCTAGCGGTTATTTTTAGTACAGTTTATTTGGTAATTAATTCCCCATCTGGTGTTCTTGTATGGAAGTCAAGGCCAAAAGATGCTGTCCTCTCTCCTGCCCTCAGCCCCAGATGGGGCCTTCACCATGCATAGTGTTTTACCTTCACAAAGGGAACGGAGGGCGTAGAAGGTCAAGGGAAGATGGGCCAAATATGCCAAAGGAGAGCTGAATCATTCCTGCCTGAGAACACTTGCCACACCGCAGAAAAGGCTGGCTATATTCTTACAGAAAATCTCCTCAAGATTATTTAGCAAGTTATCTCAGCTCTGAGAGGAGATAAACCACTCATGTTCCTCACTGACTAAAAAAAACAACAGAACAGAACGTACCTTGCCCTCAGGATAAGAGTCAGCCCTGAAGCACCACTAGGAGGCAGTAGAACAAGGTTAAACGCTGGACTCCAGAGCCTGTTTCCTCATCTACATTTGATAAATGCTTCATAATTAATGATATGGAGATGACAAATCTCTATCCTATTAGGCCGATCTTTTTGCAGAAATCAATAGTCTGTCAGAGGAAATCCTTTTGGGCAGAAGCTGTTTAATCATCTTCATTACCATCATCATTATTATCATAATAGATAACATTTATTGAATTCTTATGTGCATGTCACTATATGAATTATCTCATCCTCCTATACTAGAAAAGCTTTATTAAATATTGGATGGCACAAAGCAATGAATTTATTTTAAACATTAGACCAAGCCAGCACCTGTCCTCAGATGGTTTTATTTCAGGCAGGCCAGCAGAGGACCCACAGAGAGTAAAAAATAAAAAAGTATGTCACACAATATTGAACAGAAGGTTTCTACACAAAGGATAGTGATTTTTAATGACCTAAGGAGTAGATTCAAATCGGTCCTCAGCTACTCACTAGCTGTGTCACTACAAACAAGTTACCTCCTCTCTCTGAGGCCCAGTTTCCCCAAAGATAAAATAGGCATCTCACCACAGCTGTGATGAACAACACATACAATGTCTGAGTGCACGTAACATGCTAAGCCCCCAAGAGAGGTCTGCTTCTGTACGCCACAGGGTTATCCAGCACTTGCTCCCTTCACACGCCAATACACTGCTGGCCAATTTTTAGCAAAATCTGAAGTTCTTCCCTGATTTGCTAAACAGAAAAAATGTACAGCTTGTTGACATTTCTTGATATCCCTAATCTTGATATTGATTTTATTGATCTTAGTCTCATCTTAACATTGATTATTCTATGGTATCATCATCGAGATGCAAGACTGTTTGCTTCTACGCTGAGTGGCTTCCAATTGTTGATTCTGCCATCTTCTTTTCAGGAACTTCTCAGATGGTCAACAATAGATTTTTGTGTACTCATTTTGCATCCTGCAACTTTACTGTATTGGTCTATTATTTCTAACAGTTTTTTGATGGACTCTTTAGAGTTTTCTACATATAACATCATGTCATCTGCAAATAGTGACAGTTTTACTTCTTCCTTTCCAATTTAGATGCTTTCTATTTCTTTTTCTTGCCTAATTGCTCTGGCTAGGACTTTCAATACCATTCAACTTTTATTTTCCCTTGGGCCTGCATTACTCACTCAGTTCTTAAGCCTTTGTTGGGGGGTGGAGATAAAGTATGAGGCAGTTTTCTAATCATTCCCCTTTTTCCGTATGTTCCCAAATACGTGTTGTGAACACGTGCAGCTGAAACAGAAGTTCAGCTCTGAAATCTTTACCGGTTCTCCCTTTCAATGGCAGACAAGTCCTGGCTGAAATCCAAAGCAAAGAGAGGTTTCTTTCAAATTCCTCACTTGAAGTGTTGTCTCCCTTCCCTCCTTCCCTCTCCTAATAAAACCCATGCTTGTAGGCCCCGTTAAAACCTTGCCTCACCATGGACCCTTCCCTGACCAGCCCAGTACATGCTGACTGGTCCTCTTTTGAACACCTAGATCCTACTCTTTATGCCACGCAGCTCAGTTACTCATCTGGTTCCTTGAGATTACGTTGGCAAGCTTACCTCCAACTGATATTTAATTCTTCAAGTGGGGTCTTTCCTCATTATGCCCCCCCAACCACATATAGAGCTTATGCCACCTGCAAATTTTACTGTTCATCTTCGATAATAAATTTGTAGAAGTGTCTGTACCACCCCAATCCCCACCATCTATTTTTAAGTAATTAAAATTTAGGACTTTCTGACTCAGTCTGTACAGGGGGGCACAGCTGGGTGGTTACACGCTGGGCAAAAAGGATTCCCCCAACTTCTGCCACACACATATACCCCCCCACCTGGAGACCATAACCAAAGGGGCAGTTGCTGGCAGCTGAAAAGCTCTTGCCTCCAAATGGCGTCCTGTCTCCAGGGTGGAAATATTCAGCAGTTTTGGGTGCACAGCTAACTCTAAAGCAAAATAAAACTCCAGGCTTCCAGAGTGTGAAGAGCTAATAAATCCTTACTGAATAAGACTTCCTAAATTGAGTTTCTTTTATGAGGCAATCCATGAGCACTTCTGGCTTTTTCTACTGGAGTAGCAAACCGCAACTATAAATATTAACAAGACGGTAGACAGGACTGGAGATATAGGGGGCAGAAAAACTGGGAATCGAAACTTGGTTCCTAAATAGGATGGCCCAGATTAGTGGGGTTCCTTCTCACTGCTCCTTGCTCACTAATCCAGGCTGCTTTTAGAGAAATGCAATTCCAAAAAAAGACACTGCACTCTGATGAAACGGGACAGGATCTCATTGTGCTGAAACCATGGAAGCATGACTATTATTAATTCTGTGGTTGATTGTCAATTCTGTTGTTGAATCTGTCCCTAAGCCAGATCCTCCCACTACCTGGTTTGCCTGTGGGGGGGGGGGGGGGTGCTGCCAATTTGCGTTTTTATTGGTTTTTGTTGGTTTGTTTTAGTGAATAAACACTGGGCACTTGAACTTCTGAAAATTTCAAATAATTTAGTGGTTCTCATTTCAAATAACTCATCTGGCAGTAGTTTTATATGCCCAAGTGAAAAGAGATGTAGAGAGGAAAAGAGGAAGAAAAACACAGGCCAGTAAGAGAGTAAGTTCAGAACAAGAGTTGAGTGTTTCTGAGTACCAAGTACTATTTTTCTGGAGGTTTCCACAAAGTAATTTCACAAGAGTAATGGTTATAGATAGTTATGTGCTACATGGTTTACATGAATTATCTCTATCATGTTGGTATTACTCCCACATTATAGATGTTACAACTAAGGCACGGGAGGACGGGGGGGGGGACAACCTAGCTTGCTCAAAGTTTCATAACTTGCAATTTAAATGTACAGATTCAAACCTATGTTACCTCATTCCAGGGTTACTAACCCCTGTGTGGTGCTACTTTCCACTGCCAAGTACCAATACACCAAAGCACAGAGGTTCTGAAGGAGTTTATAAACCTCCTCAGACTTCTATATTCAGAGAGTGGAGCACTCTGCTAGGCACTATCTGCAACGCAGGGGGAGATTTTGGCAATGAGAACATCCCTGGGATTTGCTTTCCGCAGGGGTCCAGCAACCTGCACTTGTCTTTGGGCCATGCCCCACCAAGAGCTGCATAAGCTCAGCCCATCTTTAAGATTTTTTTTTTTTTAAGTAATCTCTACACCCAGTGTGAGGCTCAATCACAATCCCAAATCAAGAGTCGCATGCTCCACTGACTGAGCCAGCCAGATACCCTACTCAGCCCATCTTTATACTCAACTTCAACAGAATACAGTGATATAATGTACAAGGGGCTGAGGAAAAAATAAATTGAGTCAGGGTCATGAAGGAGGATGTGCTTTGGAGGTTCCAAAGTGTGAGTACAAGTGACACCCCTCCTGCTCTTAGGTGAGCACTCTGCCCTTGTCAATTGCCTATGGGTTGTAGGTTTGGGCTGATGTCAATCCAAGGATTATATTCCATCCCCAGGGATCATCAAAGCCTCAACCAAAGGATTCTATCACCACAGAGGACAGCAGGTACCCTTTCCTCCGTCTACTTATCCACCCCATCTTGCCCTTCTTGGCCGCACCACCCCCAAACCCTGCTGCTTTGTGGGTGGGGTGATAGGTACCTTCTGATCAACTGCTATAAAGTCTCCTGTGTCTCCACTCAGCAAAAGCAACCTACTTGAACAACAGCTGGATTCGGATGGATCACGCGTAGGCTATTAAAACAGCGCTTTCTGCTGCAGTTTTGATGAGGGTACCATAGAGATCATAGATATCAGGATATCAAAGGAAGTGGATGGCAGACTTCCCAAGCAGATATGCATAGTTTAAGAATTTACAAAGAGAATGTGGAAGAACCTGGTCCATGATGCATGGACCCCTCAACAAAATCAAGGATACAAAATTGGGTTAGAGAAGAATTTTAAAGAGAAGCTGGTTGGGAGCTTTCTTTAGAGACAGGGGTTGTGGGCTACAATTCCCCAACCCACTCTCTGTTCAGGGATAGGGATGCACTGCCCCTAATAACTCACTACAGAAGAGCTCTCAGGCAACCACTGAGGATGCTCAAAAGTGTGATTTCTCCAAGTGGGGGATGCTAAAGACAGGCTCCTGACTCACTTGTAGGGAGATTATGAGGACCGCAGACTAAGGTCTCATTCCTGCCCAGGAAATGTTGAAGCCAAGAAAAGAACAACTGTTTGGTAGGAGCTGAGGCCTTGGGATAAGCCTGTACTTCCAAGGAATGCAGCTCTCCCCGTGAACCACTTGTGTCCTACCCAACAAAGTAAAGGGACAGGAGCTCATTGGGGGCCCTGAGAGGTGTGCTTGTAAGGATGGGGAGACCTCAGCTGAAAGAGGCTGGGGGTGTACCCAGTGTCTGGGAGCTGAGGAAGGAATCCCAAGGGAACACCTGGCCTAACAGGAGAAGGAAAGGGGCTCAGCAAGGAAAACTCAAAGAACCTACAAAGTCCTCAACAAAGACAGACTTCTTTAGCCACTTTTCGGGCCCAGAAAGAACTCAGCCAGTGAAAACCAGCTATTACCGCCCCTCTTCTGAGACCAATCCCCAGGGGATCAAAACAGCAACCAGAGGTTGAGGGACAGAGAAGAAACTTAAGGCAAAGTCCCCATCCCACTTGAAGACTTCCAGGGTGAGACAGGTCCAATCACGGCGCTAGGGGTAGGGGAAGAGTTCATGCTGGTCAAGTTAGGAATTTTAATATGTATTTTAGATTGGTTATTCTAATTCCTGAATTGAGTTGCATAACAGAGAGTCCACTGGACTGTATTTTCTAAGGATGAGCATAAAAGCCACAGAGCCTGCCAGACTATTCCTCCAGGGGCCGAGAAAGGTCTCCCCCCTGAATTAAGTCTAAATGCAGATGACGTGATGTTCTCTTTCCCGCACAAGCCCTGCTTCTTCCACATTCTGGTTCTACATCAGAATGAAATGCCTACAGTCAGGTCCTCCTGGGCAGTTAGAACGAAAGGATCCAGGGGGTTCTCTCTCCATTCCAAACAAGGTCTTTTGTCCTTAATCACCTTCTACCCCCCATCCCCTGGGTTCCCCACCACAAACACACCACCTGACAGCACTTCTCTGAGGCGCATTCGTGGAGACAGTTCCCACCTGGAAGGTCGGGAGGGGCACTGAAGACCCTCATCTCTGCCTTATGCTTTCAAACCCCTTGGCAAGGCTTCCCAGGAACCCCCTGGCTCCTTCATCTGCCTGTCCCACTGTTGAAATCTCATCATTCTTTTGTCATCGCCACGTGTTAAAGTTAAAATATTCTGAGAAAGGTCAGACATTTTACACTCAGACCTCACCCCTCACTGTGAAGTTTTAGATTTCTGGAAAATTTTAATGTGTACTCTTTTTGACAAAGACATTTTATGCATGACTAACATTATCATGATTTAAGTATCATGACTAAAACCAGCCGAATTTTAATATTGAATATGCTTTTTAAAAATATATGCTCCCCAGAAATTCCGATTCTTCCATCTCATCCCATCCTTACAGGTAACATTTCATTGCTCGTCTATAAAGGGGTTTTAGAACGCCAGCTGGAGATCAGAGCAGGGAGAAGGGCACGTTGAAACCCAACAGTCCAGGACCTCTTACCAAGCTGCATAGCCCTGAGCACATCCCTTACCTTCTCTGGGCCTACTTTCTCATCTGGAAAAAAGAGGATAAAAATAAGTACCCTGAATGTCTGCTGTGAAGCCTGAATCATCACCAGAAAAGGTACCAAGCACAACAGCACATTGCACATACTAGGTGTGCCATGTCATTTTCCACAATTTCTGAGAGGGGCCATGGAAGCTTCACCTGCAGGCTCTTGCCTACCAGGACAAACAAATCGATGAGAGATTAAGGACCCCAAAAGCTATGCCGTGAAGTGAGTTGGGATTTTCTTCCCAGAGGCACTGATGATATCATAGTCCTGCTGCCACGGTCCTGGGGTGTGGCAGACCCCACAGCATTAGCCAGTCGGTGGTGGCCCCCAGCAGAAGCTGCTGCACATTTACAGTCTTAGGATTTTAGGAGAGAATCACCCTAAAGAACCTGGAGTAATCCCAGCCCCGCCTCATCCAGGTGAGCCCTCAAGGCAAGGAGTTGTGGGGGAATCCAAAGCTACTGGGGTCATGGAGAGAAGGCGAAAGACATGGAGAGAGGCATCAGGAAAGCCCCCAAAAGACCATTTTCATCAGTTTCACAGTCCTGCCCGAGGCTCCCTCTTCCCATCGCCGCTGTCTCCCACCCCTACCAAGCAGACAGGCAGAATTAATTTGAGTCACATAAAGCCAGTCTTGTTACACTCCAGGCTAGGAACTGACTGACATGTCATCTGCACCCAGCTATTCACAGGCACTCACAGGAAGGCTTCCTGCTATCTCTGCCATCTTCCCTTCTCAATCCACCCCAGGCAGCAGCTGCAGCAACCCCAGCAGGAGGCCTCCACCAGGCTCTGGAGAAGCCTGGCCCTGCTGGAACGTTCCTGTGCCTAATTGGGAGTCTGTCACCCAAACTGCTTAGGGCTCCAGCAGTAAGGTCTCCTCCTTACTGGGAAGGGGGGGAGAGGGGTTGGGACTGGGGAGATGCAGAGGAAAGTGGGGCAGCTCATCACCTGATGCCCCTGCACTGAGAAAAGGAGCGTGATCCTCAGCTTTCCAGAAGGTCCCGTCTGGGGGAAGCCAGACCCATTACTCCAAGACTATTCTCAGGTACAAGAAGGGGGTAGGGGGCCTGAGGCACTTTCTCAGCCTAGCAGTGCAACCCAGCCTCTCACCCCACTCCCTGGTTCCAGCCACTGCAGAAAGCTCCTCTCTCCCCACTTCAGTGAGAAGATTCTACATCCCACCTCGGCCCTATGCCTGTCACTTCCAGCACCATAACAGACGTTATCTTATTTAAGGCAAGGTAGGCATTTTTTGTATTATTACAAACCATTTCAACACAGGCATAATTATATTTTACGTTTGGGAAAAGTGAAGGTTGCAGATGTCAACTAACACGCCTAAAATCACAAGTTTAGTAAGCAGTAAGTGAGGATTTTAACCAAGTTTGCTTGCCTGCAAAGTCGGCATTCTTTATTACAACAAAACAGCCTTAGACCAGCACGTAGACAAGAATGTGGGTGACCACGGCTGCCAAATACAAAACCGGTAAATACCCACTCCTCTCCTGACCCCCAGGAAAGGCTCTCTGAATTGACAAGAACACCAAGCTTTGATGCCATTGGTCAGGTCTGGGGAACTCAAACCATCAGCCCCATGACACAGATAAACGACCAAAATGCTCCCCCCACACCCTCCCTAGGATACAGCCATTGCTGGGAAATAGCACCCCACGTGAGACTCTATCTCACAGCCTACCTTGCATCCAGGGCGACAATACAGCTTCTCTCGCCAATGGAATATAAGCAGAAGCAATGCCCACCAGACATGGGCTGACCTTTTTAAGAAGTAAACACAGCTTCTTTTGTTTCTTTCCCAGTTTTATGGTCAGAAGTAGAGGACGCTAGGACGTGCTGGTGGTTCTCAACCTTAGCTGCACATGAGAATCACCTGAGGCTTAAAAAAAAACCCAACGTGAAGGCCACACCAGAAACCAATTAAATCAGAATCTCTAGGGTGGGAACCAAGGATGGGTTTTAAAGCTCCACAGGTGATTCAAGTGATCAGCCAAGAGGGAGAACCACTGTGGAGGGGGATGGTGAAGCCACAATGACGGAACAAACCTGCCTTCTCTAAACCGTGCAAAGGAGGAAACCCACCCACTGACAATAAACACATGCATTCGACTCTTAATGAGTGAGAATAAACTTTTAATATTTCAAGCTACTGATACTTTGGGGTTTCATTTCTTACAGTAGCCAGTATTACTATAATAGAGCCCGTTAGGAATCCAGACTTAATGAAAGGTTTTACTCTTTATTCCAAAGAAGACTCAAGATGTTCTTTGCTATGGGGTTGGGCTCAGTCCTTGGAGTCTGGAAACTAAGAGGTACCCGTGTGTGTCCAGAGGCCCACGTGATCAAACCAAACTATGCTAAAACAGCAACGTGCAACAAGCAGCACTCACCTTCCTATGGCACAAATTGCTTCAAACACTTTTCTCATGCATTATCTTGTTTTAACCTGATAAGACCTCTAGGAGGAGGACCTCTTCCTAAGGGATATGATGATACCATTTACAGATGGACAAACTGTGACCCAGAAAGGGAAACTCACCTGCCCCCAACCTTACATGGCCACTGAGTGGCAGAGCCAAATCTAGGGCTCAGTTTTCTAATTTATCCACCATGCCCTAAAATTCTGAC
Source organism: Callorhinus ursinus (assembly GCF_003265705.2). Taxonomy (NCBI): domain Eukaryota; kingdom Metazoa; phylum Chordata; class Mammalia; order Carnivora; family Otariidae; genus Callorhinus; species Callorhinus ursinus. Next base: position 71,787,541 of record NW_027397072.1, read on the forward strand.
CTTTTCTTTGAAGTCCCCAAGACAAAAGACAGGAAGTCATTTGCTATGAAGAGGGCCAAAGTTTGGGTTTGCCTGAAAACCCTGTATGGTAGCCTTGGATCCTGGAAGGAGGGATCAAGTACAAACCTTTTATGGAGCCCCATGCCCAGAAACAGGGCAAGTCTACAAGCTCTAATATAAGGGGCACAGCCTAGTCAGCAAGACTTAAAGCCCATAATTGGAGCATTGTCTTCCCTTTGGGGTCAGGCATTACCGTTACCCAAAGTCTTCTGCTAAAATCCTAGGGCTCCCGGGATCCCAGGGTAATGAGTTTCAGAAGCTTCCTTCCACACCTCAATAGAAGAGACCTGAGAAAGCATGTGAAAACTTATTTAAAAAAACAAAAACAAAAAACTGCTCATTTCAATTCCCTGAGGTTGCCAAGGGCTGGACTTGCAGCCCATACTATTAGGCCACGATATGGTGCCGAGTGGAGAATATGCGGCAAATAAAAGGGATCTAAGGTTGCATAAGGAGAAATCAGGAGGTCATAGTCATGTCCCTGGCGATGTCAGTGATGTCAGTGTGGCCCACGTCCCACTAGGCTTAAACAGCAACAGGATCCCGGTGAAATTCACTCCTTTTAGCAATATATTCACACTGTTTACTGGACTGTGCTCTAGCTCTCCACGCAGGTCACCGGGACCCAGAAAATGCATTGGGAGGTGCCCTCAAAGACTTTATGTAAATCATCTCTAGTCTTTCAGGCCCCTAGTAAAACAGTTCGGAGGTGACCTTGAAGACGGCTGTTTGAGAGCTGCCACATTGCACCACTATGATGACACCATTCCCATCAGACTCTACATTAATGGCACCCCCTAGAGTAGTGCAGTGCAGTTTGCACAGCAAAATACTTCCAGCCTTATCCATTCCTCCTCCGCCTTTCTGCAGGGTGTAGACTTATTCTAGAGAGATATGAGGTGGCAACACGAAATGAAAATTAAGCATCATCCCAGAAGAAAAGAGAGCTGTCCTCTCCATTCACCCCAGGTAACACGCTTAGATGCATCATATTGAAATTGAGTTACTAGTTCACAAACCTGTTCCCCTTGCCAGATTATGAGCTCCTCAAGGTCAGAGACTCTACCCTATCCCAGCACCTGGCACAGAATCTGGCACATAGTAGTTGCTCAATATGCCTTCGTTGACAGACGGATGAGTGAGCAGATGCATTTGTTTGCAAATTTACTGACTGCCTCTTCTATACCAAGCACTGTTCTAGGCACAGGCAATGCAACAGTATATAGAATAGGCAAAAATTCCATCCCTGCCCATGTAGAACTTATATTCTAGAAACTGAGTGAGTGAATAAAGGAGTAAAAGCACTGAATAAATGTAGGCCTTAGGGAGATGTCTGTATGATAATGGTTAACAGCTACTGAGTGCTAACCTCATGTCAAGGGCTGAATTCTCATAATCCAGGAGGCACTATGAAGAACTGTTTGAGAGCATGGCTATAGAATTATACTTTCATGCTCAACTCTGTGACGTTGGGGAAGTTACTTAGCCCCTCTGAGCCTTAGCTTCCTCAGCTACCAAATGGGGATAATGCAGTTGTTGTAAGGATTAAATGATAATATTCCCATAGAGATCATTTAGACTGATTCCTGGCACACATTAAGCATCCATAGGTAAATAGCTATTGTTACTATTCCATTTAACTCTTCCATCAGCCCTAAGAGATAGGTACCATCAGTATTTTGGTAATGCAGAAATGGAGGCTTAGAGGAGTAAAAGAAGGTAACTAAAATCACACAGATGGAAACTGGCAAAGCTAAATTCAAATCAAGCCTATTCAATTCCAAAGTCCATGCTGTTAACCATAATGGCTTGTGCAATGACCAGCCTTGCCGGGTAGACATCACAGAGGGCCTGGAGGGGCTCTTTGGGAAGAGTCTCTACCCAAAATACCTCTCCATGAGCCAATCACAGTTCCTGGGAACTCTTGGAGGTAAAGCATCTCACTCCAAGCTCCTTCTATAAAGAAAGGACTCCCCGACCCTACAGCTAATCAACAGATGGCCAGCTATAAAAGAATCATCAGAGAATGGAATTCTGAGGCTATTGACTTTTTTCTAAGTTTTGTTTTGTTTTGGGGGGTTGGACTGGCGACCAAGACATCGTCTGGGAAGATCACACTTGGGCAGGAGCAACACCAGGCTGGGAGCAGGAGGGCCCAAGAAGGAGAAGTGGTTACAGAAGGAAAAATTACCATAAAGGCACCACAGGTTATGGGGTGTCACACTTTAAATAATCTGCAGCAGAAGGAAAATGAGGTAGACACGGTAAGGCGTTGGTGCTCCTGGGACTCATGTGGGCAGACTCAATGCAAATGTGGTCCTTACAAAATTGCCCTCGGCTCCCTAAAATGACTTATAAGGCGAGAAGAGGTGAGTTTTCCACCCTGCTGTAGGCACAAAGCATCGTGACCTTCCATTTCTGGTGTAGCAAGACAGGGACCAAGGGCACGAGTGAGTTGGAGACTGAGCTGGCCCAACCCTCATCCCCACCAAAGAGAGGACAGAGTCCACCCTGAACTGTGAAGGCTGAGGTACCCTGGGCCAGTGACTTACTCCATAGAGAGGAGAACAGAAAAGGTGGGACAATAGAGGAGAGAAGAAGAAAGAAGGAGAAAGGGATAAAGGAAGACCTCCTCCCATCCCAGACCTAAGTAACAGGCCAGGCAGAATTTTATCCTTCTGTTCCTTTGAATAACTCCACTCCTGACCATTTTCCCTATTATCCTTTTCAGGATCTGGAATGAAAACTACCCACAAAATAGCTCATTCCCTATATGCCTCAAACTAGACTCTCTCTGCTCAAAGATCATCCATCCATATTAAGGATATCAATCACTGTATTTTCCATGGTCAAGGAAATGATCATGTTGTAAGAGCCAGGGGACAAAAAAGGAAGGAAGGAATTACTGGGGGACAGAAAAAAGGTGGGCATGCCTAAAGCTCACTGCTATGGCTTGTAAAACATTTTCAGAGCTGACATCTGAACTCTGAAGTCTCCTCACCATTATTTTCCCAGGGTCTACAGAAGTAAGGGGGAAAGTTCCAAACATCAGTTTCAGGGCTTAATGATGCTTGCCAATTTTGCTCCAAATAAAATTTTCTTTAATATCAATTGGGTGTTAAGATTTATCAGCAGTGCTAAAAAGTCTCTGTTCTTTAGCCCATCCTAGAAAAGCCACTCAGTAAATATTGGAAAGGTTATGGGTGGGTGAGTGGGTAAGCAGACAGATGATAGGATGGATGGATGGATGGATGGATGGACGGAGAGGTAGATGGATATGGATGGATCAGTGGATGGATGAGTGGGTAGAAGAGTGAGTGGATCTCTATACCATATATAAAGATTCATCCTTTGCTTTCAGACAGAAGTACTTTGAAATAGTGGTCATTAGGAATTGGTGTATAGCACTGGAAATCATACCATAACTAATGTAGCTTTTTATGTCACTGGAGCATATTTAGACTAACACATCAGCCCCATATAAGACTCAATAGTTCCTCAACGTACATTGTCTTAGTTAATTCCTTTAACAATTGGGCAAGGTAAGTGAGCCCTAACTTATGAAAGGGAAATCTGTGAGTCACATTTTTCAAATATTCTTTTATCCTCTCTGCTTCCATCGGATATCTAATTTTCTCCCACAGCAAATACCACCAGCTAGAAGAGAACTCCAACATCCCCAGCCTTAGCTCTAACCTCTGTCCTGACCTCCACTGTTTCTCCAGCTGCGCATCTGTGTGTTCATCCGCAAGCCCCATACCACTTCAATCTCATGCCTGCGTGAATGCTGACACCTCTCCCCACCTCAAGCCAACTCCCTTATCTACCTCCTCTATTTCTAAAGACTTAGAGTCTCCATTCTCCAAAGTTTTAATAATAAATTTAAAATCAGTTTTTATTATTTCCTTCCCTCCATATGTGATCAATCACCCTGTCATTTTATCTCACTATTACAAAGGCTTTTTGAAAATGCTCCCAGCCTCTGATTTCTCCTCTCTACAATCAGTGCTAGGCACATATTTTTTCATTCATTTATTCACTAATGCTACTCAAAGTATTCACGGGTCTATATGCTCAGTGCTGAGCCCTGCATTAGGGATTCAAAGATGAATTAACACAGTTGCTGACCTGAAGTATCTCAAAATCTCAGTAAATACTTCATAAAGTAATAAATTGACTATATCCATCCCTTCCTCAAAAATGTTGGCAGCTCCTTATTGTCTGGGATCCACAATCATTGCCCAAAATCTGTCTTGTCCTTGGCCTTGGGTGTTGGTTTTTAGTGTAAATTCAATTCCATGCCTACAGAATAATTACTGTGAGTTGTAGCCAGCTCATAGCTGTATTATAGCCTTAGTAGTTGTGTGTGGTTGGTTGACCCTCTGGGTATACAGATGTTAGTCTGAGTGGCGTCTTACTCATTTGTTCGTAAGTGAATGATTGTGCATGTGTTGTATGTCATAGTATGTCGTCACATAAAAGGGAGGGAGCAAATAACCATTACATTAAGACAATATTGGACCAAACTATTTACTAGCTCTAAACAGTTTCTTGTACCCCTTAACCTGTCTTCAGAAGTTGCATAGAGTTATAGTAGTGTGTAAATTAAATACTGTGGAAAAACAATTAGTCTTGTATTTTTCTGTATGTGTGTGTACATATATATATACACATATATATATAAAATTATGTACTTCTGGCAATTCTATCTGTATTTAAAGATGTGACAATCTTGACACCGATTTTAAGAATAGCTGTGAGACTGAAAGTAAAGATATCCCTACCAAGGAAGAATTGATGTGTGTTAGGAGGGTACAGAATTATCAGCTGATTTGGTCAGTTGCTTCCACTGCTGGTTGATTTTCCTCATTGTGTAAACATTGACAGGTATGTGACAAATGGGAAAAAAAAATTCCAAATAATAAAGTGGCATATTGGTGTTCAGCAATAAAATAAATAAATAAATAAATAAATAAATAAATAAATAAATAAATAAAAGAATTAGAGCCTGGGCCCCTGCCCTATCGCTTTTCTTCTCAAAATTATGATGCTCAGACTTGGGATGCTGACTTGGGGCTCAAAGAAATAGCAGAATGGGCTAAAACTAAAATACTGGTGATAAATCAGACAGTCTCCTGGAGTCAGGAATGCCGATGCTGAAAGAGCAGGAAAAAAGAAAATTCATAATAAGAGTAAAAATACTCTCCTGGAATAAAAGAAATCAAGAAGCTCAGCCCCGAAGTTAGCGGTTTGGCCACTTCTGAACCACATTGGGCACAGACCCTAAAAATGCTAGATTGACTCCTAGGATGACCTCCATGATACATCCTGCTTACCATTCCCTCTGATAGGAGCCACAAAAGAAAAGTTCTCAATAAAAAAACATATGAGCGGATGGAAAGAAGAAGGGGGATGAAGAGGAGGAGAAAAGGAAAAGAAAAGGAGAAAATGAAGGAAAGAAAAGGAAAAGAAGAAAGAAGGAAAAGAGAGGCGACACTTCATGAAGTCTCAGAAAACTGGAGTAAACTGGATCTTTTCAGAGGGAGAATTTCCAGTCTCTACAAAAAGCACTACCTCTCTACCATCCTGAAACTCAAATCCCACAAATCTTAAGACAGAGGGAGGCAGTGGAAAGGAAAAAAAGAGACATAGTAGAAAATGTGAACTGTGATAGGCTGAAGCCTTTGTTCTCTACAACCTGGATTTTCAACTGGGTTAAGGACTTTGGAGCAGGAGATTCTCCAAGGGCTGTGACTGAGACCATCCACAGGAGGGAGGAGAGGCCAACTTCAAGAAATAGAACATCTATAGATGGGCAGCACAGGCAAGCTACATGCCCTTCCTGAAGGGAACACAGGCACCAGGCCCAGATGGAGCTGAACTTGGGTGGTTTCAGTCATAGGAACATAGAATGTTAGAATTAGAAAAGAACTCTGCATTACATCTGAGGAACCAGAAGCTGATGGATGCTGACACATGAGGACTGGAGCCCCTTCCCGATTGACTGCCCGAGGCTCTGGAAATAGTCTTTCCTATTCTGGATTCTCTCCCAAAAAGAGATCAATCTAAGAGAATAATTTACTTAATCTTCCCTAAAATGTAAATATTACCAACAGGTTTGGGTTTCTTGGCCCTTTATCTCTTTAAGATATTTTTACTCCAATCAGATGTTGCTAAATTTTTAAACCCTGCTCCTGGGAAAGAATGGGGACTCTCACTAGAGATGCAGGCTCCTGAGTACCTGAGGGGGAAAAAGGACAGAAATAAAGCTAGACAGGGGCCCAAGGCCATGGGCTTGCAAGAAAGATTGAAACCCTAGCCTCATTGTTTAGCTGTTGGATCCCAAAGATGTCTCTGACTCGCTCTGAACCCCAGATTTCCCTTTCATAAGTTAGGGCTCACTTACCTTGCCCAATTGTTAAAGGAATTAACTAAGACAATGTACCTGACAAGGTACCTTATTACCTCCCTTCTTCCCTTCTATTCTTTTCTCTACTTGATTTGAGAGTTTCCTTCAAGCCTAGATGATTTTTGACCATCTTGTTGCCCATCAAATATTGACTAGACTCCCAGTGACAGCAAAGGAGACAGATTTCAATATGTTTTTGCTTCCCAGCTGCAATCTCTGTCTTGAGGAATACAAAGACAGAAAAAGAGGAGGCTAAGGATCTTATCATCTGTGGAGTTGGTTGGAACCACTGATGGAGTGGAACCAGTGATAGAGTAATGGAACCACAGCTATCAGGCTACCATGTCGATGATCAGTCCTTGCTGCTGGGAGAAGCCTTCCGCCTCAACCCAGCCTTCTCTCCTGGAAGTACCTTGAGCTCTGACCAGGAAATCTGGTTCTGGTCCTAGCTCCGCCACTGACTGGCTAGACAATCCTCCGCAACTTATTTATCCCTTTTAGAACTCCTCTTCCCAATGTGTAAAACAAAGACAGTAATACATCCCCATCTTCTGTGCAGTCCCCCACACAGAGTGGTCACAAAGATCACACCAGACAATTGCATAAAACCCGATAAATATAATTTTTATTTGGAGGGCTCTAGGGAAGTCATGAAAACAATTTGTGGGGAGGATACTGCATTCAAGAGGAGCCTGACCTTACGAGCAAAAAGAAAGAAAAGGATGGGCAGGGGCAAACCCCACCCCATGTCCTGAGAAACTTCTCTGTTCCTACGTGTGCTTGGAAGAATTGGGAGGATCAGAGGAAATGTGTCTATTTACAAGCTCAGCAAAGAGAAAAATGCCACCATAAAACTGAGGGGGGAGGGATAATACAATAAAACAATACAAAGTGTCCTATAACCACAGAAACAGTAACAATGCTAAAACAGAAATAGGTTATTAAGTTAAAACAACAGTAAATCTGTCAGAACAACCCTTACTAACTCATCTTATGAGAGTCAAAAGCCTCTTCCAGGCCTATTGTCTTATACTTTCATTAAACTACAGTTTTATAAGCTAAATTATTGCCAATTCTTATTCAATTCCCAGAACGAAATCTAATTAAACTCTTAATTTGGGAGATACATCTTTTGCAAGTGACTGATCCTTAACGGACAGTTCCCAAAGCCTGACAAATTGGGAATCCAAGGCATAGAAGCACTGGGCCCAACAGTTGGGATTTGGAAGTCTATCTAGATGTGGCCACTTGTGACCACACAGAGGACACTATCCCCAGGCACCTTCTGACCAAGGAATAGTAGAACGAGGAAACTGATGTTTCCCTCCTCCAGCTAAGAGGGTTCATTATCTCAAGGGAAGTTGAAGTTCAAACCAGCCAATTCTATTCCCTTATTAGCAAGTCAGGTCTACAGTCTCTATAAATCCCCATGCCCATTCAGCACTGTATATATCAAGTAGCACATGACAAGGATTTTAGTATGCCCCCGCCGATTAAACCTGGGGTCTGAACCACTTACCTTACCCCATTCCCTGACAGACTTGCTCTCAATTCTTCTTGTCTCTAAGTGGACCGCTTACTTGTTCTGTTATTTGTTCCCAACTTGGTCCTGACTAGAATCGTGGTTTTTCCACTACCATATCTTGGGGTTTTCCTTGCAGCAAGCCTGCCTCCCTGACACATGCAACCCCAGGAGCCTCAACTGGAGTCTGTCCACTGAGAGACTGGTCCTCCTGCTCCGGGGATTATCCAGGTCCGATGGGGGGAGGGGGTACCTTAGCACCTGCACAACAGAGGAAGTGGTGAAGGGGGAGTGGGCAGGGATGGGGGTACTGGGAGGGATCTCAGTGATGCATGCTGCCCTAGGCACTTGGTGCCATGGAGAATTGTGTATTGATTAAATTAATATAAAGGAGCACACTTTGGATAAAGTTATCCACGTCCTGTTTGGCTATGACAGCCTCAATTTTTACCGATATCTGGTAGACAAGCATTTTTTGTGGCAGTGTCTCAGGAAAGCATTCTTGTTTTCAGTGCCACCCACATACCCAGTTTTATAAGCTAAATTATTTCCCCTACTTGAGAACTGCCAAGAATGAGCTTAAGTACTTGATATAGCCATGTTATTTTTCACACCACTTAGCACCCCATACAACAACCACCAATGCCTTTTCCACACATCCAAACCCTAGCCCTAGTCTCACTTCCTCCTCCCCAGCCTCTCACCTCACCCACACAAACCAAATGTTCTCACCCCTCATCTCCCACTTTCCCCATCCCCAACCCCCAACCTTCCGTGCAGGCCGGCTCAAGCTTTAGCCTCTGAATTGACTTTGCCTCCCGAGCAAACTTCTCCCATCCTTCACAACTCTGATCAAATCTCACCTCTTCCTTGGAGCCTTTCTTGGTTTCTCCATGTTGGAAGTAATCTCTCCCACCCTTGATATCCCCAGGCACTGTGCTTCCAGTCCCATTCTAGCATTCATCCTTGTCTACTGGGTGACTTACTGAGAAAGAAAGTAACTGGTTATAAATATGGTTTTCCCCATATCTACCTCAGGATAAAGGAGACAGCATTGCCTTTTTCCCCCGAGATCCAAGTTGGTCTTTGCACACACACGCACGCGTACACACACAGAATTTTTATTTCCGACCCACTGAGGAACACTGAGCTGGGGTTACTGAAGGGGAGGCATGGAGATGAGTGCTCAGAGGGGAGAGGGAGAAGCCACGGGCTTGAGGAGACACATTTCCTCTGAGACAGGGGCTGAGGAGAGATGCCAGTGGCCTCCCTGACAGGCAGCACCTTGGATGGCAGCACCTCAAGGACTTCCCCCAGAGCATGAGGACTGGGAGGCAGAGGGACAGGCTCCCTCTCTAGAGGGGCCACTGTGTAGGCAAAAGGGCAATGTGAAGATGGCAACACCACGGCCCAAGGATTTTGGCCCCTCCCCGGTATGGGGTACCAGGATTCATCCATGTATAAAGTATACCCCAGTAATGGCTGAGATTTAATTTCCCACCAAACAGGCAGATGGTGACCCACTGCAGATAAAATTTGATCTGGAAAAGTAAAGGATTATGGCGTGGATTATATTAAAAATTCATACCTGCTGTATTTGTGTTAAATGGCTCGTGGGCATGCTTGCCACTGCACTGGGAAGCCCTGGAACCAAGGGCTTTTACTCCCTCATCCTACCCTCCCCCAGCCCACCCCAAGCTTTCCTGGCCTGAATTATTGAAAGCAGTCCCTGAGGGGGCAAAACAAAAACTAAAGGAAATGATGCCGTTTCACTGGCAGTTTGCAATCCATAACCGTAAAAGGCGAGTGACTAGGTCATTTTTCCATAAATCCCCAATTCTGCTGGAAAAGCAGACAAAGGCAGCTGGGGAGCCAGACTACAGCTTTGTTTTTGCAACTCTTTCCATTGCAATGCCCTTTATATATGCAGCCCTGGTGGAATGCATCACAAAAGGTGACATTTTATCACAGCAGTTTGTAAATTTTACAGAAGCAGTCTCCCTGTAAATCACCCAGCTTATCCCCTGGCTGACTTTATTACAGCAAATCCAGTCATGGATAAACTGTACGCCAGTTTACTTGAAATTTATCTTTTTTATTCAAGCAGAATTGAGTCCTTTTAATATTCTTCGCTCTTCTAATGATAAGGCATAATGATAACCTTATTTTCTATTCAGACAGCTTTAAGGACTCTCATTTCTCTGGAAATGCAGTTTCTAGTCAGGGCGTCTTTTCCAGAGCCATTTAGAATTGTTTGTTGTGTCAGAAAAAGTGGGCACCTCCCTGTGCCAGGTTTTTTAAGGCCCTGGAACTTACATGTATTTTTATTCTTCTTTTTCCCCACAATATGTCTGTTTGCTCAGGCCCAGGGCTTTTCCCTCCTACAAGGGCTGTGCAGAGATCTCCTTCTACCCACCCACCCACCCACCCACTGTCCCGTCCTCCAGATCAGTTACTTAAGGGTAACACAACTCCATGGAATTGCTCATCCACCCACCCTCCTGTGCTGTCCATTACATGTGGCCACTGAGCTCTTGACCTGTGGCTATCCAGACCAAGATGGTGTGTAAAATACACCTCTAAATACACCAAAGATTTAGCACAGAACAAAATGTAAAATATCTCATTAACAACTTTTGTATTGATTACCTATTGAAATAATACTATTTTGGATGTATGAGGTTAAAGAAAACATTAAAATTAATTTCACCGGTTTCTTTTAACTTTTTTCATGTGGCTACTAGAAAAATTAAAATGCCATTTGTAGCTTGGACCGTGTTACTGTTGAACTGTGCTGTTCAGGGCACATCCTCTCTCCTTGCTAGATGGAAGTCTCGCCCTCTCTCAAGGAGGTTTCTCTGCCCTCCCTCACCACAGTGTTCTCTTCCTCCTTTGGCTTCTACTTCGCTAGAAGTGGACATGCCTTCGTTTAACAGGGGATTGTTAATTTTGTCATCCCAAATCCACAGGTTTCTCCATAGACCCTGAGGCTCATGAGCATCGGAAGAGTACTCTTGAGTGACTTGAATTCCCCTTAGTGCCTTTGCTAGTTCTTCGTGTGCGGTAAGGTGCTCAGAGCCCAGAGAAGTGAAAAGACGTGCAGCAGACAATTCTTGAACGTCACTGATTGAGTGGTCAGGAACATAGCTATTTACAGATTACCATCTTCTTGAAATGAGGGGCCCTGCCCTGATTATCCTCATATCTTCAACAAACCCTAACAGAATGCTACAAACAAAAAAGTGTTTGAGCAAACATGTATTGAATTGACTGAGGTCATATTATAACAGCAGGGGAAACCAACCAAGGTGAAGGCTCTTCACCAGGCCAAAGAACCAAGGGCAGACCCACAACTGGGCTCCCAGACTAGTGGTCCCAGCCACAGATTAACACCTTGACTAAGAGGACAATTCTTTTCTCTCTTCTATAGACCATTATGGACACCCTCTACCCGGCCCCAGAAGGCTATTTCCTGGTATTCGCCATCTACCTATATATGCCATTTGGCTGAAAGCTAAACACCCCAATCAGGAGAGCAATGAATAAATATTAGAAAAAGTCTTTAAAAGCTATTAGTTTCTGAAACAGAGGATTAAACAGTCTGAATAATTCGAAGAAAATGACAGAGCAGGCCAAGAACCTTATGAACTTGCCAACATGCTTCTGTCTACAAGCATCTTGTCTTCCAAGGGGGATTTCATCAACCCGAGCCAGCTGACCACATAGCCCTGGCTACCCGCTCCAGCGTGTACCTCGGCGGAAAGCACGGCATGGTCAGTCAGGGTATGGGACCTGCCTAAGGGGTTATTTCCACTTCTTTGTCAACACACCTAAAACTCCTTGACCTTAGTGTGGTGGACAGACTCAAAATACGGAATGAGGGGATAGGAGTGTGAATTCCAGGTCTTCTGCTTATTATCAGAAAGATTTATTCCTCTCTAATCTCAGTTTTCTCCGCTGTACGATGGTAAAGAAAAAAAAAAATCTCACCAATGATGTAATATACTCAGAAAATACCAGTTCCTTTTCTGGATTCTTTTTCTAGGTAAACAGCACTTGCAGAGGTTCACATGCATGCACACACATACCCAGACCCTTGCTACTTAAAGTGTGATCCATGGGCCAGCAGTATCATTATAATTTGGGAGCTTGTTAGAAATACAAATTCTCAGGTCCTTGCCTAGACTTACTGAATCAGGTTCATCAGGTGTTTCTCATGCAGTGTTAAGCTTTGGGAAGCCCTTCTGGAGAAGGGTGACTGGAACTGGAAGTGGGACATAGTTGAAGAGACTGGGGGCATGCGTTAATCCTGAATTTAGGGGATTAGAATAACATCCACACCCTTGGCTTTCTCAACAACCTGTTTATTTTTTTTATATATACACTTTTACAGTCTAATTTGCAAACAGAATTTTTATAACAAATTATTTTTAACCAAATCATATCTTGAAAACTGTTTATATAGAAAACCCAGGGAATAAAGTGAACTGTTCATTGTGGAAGGCCCTCAACAACCTGTCTAAATCTAAGGAGCCTTTAAGGAACTGAGGCATTACGCTAACCAAGCCACAGATCCTGGTGACTCACTCTAATCCCAACTGCAATCTGACCTTAAAATAGGTGAGCTCTGGGCCTCAGGGGGTGATAATCTCCTTGCAAGTGAATCATGTCACTCTCTTCATTCTGCAGAGAATGGATGTCAGGTTTCAGTATTAGCTCAGATAAGATGTACTTAACCCTACAACTGGAAAGGATTGGTGCCTGAATGATGATGTACCCTTGATGAACTAGCTCTGGAAGTACGGGAAGGAATTCATAAAGATAGAAAGGAAACAAGGGGGCCGCTCCAAGAGCAGGAGAAGACATGAACAAAGGCCATAAAGAGAGACTATGTAGAAAGAAAAAGCCAGCAATGAGAAGACCAGTTATGTCCAAGCAGAGGATTAGAGATGGAGAACTGTAGAAAGGGGGGCAGATAGTGAAGAGCCTTGAATGCCAAGCTAAGGAGTTAGATTTTATACTGGGGTTCAGGAGGGGCCTCAGATGTTTGTATGGTTTTGGTTTTTGATTGTTTATTTGTTTATGGGAAAGATGTTGCCTATTTATATTTTTTGAAAGATAATTCTCCATGAGTCTGGAGTTTAGGTATATCTCAAACTATCTCTTCAAGAGATCGAATAGCAAACAACAACCTTAGAAACTAGAGCTTGTGTATCCCCTCAGGTGAGAGGAAGGATTTGTTTCCTGGCCATTCTAGTAAAGCTTAGAGATGCCTCCCCAGACACACACAATCTGGGGCAATAAAGATTAAGATGTCTCCTCTTCAGCCCAGAGAAGATTGGCTTACCTTTCAGAGGAAAAGTAAGGTCTCTCTTTTTTGGAAGTGAGAGATGGGCAGGTTGCCAAGGCCCTCTCTAAGATCAGAAGCTCCTTGTAGGTTCCTCTTCTGTGATGCCCCCTACCACAAGTGCAGTGACCACTGGGCCCTCAGCATATCGCCATGAGGAGACTGGGACTTGAAGAGCTGCCGCAGCCTTGGCTGTGTATCATGAACTGTGTTCATCTCTGACCCAGAGGTCTTCTGTTTTCTCTTAGTGTAAATATACACACAGACACGTGCGTGCACACACACGCACACACACCATGGCAGGATAACTTGTTAGCTTGCACGTAGAATAAAATCTCAGACCCTTCACAATTTCTAATTTAATAATATAGTGGGCTTAAAGTAATTAAATGAAAAACACAGTGCTGTTGACCCAGTTCATCAAAACCAGATGATAACAGAATTAATCTGATGCTCTTCTACAGGCAATGGCTAAACTTTCTGGCCACTGTTGTCACCTGGTCAACAAAATTCAGGGTAAGGAAACTCTTGTTGCCACAGCACAAGTCGGAGCAATTTAGCCCTGTGCAGAGATGCAAGACCCAACAGGCTTTCCTATACCAGGAAAGTGATAGGCATTGTTAGAAGAATAAATTAGAAGTTTCAGCGTGACATGGAACAGTAGGAATGAGAATTAAGGTAGGTGGGGCTTCAGAGATGCAGTCCATTTAGAAATGTAGTCTGAACTTAAATAATTGCATGTGAAGACACTGAAAGGTCTCCTTAATTGATATTAAAGTATATTATTCATTTTTATGCTTTTTTGAGGTTTATTTATTTTGGTTTTTTATTTTATTTTATTTTATTATGTTATGTTAGTCACCATACAGTACATCATTCCTTTTTGATGTAGTGTTCCACGATTCATTGTTTGTGTATAACACCCAATGTTCCAAGCAATACGTGCCCTCCTTAATACCCATTTATTTGAGAGAGAGCACAAGCTAGGAGAGGGACAGAGGGAGAAGCAGACTCCCCGCTGAGGAGGGAGCTGGATGTGGGGCTCGATCCCAGGACCCAGAAACCATGACCTGAGCTGAAGGCAGATGCTTAACTGACTGAGCTACCCAGGCGCCCCATCAATTCCTTAAAATTCTAAGTCAGTTTAGTAGGTGATACAAACTGCAATGAACATAGACAAGAAACAAAAAACCAAAGTATTGAAAGAAGAGAAGCCTACCTAGAAACTTTTTTCATTCTTAACAGGAAGAGACAAGGTAATAAAGAACTCACACTATATCAGGCTTGTAGTTTGGCCTATAACCTATACTTAAGTTAACTCCTTTGGAAATTATATATCCATTCTACAGAGTGGATTCAGTCATCCAAAATGAATCCTTTTATTATCCTTATCAAATCCTAAGGGGAAAACACTTTTTCTACCAATTAAAGAAAAAATTCCTGAAGCTGACTGACAAACCCAACCATTTCAGTTAAGAGTTGGCAAATGGTAACCACTAAAAGCGGAAGACATTAAAAGCATATTCCAACTTGTCTTGCAAACACATAGTATCTAGAGTACACATAGACCATAGTTCTGGCTCTACCACCCAGCCTGCTCTAACCAAAGCCACCAAACCACCTCTGTTTCATAGGATAAAAAGTTACTTGACACCAATGTCTCTCCCATAGCCCTAACAACCTCCCCGCTTTATTTCATCTCAAGTCCAGATTACCACCCCACACACTGCATATAGCAGAAACAATTCATGCTATGCTTTTAATCTTCATCCCAAATTTTCATAATTCATCCAAGAAATCTGTCTTAGTTCACCAACTGCAGTGCTTGCCTCCTCCTATCTTTCATCAAGGAAAAGGAGCTACGGAGAAGCATCAACATCCAGACCTCCCCGAGAGAAAAATGTCAATGTGAGAAAGGGTCTGCTCTCCTCTGAGAGATACATCAGTAAGGGTAGATGGTGTCCCCAACTCCATTCAGTCCTCAAGGACAGTGCTAGTGTGATTAGAAAGGGCACTTGGGACACCCGGATGGCTCAGTTGGTGAAACGTCCAACTCTTAGTTTCAGCTCAGGTTATGATCTCAGGGTCGTGAGATTGAGCCCCCAGTTGGGCTGCATGCTCTGCATAGAGTCTGCTTGAGATTATTGCTCTCTGCCCCTCCCCGGGCTTGCGTTTTTTCTCTCTCTCCCTCTCTCTCTCACATAGAATAAATAAATAAATCTTAAAAGAAAAAGAAAGAAAGGGCACTCAATTGGAAGTCAAGAAAACTGCATTTTAACAATAGCCCTGTTGCTAGCTAATTTTGAACCTTAGGCAAACCATTTGACTTCTCTGGGGCTCAGGGTTTCATCAAAGGCCCGCTTTAAAAAGGTATACCTGCATGAGTAAGAGGAGTAGTGACCTGGATAAAGAAAATGAAAACAGAACAAAACAAAACAAATCTTCCAAACCCCCAAATAATAATAGAGAATAAAACCTAACACAAAGATATGCTTTATATTTTTCTTTGCCCTTTTCCATACTCTTTGCCCATTTGACCTTATAAAATATATATATTAAAAAAAAAAAACGCTTTTAAGTACATATCTCAGGTGAGGAAACAGAAGAGTCACAATGCTGTTCAATGGTAGAACTGGCACCAAAATTAAGTATGCTAACTCCCAGCCTAGGACATTTCATCCACATTTAGGGACTGCCCTCAAGTTTAGGAAGGGGAGCATTAGGAGCCATATGGCTTCAGTAAATCTCAAATGGTGTTCTACTCCAGCAGGATGGCAGTTGCACCCCTGTCATAGTGCTTTAGGATGGAAAAGGGGCAAAAGATTCCCTTTGAAGTTCTCTGGGCACTCTCTAGAGAACCATTCTTGCAAATCCATTTGAAAAAAACTAGGGGTCTCATAAATCGGGAGCATTCCCATCATCTTGGAACTCCCATTTTTACTTTGTCAAAGGATAAAAATGCACCGTATCAAATATTTGGATGTAAATGAAATGCATATAAGATACCTGGAAAATTAGTCAAACTCGAATTCCAAAGACTGATGGAATGACATTAACGTTATTCATGCAATGCTATTCTGAATTTCCCTTCCCAGAATTCAAATCACTCTTTCTTTTTTTTTTAATATTTTATTTATTTACTCATTTGAGAGAGAGAGAGTGAGTGAATGAGAGAGAGAATACGAGCAGGGGGAGGGGCAAAGAGAGAGGGAGAAGCAGACTCCCCGCGGAGCAAGGAGCCCAATACAGGGTTCGATCCCAGGACTCCAGGATCATAATCTGAGCCAAAGGCAGATGCTTACCTGACTGACTCCCCATGCACCCCCAAATCACTCTTTCTAAGACAACTTCTATTTTGTGTGATCTGAAATCAACCTGGCATTTCTTTCCTTTCATTTCTCAAACCCCCTGATTCTTGAGCCACTAGTTACTTAAAAAATTTTTTGATTTGAAAAAAATGCAAAGTTATTACTATAAAAAGGGGGCGGAATGTATTGTCAACAATTCACGGGGATAAAAAGTACCCATTCAACTGTGCGGTAAAGTGAACGTCTTAAATGATCTGTGTGTCGATTTGGCACAACTTTTGTACAAAGTAGAATAAGGACTCTAAAATAGCACTGCATGCTCAAGTCTAATTATAAGATGTAGTTACTTAATTACATATTGTTAGTACCTGATTACATAGATCTGTACTAATTCTGTAATTGTGCCTAATTATATTAATTAAGCCAGTAATTAACCCACAAAAAATACCAAGAATTTTGTATGAAGAAAATCCTTAGCAAACTGGATTATACTTAGCAAGAAATAGCCCTCAAAAGCAAAGCTGTTTCTCACACTTCTCCCACCCACAACCTCCCAACCTGTAACTATTGTCCTAAAGTGTGCCTCTACACAGATGCACTCCCAGTGTAGATTCAGTCATGAGGGGAGAGATACAGTGACTTAAAGCAATGGAAGAAACCTTGAGATCCGCTCAAACTCTCTGTCTTTGCATTCAGGGAAGCTGAGCCCCAGAGAGGCTATCCAACTTGTCTGAAATTACACAACTAGCGAAAGGCAGAAATAGACATGAAACCCAGTTCTCCAAATTCCCAGTTCAGTGTCCTTTCCCTTTACCAGGTCTTCATGCAGGAAGCCATGGATGCATGTCGGGAATTTGGGAGTCTGAGAGACCAGGGCAATTGAAGATACTAATCAGAACACATGCTGTCCAAGATCTTGCTTTCTCCCTTCAACTCAGCATTGGCCCTCTGGGATTGGGCTTGACAACCCAAATTCCAAAGAGCAGTGCCTTAACTAGGCAGGAATTTTTATTTCCCTCAAATAACATAAACTCAGAGAAGATAGAGGAGAGCTCCATATAGATTATCTGCACCCAGGCAGTTCTAACTTTCTGCTCTGTCATTCTTAGGATAAGAACGTTGTTCTCATTCTTTCCCAATGGCTGGATGATCTCCATTCACGATTTCTGCATTCCAAGCAACAGGATGGAAATAAAAGAAGAAGCAAGAAAGAGTGGTGCTTATATTAAGAAGTAGAGCTTTCCCAGAAACCTTCAGCTTACTTCTCAGGAGCTAGAACTTTGTGACATGGATAGTACTAGTTGCAACCGAGGTAGGGAAACGAGGCTCTTTAATGAGCACATGCCACGGAACACAAACCAAAGTTCTGTTAGTAAGAAAAAGAGTCCGAATATTGCTAGGAGACCAGCAGCGTCTGCCACATTTGATGAGTCTTCCTTGGGAGTGTTAGATATACAAAAAGGAAACAAAGATACAGAGATGCTAGACTTAGTATTACAAGAAGGATATATGTTAGGACTCAGGAAGCTGGGCTTCAATCCCCTCACCTAAAAAATGAGAGGGATGGACAAGAGCAACGATGTCCACACTTTTTTTAGCAACAGAACCCATCTTGCAAAGGGACTCTTGTGCAGAACCCCGACTACAATCACAGAAGAGCTGCTTCTTTCTTTCAGTGATGCTGGGTGGGGAAGCAGGGAGGGAGACTGCAGCGGGCTCAGAGTCCTCATTAAGGAAGGACTTGTTGCCACCACTGCTGGGTGTGAGGGCAACAGACAGCATTTAGCTCTCAGCCCTTTACGCATGCCTCAGTTGTAGAGAGTCCTCTCAATCAAGACCAAACTCCTTTCCCTGGACAGCCCACATTCAATGATAGCCCAGCCACCTTGGCCCAAATCAGAGCAACGATGAAGGGCCATTCTAGCTCCAGACTCCTGAGCAGCAGACAGACACTGTTGGGTTGCACGCAGCTCCATCTCTTCCTCTGAGCACTCCGGCTTTCCCATACCCTCACACAGGGACTGATCCAAGGGTGCTCCTTAATGAACATCCTCCACTTTACACTCTATCTCTGGGTGGGCTTCCTGGGAAACCGACCCGGCTACAATGAGGTCACCAGCCTGTGCTTCAATTCCCCCTCCCCCCACTACATGGGACCCAGTGTAAAAACAATTTAGTTGATGCTCCCATAGTTCAAATGCAACAATGTTACAAATCAAACCAGGGAAGACTGAAGTGTGGAAATACCGGGAGTACAGAGAGAGAGCAGGAAGCTGAGTTTCGCCTGGTCTGGGGAAGGCGTC
The DNA here is from genome assembly GCF_003265705.2 of Callorhinus ursinus. Taxonomy (NCBI): domain Eukaryota; kingdom Metazoa; phylum Chordata; class Mammalia; order Carnivora; family Otariidae; genus Callorhinus; species Callorhinus ursinus. Next base: position 71,806,490 of record NW_027397072.1, read on the forward strand.
TTGGGAAAGGTGGGTTAGAGCAAAGAAATAGAGGAGCAAGAAATAACAAGATATACCTGCAAGGAGGGGGGGAAAACACATGCAACATCTTTTTGATCCTGGGTTCTCCTGTCAGATTTAAACAACTAGTATCCTACTCTATTAAAAATGGATATTGTCAGGAATATATGTAATCTAACTTCTTTGCTAATTAGCAGTCCATTTCCTCTCAGACACTTAACCAAGCCTCCAGGGAGGGCTTCTCCAGGAAGGATCGAGTCTTTGGGAGGCCTTTGATGCAATTACATTGCATTGTGCATATATATTTCTGGCCTGCTTCCTTCTTTGGAGAGGACAATCAAGAGCGCTGATGGAAATCTCTCCTCTGGGGACACCTGGGTGGCTCAGTCTGTTAAGCGTCTGCTGGGGTCATGATCTCCGGGTCATGGGATCAAGCCCCACATTGGGTTCCCCACTCAGCAGGGAGCCTGCTTCTCCCTCTCCCTCTGCCACTACCCCTGCTTGTGCTCTCTCTGTCAGATAAGTAAATAAAATCTTAAAAAAAAAAAAAAAAACCTAGCTCATGGCCTTCCAGGAATCCAATGACCCTGTCACCACCAACATCATCACTTAGGTGTGCTCCCGATGCTCTGTGTTCATCCAGTCGTCATGGTGCATCAGGCTGCAGCCCCCACTAGACTGTGAGCTCCTTGAGGGCAAGGTCTGTTTTTTTACCTGTGGGCTTAGCCAGCATACAGTCATTTGAATAAATAAATGTCAAATAAATATTTTAAAAAAATGATGAATGATAAATGTCACCTCTGAGACGTCTTCAGGCTAAATACACTGCAGCCATCTTCCCCACATTTGGTTGAGTTTTCTCACCGCCCCAGGCATTCTCTACAGGCAGTCATGTGAGCGTCCCAGACCCCAAGCTCCCCAGCTACAGGGAGTTTTATCAGTCAAAGGCCCCAGGTGCTGCCTCAGAAATCCACCACCATGTTTGCCCTAAGGCCTCACACACCCCTCCCCCAGGCTGCTCCCAGCCAATGAATGAGTATATTATGGATATTAAATCCTGCAAAACACAAGATGCTCAGACAGCTAACGTTGGCTAGAGGACTCCCCAAAGGCCTTGCCAATCTTTCTTTAGCCCATATGACAATCTAGAATGCTTCCACTCAACCTCTCTTCCCTCTGTCCTGGAATTGGGTAAGACTTACATTGCACTCTGATGGCTTACTCAGCCTTCCCTGGCTCTCTCCCTTTTATTCTCCCAAGGCATTTCCCTTCATAAAATCATTACACGTTTAATCCCGTATTGGGATCTGCTTCTCAGAAGTCTCAGACTAATGTATCCATCCAATTCTACACAGACATCCCTCTTCAAGAGGGTTACCCCCATCTATACATAACAACTCTGTAGTCAGGAAAGCAAAGCACCACTCAACCACCTCCTCCTTTATTTTCAGAGCTACGGTTTCATTAACGCAACCTAAATTAGCAGCTATCTCACACTGTTGACTCATATTGAGTAGAGCGTCCAGCAGCCTCCTTTTGAATAGGAATAAAATTCTTAGCCTCCAGCCCATTCCAACCCTTGGTTAAGATGCAACACAGATTTCACTTCCTCTTAGAAGATTTCCTGATATGCGCCTTCCTTCCTTAACACTCAGCATACACCACTATCATGTAACACTATACAACCTTTTCTTTAAATGCGTATCTCCCCTGAATACGACCACCTCCAGCACAAAGACCGTATCTTAGTCTTCCCCTCAGTCCAGCGCCTAGATGGTAGAAAATGATTTTTTATTTGATTAATAAACAAATGTCATTTCTCTTCGGGTAATTTTAAAGTTCCTTGGGGGCAGAGATGCGGGTTTTGTCTCTTGAATCCCCTATCGTGCCTTGCTCAAGATGAGCACACGCAGATGTTCAATAAGTCTGTATTGTATTCAACTGAACTCCTAAAAGGCAGTTGGGACACCTCAGTCCCATGTCAAACCCCAGGTCAGAAAGGATGCTTGGAGCTAAGGAACCAGAAGGGAAAGAGATTGAATATGTCGGGCTTTCCTCTATGGGTGGGAAGATCCATTGTCCCCAGGCTGCCATTCCAGAACCTACCCCCCCCCCACCTCCACCTCTGATCTGGGCTCCACAGAATAGCCACAATCATCTTTCAAAATGATTTTTCACAATAATCTTTTCAAAAATCAGATGGTGTCACTCTTTTGTTCAAATCCCTTTGATGGCTTCATATTGCACTGAGAATAAAAGTCCAAACTCAGTGTTAGGGTCACGAGGCCTGCACGATCTACCTCCAGTCACCTTCCTAACCTTGTCTCTTGCCACGGTCTTCCTCATGGGCCATAGCTGAATGCTCTGACCTCCCTTCATTGCCCCAAACCCAACCTGCTCTCTCTATTCCCAGAGCCTCCCAGCACTGCTCCCTCTGCCTAGAACCCTTCCTCCTGCATTACTGTCTCTTTACTTACCCTCCTTCTGCTTCCAACTTAAATGCTGCCAATGCAGCCCATCATACCTGCAACCCTCCCTCGCTACGCTTGATTCACATCCTTTGTCACAACTATCACCACTGATAACTGAGTGGTCCATGTTTCCTTTCCTCAGGACCAACTTGCCATGTATCCCCTCAGGACAAGAATGCCCAGGATGGCTCCAGGAAAGAGTCCTCCTCCCGTCCCGGCCAACACGCTGGTTTTCCCTGGCTCTGCTGACCCTCTCAGACCTGGCCGCTCCTTCCCAAACTTGAAATGTCCGCCTGATGGCATCTGCTTTGGGCTCCGTGACCCATCTCAAGGTGAATCCCTGTGAAACCCATCGGTCTCTAAACGACTCATTACCTAAGAAACTTCAGGTCTTCTTCATGCTTTGCAGGGGTCAAACGAGACTTGAGTGGAAAGGGAGGGAGGATATTCGACAAGGTCCCTTTTCTGCCTAAGATTACTGTGCTGCCATTTCTTTGCTTCAGGAGCCAACTGGTTGGGGGCAGGGCACCCTGCTGAGCTTCTGCCTCCCAAAGTCCCCTCAGGAAGTGACGTGAGTGGCCCCTCTGGCCTCACACCCCAAACCCATCCTAGAACCTCTATGTCCAGCCTCCAAACTCAGGTTTTGAGCTGGGTTCAATACTAGCTCTAAACTCTAGTGCTCTCCTCTCCTGTTCCTCTCCCCAGACCCCCTCACCAATAGCCCAGAAAAGACTCTTGTCTCCAAAAACTACTCAATTGTCATCATGCATTCTCTCCTATTCTGTGGTTTATGATTTTAAAAAAACAAAACTCTTCATCACTCACATATTTTCCTTAATATTCAAAACTTTTAGAACTTGGAAACAATAGTAACTTTCTCCTCAAGCACCTGGTTCTATAAAAACTCAGGGTAGGGAGAAACTGTATTGGAAAAAAGAAGATGCGGAGGGAAGTTCACCACGAAGTTAAGATTTGAGGCCGACTTTGCAGACAGATGAGACTTTACTAGGTAGGCTGATGCAGGCCGATGAATGACTCTGTGCAGAGAATAGCGATGGGGAGGGTGACTGAAATGGACAGTGCCATTTGGTGGAGGAAAGGTGGGGAAAGGGATTGCAGAGGCACATGGGATGGGTAGGTCATAGGAGACACTAAGAATATGGTGCAGGAGTGTGGAGTCTATGCATAGTCATGAGTGGGCCATGGTCGGTTCTGGAGCAAGGAGGGGCTTATGGAGAACAGGATCTTAGAAACATTAATTAGACGACTCTGTGGAGTGGCCCAGTTGAGCCACCTGCTCAACTCCTTTAAAAGCGATTGTGAACAAATAGACCATTACACGTGTTGACACTTTTATGCTGAATTTGGTCACCAAACAAGTGCAGCGATTGGCTAAAAGTTGTGTGGGCATGGATGGTCTATGAAAGAGGGTTTGAATGCTTACAGTATGAAGCAGGAAAAAGAAGAGATGCAGATAAAACGTTGGCACAGATTGCACAGAATTTGTGGAAAGTTGAAGAATAGTGCTAGCCATAGGATATTGCTCACTGCAATTCTCAGATTGGAAGAGCCCTTGCTCCCTTCAGAGTCTAGATTTCAGAATCTCTTTGTCCTGTTTCCAGATTCTTCTCAGGCCACAATTTAAAATCACAGGGCCTCCTCACTAAGCCAGCCTCCACAGCTCCTATTTAATGAAGTCTAAAACCCAGGAAAGGAAAATGCTTGCCAAGTAGCCCAACCTTACTCTCCCTTAGCAAAGGTGCAGCTGAAGAGCTAGCATAAGAAGGCTTTCCCCCTTAGCTTCCTGGGGTTTGCATAGAAAAACACAGGCTTGGCCAGTGGCTTCCAAATGACAGACTGACTCTGCTCTCCACAAATACTGGCTCACAGGAGCCATCACGTACATGGTTGTCTGACTGCCTGTTTGCACCCAGTCTCACTGTGGACTTGGAGCAGGCAGGCTCAGTAAAGGAACATTCATCTCTTGTAACCACAGCACCCCCACATGGCTTTTTATATTTAAAAGCACTCGCATATGCAGGTGGTAAAGGCTGACCATTTCTTTCCTCCCGGTCTCCTGACATCCTCAAGGCTGCTGGGAGTAGAATCTCCCAGGACTCTGGGCAACTGGAGGACATTAAGGTGGGTAATCCTCCTGACACATGCCTCCAGGGAGACGGCTACATGGTATCCAGAGTTGCTTCTAGCATAGACACATTTGGAAACCAAAGTGTTAATCCTGCTATTTCTTCTGAGCAAGAATGGGGGCAGGTTTGAGGAAAGCTGCGATGGGAAAAGAAGGTACCTGGGTCCCACGGCTGGAAACAAGGAGCCAGAGGGTTTGTGAGCTGGAGCTAGGACTGCTCAGTTCAGCCCCTGTTGCCCAGAGCTCCATAACAGGACAGGAGGGGCTCCCTCTTCCTGACACACAAATGGCATTTCAGGAACCACAGGCTTCTGAGGTACTTCTCTGCCCGAGGCAAAGCAGACAGTCAAGGTATTTCTCACTCACTACAGCGTCTAGTTAACTTTCTCTGGTCGTATGCATGTCCTCAATGTCAAATCTGGATTACTTCCTTAGAAATATAACAAGGAAGCACTGGGCTATTGGTGAGGGGGTCTGGGGAGAGGAACGGGAGAGGAGAGCACTAGAGTTTAGAGCTAGTATTGAACCCAGCTCAAAACCTCGTTATATTGTTAAGTGTTATATTCCCTTCGTGAATTCTTCCAGGCAGTCAGTCTCCTGGAATGATGCCAGGAGGAATACCCTCTCTCCAGCTTATTCTCTTTTCCTTTTTCCCCAGGTACAGCTGGACAAATACTGGACAAGCTTTCATTCCACAAAAGTATGCTAAAACAATGAGTAGAAAATGCAACATTATACATATTTCCAACACGGAAGAAGATTATGTTGCAAAGACACATGGGAATTCCTGGGATGCATCAGCCTGGAAAAGCCACTCCCCTCCCTCATACCTGAAACAGGCAGGAGCACACTGTTACGTGAGTCGGGGCTTCCTTTCAGAAGCAATGTCTGCCAAGACTAACTCACCTCTCACAACATGGGCTCCCCTCTGCTGTAGCTAGCACCTTCCAATAAATCTGTGAGCCATACCCCAGTAAGTGCCCCTGTTTAGCTGCTTATCCTGGTTCATGATTTTTCATCATTGAACAAGTCCTGTTTCTACAGAATGAGTGGGAGAAATTTAATGCCCTTCGCAGGAGTGCCTTCCCTTTTCTCTCTCCTTTCCTTCTTCCGGCAGAGTCCCAATGTCCACGGGAACCCCTAAGGTACTTCTCCACAGTCTCCCATTCCACCATAATAAAGCTGCCAATTCCTAGGCATTCTATAGTGTCTGCTGAAGGGAAAGACACAGGTGCCATGTTTCATCGCACACGTGCCTTTCCCACCCACCCCCTGGCCAGAGCTTCTGGGGCCAGAGGTGAACTCCTGAACCAAAGACAACCAAATCAGAGGCTGGCCAGCAGCCTATGCAAAACATTTTCTGTCTCTGAAATTTGAACTAACAAACATGGGGAAGTCTGCTCCATCATCAGTAGAAATCAAAACTAAAGAGATGTCTTCATGTAGAGGTGGGGCCGAGGCATGCTGAGGTCAAGTGCAAGCTACATAGTTACGAGGGAGGAAAAGTTATGAGTAAGAAATAGAGGACCCAGGGACAAGGGTGAGACAAAGCAGTCATGGACAGGGAGGCAGAGCTGTCCTGTGGGGGGAAGGAACCTGATCCCCAGACCCTGGGGTGATTTCCATTTCAAGTGTAGCTGTATCCTTTTTCTCCTTCATTGGAGCTCTGCTCCTTGTAGCCAGAAGTGCCTCATTACACACACACACACACACACACACACGCACGCACTCCACTAATACTCCTATATTTCGGTCTTCTAATATGCATATGCTCACACATGTAAATGCACTGAAATACACATACACACTCCTGATTGGAGAGATGTATCCATGGAGCCTGCCCCTGTTCTAGTAATATTTCCTCTGAGCTTTAGTTCTTGTTTGAACTCATTCTTAACACATAACCCACTGCAGCAACAACACCTTTGTGGTCAAGCACATGAGGGACAGAAGACATTCCAAAGAATTGAAAATTTGGGGTATAATTTTTAAAAGTTAATGAGCTCATGCACAAGATGTGTGCTGCTTATGGGATGCATACTATATCTCAAAAAACAACTTTTTTTAAAAAAAAGAATGAACTTGGGGCACCTGGGTGGCTCAGTTGGTTAAATGACTGACTTTTGGTTTCAGCTCCAGTCGCGATCTCAGGCTCATGAGATCAAGACCCACACTGGGCTCCACACTTAGTGTGGAGTCTGCGTGGGACTCTCCCTCTCCCTCTGCCCCTCCCCCTTGTGCGCTCTCTCTCTCTCTCTCTCTCTAAAATAAATAAAGCTTAAAAAAAAAGAATGAACTCAAAGATGCCTACAACTCTTAGAAATATCAAAGTAATACCTTATATTTTTCTCAGACTTTAAGCTTTTCTTAGGCCACTTCATATTCAGTATACTAACAATTCTTGAGATTGGGTAAGTTACCAGTGTGAGTGAGCCTTGTTTTTAGAACAGAAAAATAACAACTCCCTTGGTAAATTCTGCATTAGGACCTCTGTTCCCATCAATCCTAATCTAGCAGCAGCATTTTAATTATTCTGTCCTAGATGATCCTAATATTAACACAATTCAACGGTGCAGATAGTAGCAAATACATTAAATCACCTGTTCTTAAGACAGGCATTTCCTAGTGTTGGGATGTCCTGACATCCCAGGTCACTGATTTACGCTTAATATACCCGGAATTGTACACTTTCTTAGCTGTCCAGGGGGTGTGTGCAGAACCTCCTCTCACCTAGCTGATTCATGGCTTTATGGTTCCTGCTACATATGTATCCCCTGGTACAGGACACCTCAGAGGACCAATGACAACTTTGGCAGCTCCACAGCAAGTTCCTAAATTCTGCTGTGACCATTGGAACCACTGTTCTCACAAGACCTGTGATTCTGCAATATGCTTTAGATATGATTGAGTGTCAGCAGTATAGATAAAGGGGTCATGCATACATTGAGTTCCCAGATGAGAGATCCTAGTCATCACGTACTTTTGAAAACTAAAGAAATAAGTCATGGTCAAGAAAAAGAGAGATTTCAAACGCTGCTAGTTTTTTTTTTTTTAACTTTATAAAAATAGTATTGATTTTTAACTTACTTTTTGGAAGTTGGGCATAAATATAAAGAATGTGATACACTTTTCCACCATAGCTTTGTTTTAAACGCCAGGCCTAAAATGATAGTACTGTTTGGATTTGGATCAAGTGTGTGTTTCCCACAGAAGTGCCGCATCTGGTTTGATTTGACCTTCTCAAAGGCTTTGAAGGTAAGATAAGTTCACAGATGAGAAAACCAAGGACGAAGAGATTCAGTGTCTTGTCCAGAGTTGCTTAGATGGCTAGTGACAGATAGGAACGAGATCCCAGACATCAGGACCCACTGAATAAATATGTGGTGTTGGTCTTCTCCAAACACATAACAAATTCTCTCTAAACCTAATGACAGAGAGACCTTAAACATAATAATAATACTGAATTAAAGCCTGAAACTAACGTAGGATCAGCATGACCAGCCAGCAGCATCACCATCTCTGGCTGCCACAGCAACAGACCCTTCCACCAGAATAGCCCAGACCTTCTAGAACCACCGGCAGCAAGTATCAGCAAGGAAGGAAACCAGATGCTGCCCACCATATACTCGGAGAGAGTCAGCTGAGCCTCCTTTAAACTTTTCTTCTGCTCCATGCATAGAAAGAAATGGTTAAACTTTGAGGCCCTATGAAGACATTATCTTAATACCTTGGAAACATTTGCTATTCACATCCTCATTAGGTAAAAACATCAGGAGGGCTTTTAGGGTTGGGGGTGGGGAGAACATCACATTGCAACAGTCATGTCCCAAAGAAACCTTAGCATTTCCGGTTGTCTGCAGTCTGGGGCAGTGGCAGCCAGTACCAAGTTACAGGACTGGGTTTTAATTCCTGAATGGCAAGGCTGCTACTTAGAAGAAAGATAAATGACCTCTGTGTGTGCACACAGATCAGCATAGAGCTGTGAACTATACACCTATACATGTATGCATCTGGTGAATTAAAACTATAGCTTTTCCTTAACAACAGTTTTGTCTCCTGACTAATGCCCATGATCTAGTCAGGAAGTCAGCAACAAATTCAACCTTAGCCAACAGTTCTCAATGGCATGAGGACTTTCTTCAGAAGAGATTGCTTTAATACCACTTCAGATAAGGTAAATAATATCCAATTCTGGATCTTATGCAGTAATCAAAGGTTATACTTGTCAAGTGGGGTCCATAGACCCCTGTTTCAGAATCAGCCAGTGTGGCTGTTAAAATTGCAGGTAATTGGGCCCCAGCCTGGACCTACTGAATCAGAATTACTGGGGTTGAGTTCCAAAAAACTGAAATTTTAATAGGCATCCAGGGGATTCTTATGGACCTAAGGAAGAGCTGGGAAAAGACATAAAAGGTCAAGGTCAAGGTTCAAGGTCAGCCTGCCAACGCCTGTGCTCCTAAGAGCCAGACTTGCTAATCCTACAGAAGCCCTTTCCCCATCATCAAGTGGAGCCCAGGCATGGTCTGGCTCCCCAGCACCTGGCCTCTAACTTGGGGGTGACCATTTTTAGCCCCTCCACGCCACCACAAGCATCAGGCTACAAACATCCCAACCTGCACCATTGGGGGTAGCTGTCTGTCAAGCCACCAGTCCAGGTTCTCCTTCAATGTCAACTTTCCCACAGGGAAGCTCTTGATCTTCTGCCATAACCTCTGTCAGCCTCTCCTCTGACTGGACTCCATGTTTGGTTTCCTCTGTATCACCCTTTGTAAGCTAATGGGAGATCATGGAAGACACATCAGTTTCTGTGTGTGGGTATTGTCCTTATGTGGTTGCCATGACCATTATCTGGTCAGACCTTACAAAGAAAGACCCTTCCCTGTGTGAAAGCGGTGGGAACTCACCTACAGGCTAAGTTACTCTTGGCTTTAATTAGTTGAGGATGTGATGAACTGGCTCTTAAGCTGGAAACCCAAACCCTCATGAAAACGGCAGAGAAAGTGGGAGGGTAGCTGTGATCTGTCTTGGTGGAAGGTATGAGTTGTCATCTCCAAGTGAAGAGAAACAAGGATCTGGGCATGAGGCGCTCACATTGGCAAGGTTGTGCCAATCCTCTCCTCCCTTACTGTTCCCTAGCCCCTATACCTGTGGCCCTACACACACACACACACACACACACACACGCACACACACACACACACCCCTCAAGTGTACATTAAGATTATCAAGAAGGATAACAGGACGGGCCTGAAAGCCTTGAGTACACACTACTTAGGGCAGGATCAAACATCCAAGATACGTAAACCATTCCTACTCGCTGTCCCCTAATATTTAGCCATGCTTAAAAATGCCAGCTGCTTCAGCTGCACTAAGAGAATCAAGAGACAGGATTTTTATTCTCTTGGAAAAGATGTCTTCACATACAATGTCCTCTTAGGTCATGTATAAGTCAAACTTCAAAGCTGAATTATGAGTGTATCCATTCTTGAGATAGGTAATTTAAAGTCAGAGGATGGAGGAGAGGAAGATGTACTCCTGAGGCTAGCAGAGTAGTGCCAGCAATCACTGAATTATAAGAACCCAAAAGGAAAGGTGAAACACACCAGGCAGGATTCAAGCTTCCACAGATTTTTTCCCTGCTTAATACAAGGGAACAAGGAACAAGGCAGCAGGTTGGGGGAGATGCGTATGCCAGGATAAGTCCACTGGTTTTGTTAAATAAAAGAGGCAAAACCCCTTCTACTCCGATTTTAAAAGAGAGCCAGAAGTTTATTGAGAGCTACTGAGGTGTCAGGTATTTTTCTAAACCTTTTCATCCATCATCTCTCGTAATATACCCAAAAACCTCTGGGAAGCAGGTGTTATCATATTGATTCACAGAGAAGAATATTGAGTCTCACAGAGACTTAAGCAAAATAAGCCTAACATCAAACATGTAGTAAGTGGCAAAATCAAAATTCAATCCCAGGTCTAGCTGATTCTCGAATGTATTCACTGTCAGCTGCGTTATATGGCTTCTACCAGGCACATATTTAACCCAGAAAATCAACCAGGATTACGGCTCCCAGCGGTCCTGAAACCACCCCTGGGCCTGCCAATCAGACTGTTGGGATGCTGATGGCAGCCAGGTTGGAGAGGTGATGGTCGAAATGCCTGGGACCTCCTGGCCTCCAGTGCTGACTTTTGCCGCCGTGGTCCATATCCCTGGTCTCACCCTGCCTTTGTTGGCACTTGATACCAATCCACCCACCACCCCCATAGAGCATCCCATGGTGCTAAGAAGCCTGGAATGGGCAGTTTATGACACGTAAGATGGTTGTGTCCATCATAAAGCTTGAAGTTCTTCCATGAATTCAAACCTATGTATATGACCACATTCCCCAACTTTTCTAAAACCATGACTAACAGAAAATTTGCTATTACAAAGTTTGAATGTTGGGTTGGTAGATTTTGTCTTAAAAAGGGAGCCAATGGTGTGCAGCCAGGTTGTCTCTGGCAGTATGCTTTTCTAGAGAGCCAGCCAAGACCACATGGAAGTGAAGAAGCAAAGATGCTTTTAACCCACCTGAACTCCTAACAGCATGTTCCAAAGTGAAGCACTATTTTACCAGAGACTCTACAATACAATTCACCTTCCTTCCCTTCAAAACAAGAATGATCTCTTGCTTTGGCTGAAAACGGTGTGTTTAACCATACATAACACCTTGCGGCACATTTGCAGGAACCACCTAGATAAGCACTAATCCATATGCTAAGCAATCAATGCACTCACTACGTAGGAGACAAGAGATGCATTTCTACACTGAGGCCATAATGCACTATCTATCTCCCCATGTTGAGATCCTTTGCCTTCAGCAAACCACCAAGAGACTGTGGACTTGTTGATCAGGGGCTCCATAACAACAGAGACCCTCCCTGAGCTATTTAACGTGACTTCTGTTGTTTCCCAAGTGCCTGTGAGAATGATTTACAGGTCCAGGCTTGATAGTTAGATCCCATCAGGTGTAGTATGCTTGGAAAGGAACATGGGGGAAAGCAGAGGTGTATACAGGCTCTCAAGAGGTGAGCTATCCTGGATACGTCACTCATGAGACCCCGTTCCCCTCCAGCTAGAGCTGCCCAACCCCAGCCCCTGCTCTAGGGAAGTGGTGCTAAGGCTGACTTTGCAGAGGAGCAGGCACCCATTGCATTAGAGACCAAAGGGCAGCATATTCACATTCTTTTCAGTGGCCTTTAGCCTGGGCTGCCACAAGACTCTGCCCAACCAGGGAGAGCATTGATTAGCAGACTCAGATAGATGACATTTCTCATGAATTTGACTTGGAAATACATAGAAAACTGGTCATTTAGTAGCACAGACATATGCTCCAGCAAGTAGGTGGGTCCCATTTACAAGATGACATCAGAGTCCATGAATTCTGGATGTGAGCAACTTAGAGCCTCTCCAGAGCCTTCTGGTTCTTGAACATGTCTCAGTCTCCATAAGGCCCAACAAAGTAATGGCCCTCATTTTTTAGATTCATATTTTCCTTATTGTCCTCTTCGTATCCTTGTATTAAACACCCCCATTACTAGAGGTAATTTGGAAAGGGTCTTTGGAAAAAGCTGTACATTATGTCTTCCTATTGAGAGGTTCACAAAGCTTGATAGTATATTAAAGGCTCTGACAAATCCTCCACACCCCAGAAAAAAAGCCTTTTTACCTTTAACCAACATTTCCAAAAAATATTGCTCATACCCCACCTTTCTTTCTCAGAATAACTATCAGTATCTTGGGAAACTGATAGAAATTCTTCCTAAAATAACTGGCACTTTTACAGATAATGCAGTCCTGTCAGCTGAAGGGAGAGACATCAGTTCTAAAGAAAGCTTCTAGGGAAAGGTGGGAATGAAAAGGACTCTGGACTGGGATGTTGTGGATGGGCCAAGCATGGCAGAAAAAAGGAAAGCATGTGAGCAGAGTCATAAAGGCAGAGATGAGCACCACTAAGGGACAGAAGAAGGGAAAGAGGGAGGGTCACCCCTGGGACAAGTGGAGTGAAAGAGCGTGTATCCAAGCCTTGCCGTGAGTGCCACCATTATGTTCCCCGTCCATCAAACAATAGTCTTTTAATACCTCTATGACAGTCCTTAATTTGTTTTAGTCTGTATTCACGTCCCTGTTATTGTTTTAAATTTGCTGGGGATAATTTTAAACTAATCTTCTAATCTTTTTCCAAGAGCCCTCATCAATAACAACTGAAAGGATGATGAAAATAACTCTCTGTGTAGAACAAACTAAGTCAAAATTACTGTGGGGAGTAAATTACCCTAACAGAGATAGAATGTCAATGCCATCATTTATAAAAGATCTGTTGGCAAATGCTATCTCAATTCAGAAGTCTGCTGGGGTTGTAGCCTGGTCTTTTGCCAGAGTATCTGGGAAAGAAAAAAAAAAAAAGATGTTAGGCCTGGATTTCGGTCTCCACTGGGCCACCTGCGTTGTAGGACAGGCATGGAAGAACAAAGGAAGCGAGGTCCCGAGGAGTTCGGCCACCCTCCAGCTCAGCTCAACCCCCACCCCTGAAATGATCCCCTTTCAAGACAATTTAGCCCTTGGAGAAGGCCTAATGCTGACAGGTGAGAATCGCACAGCGAATACAGCCTGCTCGGCCGCCAGCCGTGAACAGAGATTGTGCTCAGGCTGGGAATGGCTTCCCTCCAGGACGCTGCAGGCATTTTCCCCACCATGGCCTCCTGGGCCCCAGATCCGGCAGCCAGTGGGTAGCTGCCAGCAAGGCAACATCTGCCTGAGAGGTACAGCCACAGAGCAGTGAAGAGAATAAATACCAGGAGAGACCTTAGACATCATGTATTTCATCCCCCTAAATTTGCAGAGGGGAAACTGAGGCCCAGAGATGATCAGCAATTGCTCAAGGTCAAAGTTTTCCCACCCAGACTGCTCCAAATCCCAGCTTGATTGCCAGGCTTGCTTTCACTTCCTCTTTTGGTCCCAAATGGTCATTTTAAGTGAAAGCGCTCTCCCTGCCCTAGCAAAGGCCCATTGGCTGCTCAGTTTAACATCTCTCAGTGAGACTGAGGGCCATGACCTGGCAGGGCTTCACAGGCTGGTCACAGAAACCGACTGGGGCAGCGGTGACAGAGGCCGTTAACGGGAGCAGACAGGAGCTGGTAACAAGGAGTTACAACAGAGGAAGCTCCTGCCAGGGGGCTGAGCTCCTGCTGAGAATCTGTATGTTTGTGGTGAAGAGCCCTGCACTAAAGGGCAGTGATTCACAGGAGCCCAGTCCCCTGAAAGCCCCCACCAAGGAGGGCCAGGCATGCATTCATGCATTCATTCATTCAGTCATTCACTCATTCACTCATTTGCTCACTCATTCACTGTTGAGCACCAGAGACTATGTTGGGGGCTGATAAATCCCAGGAGGAAGCTGGATGGGGGTGGGGAATGGGGGTGGGGCTGGGGAGAAGGGATATGACTCCAGCTACAAAACCAAAAACCAGTTCAAATCAAGATGTAACCTAGAGGTGGGAGTACCAGCACAGAGACCACTGGCTCAGCCAGCCTCCATGCTTAGAAATCCCCACCAAGCAGGAGAGGATACTGGAGCAACTACTGATCAGCAGATCACAAAAGGCTTCCTCCTCTCCATCCTCCCCGAAGAGCTTTGCCTGCCCCAGGGCCCCAGGAAGAGCCTGACAGGTTACAGGCAAGACCCAGCAAAGGCATGAGCTGTTCCCTTGGTACTTGCCGAGCATCCGACCTTGGCCAGAGTTCATAAGCCCCTAAAACAAGACTGACTTCCTCCTGGGAAAGAGACAGAAACAGAAACTTGAAGTGCAAACAGGTAGTTCAGGGCCCAAATCGGGGGAACTATGATTTAATAATATAAGGGAGTCACTGCCCTCGAGGAGCTGAAAGTCCATTGGGCAGGTGGGTGGGGGACCTGAACAAAGCCAGCAAGGAAGGAGAAGGCACTGGCCAGCGAGGGAGCAATGCAGGCAGGGGGCTAAAGGAATTCAGGGAAGGAGAGCCCTTTGTGCTACCTCAGTTCCTGCCCACCTCAACTCTTCCTAGAATGCTTCCTAAGAACGCTGCACTTACTATGCATGACTATTCACATTTCTATGGCACTTTACAGTTTATCAAGTTCTGTACAAGCAGCGTCTCATCACACCCTCACAAAAGCCCTGTACATTGGCTACAGAGCTCACTCTAACCCATCTGACCTCAAGAAATGGAGGCATAGAAGGCAAAGGATGCACCAGTGACGTGTATGTGGCTAGTGAAAGGTGGAACCACAGTTCAAAAGAAGGCTTGCCCTGAATCCTATTTCCCCTCCCCTGAAAGCATTTCCCCACATAGTCCACAGAGCATTGTCACGAAGAATTATTGGCCCCCACCCCTTGCCACATTCTTAGTCAACAAAAACAAGGCTTTGAGGCTTGCAATAATTACGATTTTTAAGATTGCCTAACATATATTGAGTTCCTATTATAGGCCAGGTACTATGCTAGCTCTATTTGTCTGCAATTCTGTGAGACCAGGTTTTGCTCTCGTTCTTTCCTTTTAAATCACTGTTGTAGGGACACCTGGGTGGCTCAGTCGGTTAAGCATCTGCCTTCGGCTCAGGTCATGATCCCAGGGTCCTGGGATTAAGTCCCTAATTGGGTTCTCCGCTCAGCGGGGAGGTCTGCCTCTCTCTCTCCACATACCTCTCCCCCCTGCTCATGCTCTCTCTCTCACTCTCTCTCTCAAATAAATAAACAGAATCTTTTTTAAAATAATCAATCAATCAATCAATCTCTGCTATTGATGTAAGACAGCTGAGGCTCAGACAATGGAAGGTAGGTTTCTGGTCATGCAGTTGTTTCAGAGTAAGAATTCTAACCCATGTGTTCCAATCTTTAACTCTCTGTTTCCTAAACCATGCTATTAGCCAGATGTCCATTGATGGAATATTTCCGTGAACTGAGTTCATGGTACTATGATGGGATGTATGGGTTTTGGGGGGCCGCCTTGTTTCTGCCCCCTGGCTACTCATATCTGAAGCACCACCACCACCTTCACCACTCCCTTTCACCGTAGACACCAGTTCATACACATGAGCGTGCACACACACACACACACACACAAGCATGTGAGGAGGGAAGAGTTTCTCAAATCAAAACCTTCCTGAGTCCCTTAGGGACTCCCTAGCTACATCAGAATGAAGGAGGGAGTCTCACATGTTTTTCACTGCTTCATTTTCAAGCATTCCCACTACATAGTGTGTATGTGCCCTATGATCCAAAGGAAGGCCTTTGATCAAATCCCAGCTGAAAAGAAAATGGTGGCTTATTTTAAATGAAGTTGGATTATTTTAAAATTATAAGCCTGTCACAGGAGAATCTTGAGTATATAATTAATTTTTTTCTGGCCTTTTGGTTTACCAAAAAATAAAAAACTTTTTTTAAAAAAAGGAAATTACAAACTCTGAGACACCTAACTTGCCTAGAAAGAAGGAATTAATTCTAAAGGAATTTTAGAGATCCAGAGGAGGAAGTATGTAGCCATGGAGACAGAAAGACATGGGTTCTAACCCCAGCTCTGCCATTTACCGGGAGGGTGACCTTGGGGATGTTGACCTCTGAGCTATAGCCTCATCTTCACTGTGGGAATAGCAATGCAATGAGATTGTTAAGGGGATTAAAGGACAAAGGATGTAAAATGTAAAATACGTGATACATTGCCCGTATTTAATGCTCATCTCTCCCCATTAATGAGTCCTTAAATGCCTACACCTAAGACCTTCACTCCCAAATTTGGAAAGACATTGTATGTCCCAACCAGTGGTTCTTCATTCTGACTGCAATTGGAATCATTTGGGAAGCTCTGAAAAATCCAGTTCCCCAAACCCTACTCCAAATTAATTAAACCAGAATCTTGAGAGGTGAGCCCCAGGCATAAGTATTTTTCTATAGTTCCCAAGATGATCCTATTGTGCAGCCAAGGTTAACAATCACTACCTAAATTCCTATTCCTGCACAGTAAAGACTTCAGCCGAAAGCTGCATTACTATCTTAAGTGAGCCTAACGTTAGCTTTCCTCAAAGATTTTACTTCTAGAGAAGCTCCCCATCACCTCTGTGATCTGCCATCCCTCCAAGCACCTAGTACTCAACCCTCTCCCCAAGGCACCCATCATAGTCCCTCCCTCCATCTCAGGAAAAGCTAGGCTGTAGGTCCTTCACATATGCCTGAGGTCTCACAATGCAATATATAAAAGGGTTTTTCAGATATCAAGGTTGATGAAGTCATCATACCTGGAGGGTTTTCTGTTTTGCCTCAGAAATCACACCCAGGAAGTAACCACCTAGAATCCAACCCATTCTCTGTTTCTGGACGTTTCCATCCTGGGTAGATAAGACAAGGGCTTTGAACTGCCTGTTTCACCCTACAATAGGGATTCCCAGGATGGGAAAGTCTGCAACCTTTTTAGCTTAAAGCAGAATGCTAAGGCAGCTAAAACAATAGCTTGACCTTACAGAAACTAATTGCTCATGGCAAAGAGCAACACCTCTGACCACATTCACATACTCCAATAATAGTATCAGGTGAATACTCATGTCAAGCTTACATTACAGATAAAAAAAAATGAATACCTAGAGAGATCACTTAAATTACCCAAGTACAAATAAGTCATGGGTAGAAATGAAACTTGAACCAAGGTCAGAGTAATGCCAACACCTAATCTTTAACTGAACACCACCCCACAGCGTCAACCACTGACTTACCCATGGTCCCAGTCAGCCTTGATGCTGACTGATAGGAGAGGTGGGTCCTAATAGAATCCAAGTTGGATAAAGTGGCCAGATCACTATAACCATTCCTACTATTAGGAAAACAACCCCCAAAATAATCTTGCTTCTGTTATCAGTCAAGGTCCTAGCAGGAAACAATTCTACCCAGATGTTTAAAATGAAGAGAACTTAATCAAAGGACTACTCTTAGAGGAAGGGGCAGGGTTAGAGAACCAATGTGATGTCAAGCTCCCAGGAACAAATAACGGGAGGCCTGAGGGGGGAAAGAGAGTTGTATGATTGCAGCCTGTTGAAGGATAGCCACTAGCAGGAGCTGTGGTCACCAGGGGCACAGCCATGCCCAGACCTTCGGTGCCTAGCACGATGGGGAGCTGGTGAGAAAGCCCAACTTCTCCCTCTCCCACACTCCCAGCTAGTGCCTCCCTCTGGTCAGACGCAACCAAAGCCAGCCAGGAAGAGAGCCTGGATCACGCAGCCCAAAAAGATCAGCCTCCTTGGGGCACAGAATACACAGGGAAGGGAGTGAATGGTCTGGGGTTGGGGAGAAGTGGAGAATAATCCACATGAAGAGAAAAATGTAGTTTTACTGGGATGGTTATGCACACTGTAAAGTATTCCTCACCTTTCAAAAAGTATTTCTTTAAACATCTTTCCTAATAACAATAACTATGGCTTAAGGTGTCCACTGCTAGGTGCTTTACAAAGGTAGTGGTATGACTCAGTTCAGGCTCAAGGGTGCAAGAAGTATTACACCTTTTTATTTTCTATAAACTAATTTTAGTTTTATTTTGAGCTTTTATCCTACCGGGATGGCAGGAAACTTCACTTCAGTCATCTTTTGGGCTTTGCCAACCCCGGAGGCAATGGTGTTAGGTGCCAAGGTACTAGGGCCCTCTGCCTTGGGTCACCTGTACAGACAGGATCCCTCAGGAACATCCACTGTCCCAGTTGATGTAGCCTTACAGAACCATCAATGGCTTACCCCATCTTCAGAGGCATGGTGGGTAGTACTGGGCCCCTCTGCCAAAGTAGCGGACCCCAACTAGAGCCTCATACAGCTACAGCCACTATTCTTGAGGGCCTTGCGAGGAAGTAGGACCTGGGTTTCTGCTGCCCAGAGACGTGCAGAACCTCTCGAAAAATTTGGAAAGTCTCCTTTTAGTCAGAAGAAAGCCTCCCTTACTCCTGCTTTTTCTAACCACTTTGCTTCTTCCACAATTCTTCTTCTCTCTCCTACCTTCTCTGGAATGTCTGTATTCTATGATGGGCTTCAGTTTTTAAAAACAAAAGCTGGAGAGTCCCTCCTACTTCCCTTCCTATCACCTAGCTCCTCTTTGATATTGTACTGTACTTCAATGGGTTAGAGGCAAGATGGTAGAAGGAGAAATCTGGGCAGGAAAAGACACAAATTAATAGCTCAAAATATGATCCACATATATTTCTCCAGACTTTAAGACAACATATGTGCCCTTTTTACTAATGAAGCTCAGAGCAATTATTTACCTAAGGCTACACAGCAGGCAAGGATGTTATAAATCTTCATCCACCTACCTCCAAAGCCTACCTCCTAACAAGCCCAGAGATGGCAAAAAGATTTTACCTCCGGGCCCACTCTTCTTGGCTAGTGTGGCAACCTAGAACCTGTGTTGAGAAGTATTGGGATACCATAAGTAGCTCATTGGAAATAGTGCCGTTATTGATTGCCAATGACCTCTGTGAGTACAGAAGTTATGTATTTTGGATCCATTTGCTGGAAATTAAGCCATTTCTTATACATAATGAAATGAAAAAAAATTGGTTTGAATTTGTAAAAATTCACTTTATACAAAATTAAAGGGGCACATATATCTTGTGCAATATATCTCCAGGGCCACAAAGAGAGCCCAACGGGAGGACCTCTCAAGAATCAAGAATCAATACTTCTTTTAATATTTAATTTTATGCTTCTTGTATTCAAAAGGTAGAAGGAGGCAGCCATTATGCCTACCTGATGTAACTTCCGCTAAGGACAACCCTAGAAATTAACTTGTAGAACCTGTTATCTCTCTCCCTCCTTACTTCCCCTTCCCATCTCCAACCAATCACCTACCCCAAGGAAAGTAAGTCAGCAAAGTGTGAATTATTTCATTACATTTTTTTCTTTCATTCTCTTTTCCACAATTCTTAATGTCCTTCCTTTGAGCACTGTAGGTTTGCTGTTTTTCCCTGATTTATGTGGAACTGATGATCTTTGTCAGTTTAATTAAGAAAAAATTACACTGCTGTAATGCTTATCAACTTAATTTTCAGGATTTGTTTTGTTTTACATTGTAAACTTTGGGGACGATTTGTTCTGTCTTTAATCAACACTTGAAGGTTTTGTTTTCTTTTTTAAAAAACTTCTGTTCGTTTGCTTTTAAGTCTGACGTGGCAAAAATGCTTCACATTTTCCCTTGTTTCAAAATCTGTACCACTATGATTACATTCACTTTGCTTTGAAGAAAAAGACAAATTGTTTGTGTTTTTATTAGAGGAAACATTTTGAGCATAATACAGTCAAGTTCAAAGAGTAATAAACAAAAGTTAAATGATCTGGTTCCAGCCCAGTCTCCCCCAATTTTCTGAACGGTCTTAGATACTCACATGTCTTCTTTTTTCTGTAAAGTGGGTTTAACTTCACAGAATAGATGTGAAGCCCATAATCACTTTGGGATTTATAGATCCTGTGTTAATATTCTTTGGTAGCAAGCAAAACTACTTTGGCTAATGTAAATAAAAAATGGAAAGGAGCCTGAGGTCACTTACAAAATTGCAGAAAGAAGTGAACTCTCAGACCTAGGAAAGACACAAACCAAAGAAGTGCTGGAAATCCCAACCACAGAATTTACAGACCTTCACCCAAGGGCATTACCTTGCATGAGGTGATTCTCACTCTGACAGCCTTCCATCCTCCTGCACCTTGGCTCAAATTTAGAAGCTCCAGGAGACAGAATTCAGTTGGCCTAATTTATTCCTGGAGCCAGGGTATGAGATATTATTTGGAGGCCCAGCCCACAACAGGGTCAAGGATACAGCAACTGTTACCATAAGAAGGGCTAACAAGGACATCGGGAAACCATAATATGCAGGTGAAAATAAACTGCTACTTTGGTCCACTGCTTGGTAGCTGCCCAGGATACAAACACACACACATGCACACACACTCTTCTCTAGGTCTAGAACTCGAGGAAAATTCCATCATGACCATATCTCTGTGGTCTGTACTTACAGATTAAGTGATAAGCAATCCCAAATAACCCGAGAGGAAGAGAGAAAATAAAAGAAACTTTTTTAATAGATTAAACAGTAAGCAAGAAGATGCAAGTAGAGGCATCTCTCCAGCTGGCCTTAAAACTACAGCTGGTGTTTATGGCTCACCACCACCTCTCATATCCACTTCATGTTCCTGTGACCTTTGACCAGAACCTCTGGCAGAACCAGCTGAGATTCTATTATGACAAGAGGAAATAGTCTTCTAAGGGATCTGAGCCCTCTGTGGTCTTTCCCATAGAGGAAGATAGCAATCCCACATTAACCTTGACCACTTGAAATGCCACAATAAGGCTTCCTTATATCAGACCCATTTGCTCTATGTAGCAGCCACCTGATTTCTTGATAATCAAGGTGAATCACTCTAGCCAACTATTACTACCTTTTCCTGTCTCCAAATGGTCTGGTGGCAGTTTCAACTTCCAATTCAGTGGACCCATTCCTGCCCCTCATGAAAGAATCTTGCATTTGGTTGCCAAGACCTATAAACCAGCAGAAACAAGATTCCCAGAAACAGGAACCCAAACTCAGAAGGTGGTTACTAGACAAAATCATGAGTTCTCCCTCCCTCACTAGGTGAGCGATAATGGAGGACGAGAATTAGGCAGATCAGAGTAACAGAACCTCAAATATCAATGGCGTAAGCAAGACAGGAGCATATTTCCCTCATGTAAAGGCCCAGGTAGGTGGCCCAGGGTTAGTAGGGCATATCATGGCTGCTATAATGGATATTGTCATAGGCTCCTGATGGTGCAAAAGACTGATCTGGTCCAAGCCAACATATCCGAATTCTAACCAGTAAGAAAGATAAAGGAGAAGAAGAGAAAAATCCCCTCCTGGAAGTTACATTGATCACTCATATCCCATTCACTAGATTTTAGTCATATGATCCCACTGAGCTACAAGGGAGCTAGAAAATGAAATCTTTATTCTGAGCAGCCATGCACTCTGCAAAAAATCAGGAAAGGTTGAAAAAATATTAGGGGATAACCAGTGGTTTCTGCCACCGAAAATGAGTGGGAATGCCCAACTTTCTCCCCAGGGAGAAGGGTGGTGGTGTGTGTCCTAGAGCAGTGTGGAGGTCCTGGCTCTCCAAAGGCCCAAGATCCTCCTGCGGATCCTCATCTCAGTTGCCTCGATTCCACTCCTTCCCAAACACTGTTCTAACTCGCCAGAGCCCTGGCAAAGATGGAAATCCAACTGAGATTGTAATCCAACAACTGTAAGATCTCTCTCGGTGTCTCATTTTCAACATTTCCAAACCTGTTGGCAAACCACAAAAGATTCTATCATCATAATCACATAAAAGCTTCAGATTGCGTTCCCTGTTTTGTGGTGAGAATTGTGAGATAGGAGCTTGTCAGAAGAGTTATCAGAATAAACCACCCTGGACCCAGACTGACATTTCCTATCCCCCTTGGATGAGTCCATGACATTCCCCCAGAGCTTCATCCTCAAGGAGCACAGGGTCCCAAGAGAACAGTGTTGGTAATATGAGTAGCTCTTTTATCACTTAATAGCATGAGTTCCAGTTACCATCCTAAAATAAAGAGGAGGAGGAAGTCTCATTCCCTTTTGCCCTATCTTGGCCCAAACCAAGTCCAAGTGGCCCATATGTCTGTTGCTTGCAACCTTCTTGCTGGTATTAATTTTAACATCAGTTTAAGTGTTGTAAAGGAGTGTTGGGAGAGAATACCCTTTAAGGCTCATGCCATCAATCTCCGTAACTCTCTATCCTCCTTATACTGCCATTTTCTGATCTCCAAGTCACCCCCACATTCACTAAAGATTTAGACAACCGCAGGCCTCCTGAAATGGATGCAAGATGTCGTGCATATGTTAGTTACATATTTTCCTTGAGAGCCTATACTTCTTATTTTATTTTCAAGGGACCCCATGACCTCCCCCAGAGATAGTTAAGAGTAACTTTCCTAGATATTAAAATTGCCCCTAGTGTTTGTCATATGTGGAGTCATACATTCTAGTGTCTTACTCTCAGTCCACCGCCCCCATCTTCCCATCTGCTTTCCTTAGCTACTCCTCTGATGGCTGGGTCTATTACCTCTTAAAAGTTTCACTTTAATCCCCTTCCAACTTAAATTCCGTGATCCATTCTTTCAACAACTCTTCATTCATTTGTCAATCCTTTCAATCAATGTTTATTGAGCAAATACTATTTGTTGGGCACACAGAGGCAAACAAGACAGTTCCTGCCCTAATAGAGAATACATTCTGATGAGAGAAAGAAAAAGAAAAGCAGCAAAAAAATAAGTAAATTCAACTTTGTGATTAGTGGCAAGAAAGCAAACAAGAGCTAAGCAAGAGGAAATCAGGAGCACCTACTTTAAATAGTGTGGTAGGCAGATCTGTGTCTTAATCTCTGGAAGCTATGAATGTGTTAATTACAAGTCTAAAGGGAATTAAGATTACAGATGGAACTAATATTTCTAATCAGTCCACCTTAAAATGTGGAGATTATCCTAACATAAGTACAACAGTTTTTGAAGATGGAAGAGGGAATTAGGATAACCAAAGAATGCCAGCGTGAGAAGGACCTGATCCACTGTTTCTGGTTTTAAAGATGGAGGAAGGGGTCATGAGCCAAGGAAATTCAGGTGGCCTATAGAAGTTGAAGAAGAAAAACAAATGCATTCTCCAGAAGAAACTCAGCCCTGCCAAACCCTTGATTGTGGACTTCTGACCTTGAGGACTGTAAGATAATAAACCTGCATTGTTTATTTTTTTTAAAGATTTTATTTATTTATTTGAGAGAGAGAGCACACAAGCAGCAGGGAGAGGCAGAGTCCCAGCTGAGCAGGGAGCCCAATGCGGGGCTCGATCCCAGGACTCTGGGATCATGACCTGAGCCGAAGGCAGATGCTTAATGGACTGAGCCACCCAGGTGCCCCAAATCTGCATTGTTTAAACCTCTAATTTTGTGGTGATTTGTTATGGCACCAAAGAAAACTAATATAGATAGAGTGGATATAAATAGCCATTCTAAGGAAATGGCTTTTAAAATAGACCCCCAGGGGCACCTGGGTGGCTCAGTTGGTTAAGCGACTACCTTCGGCTCAGGTCTTGATCTCAGGGTCCTGGGATCGAGCCCCACATCAGGTTCCCTGCTGGGCGGGAAGCCTGCTTCTCCCTTTCCCAATCCCCATGCTTGTGTTCCCTCTCTTGCTGTCTCTCTCTGTCAAATAAATAAAATCTTTAAAAAAATAAATAAATAAAAATAAAATAAAATAGACCCCCAAAGTGAGTAAATGCCATGAGATGGAGAAAAAGTGCACCAGGCAGAGGGAAGGGCATGTGCAAAAGCCTTGAGGTTGCAGAGAGCTTGGTGTATTTGCCAGACCAAAAGTAGAACTACGGAGCTAAAGTTCAGAGACGAGGGGGATGGTCCATACACTAAGTCTTAGAAAGTCAGGGTAAGATCCTACAGCTGGATCATGTAGGGCAGAGTGATTTTTCAAAAATACAAATCAGATCAAGTCACTCCAAGGGTTCCCAGAGTCCTTCAGGTTTATCCAAATTTCTCACCATGTTTACTGCCATCTGGCTTCCTGACCTGGCTTCTGTACTGCCACATTTCTTGTGTTCCAGTCATTTTTCAGTTTTCAGTGTTTTGGCGTTTTTTTCCAGCTTGCTCACTGTTCTGTCTACCTAAAATACTCCTTCTCCACCTCATAGCCTGCTTCCTCCCTTCGGTTTTGCTTCTGGTGTCATTTCTAGCAGGTCTGGGTCTGCCGCCCCTCCCACAGGCTCCCTTAGCACCCAGCCCTTGCTCCCAGCGAAGAGCATATCATCGTGCTTGGAACCACTCATGTCACCTCGAATAAGCACCACTTGATGAATGGCTCACCTTTATTCTTTGTTTCCTACTGCTCCTGAGAAACTCATCAGAGGAAGTTTTGCCCCTTCCACAATGAAAACTCTGATGGGCCCTCAGATTTTTTTCATCACTCTTAGAAAACAAGATGTAATTTGGTCATTTTAAGTGGTAAAATACAATCCCAATTGATAAAGTGGAATTTACACTCTAACATATTAATCCACGTCTATCTTCAACCACAGTTAAGACTCCTTTCTATTTCTTCACCTGCTAGAAACCTATGGTAAGCAGGCTCCTGCCTTAGAGAAAGGGCATATGGTTGGCTTTATCTCCCTGTCCCTCTCTGCAGTAGGAACATCAAGAAGAGAGAATGGGAATCGATTTAGAAGGTTCTTACTTGACTAGTACAGTCTAATTGATGTTTTGCTCTTACTAAGCTAATGTTTAAATCTGATTCTATATGAGTGACTTCAGGGTTCTTTGGAGGTTCCCCATCTGGGATCCCCTGACTTGCAACTCCAGTGATAGGGACTGTGCCATCAGTTCTCCTGCTGCTTCTTCTCCCTCTAGCTCAGGTTTTCTGGTTGTCTCCACCACCCAGATGCTCTTTCCATCATCGATGTAGTGTAGTGTACTTGAACAAGAGTTGAAATAACTCCGGGCAGTTTTTCTCTACTATATGACCAGTATCTGGTCCACATTCCTTTTACCCTGACAAATTCTGGGAGCGCAGGTCAATCTCAACTCATCCATCCTTGTTCTGCTGCCAAAAAGTCTTGTTCTCTAGATTTCTAGGACAAGGATCAAACCCAAGTCCATGGTACCCACCAACTACAGGGAGCATATATGAAGCTCTTCAGGTAGTCTTACTGAAGTCCCTCTCTCTAGATTTAAAGTGACGAGATATAGTTAGTTAAGACAATATTAGCTATCTTAACAAATAAATCTGCAAATCTCAGTGGCTTACCACAATATAATTTATAATCGAGGTGGGAGGAATGACTGCTCCACGAAGTCGTTAAATGTTCCAGGATAATGGAGACTCTGCCATCTTCAACACATTGCTTTCAAAGTTGTCCTGGGTATCAATATCTTGTTCGCAAATGAGGGAAGAAGTTGAGGCTTGGGCAGGGAGGATTTTAATAGGCTCGCCCTGAGAGTAAGCATATATCCTTCTACACATTCCCACATTCCCCTGGCCAGAACTCAGTCCATGGCCACACCTGCAAGAGAAACTGGGAAACGTAGCCTAGCTTGAGCAAGAGGAAAGGAGGCCAGTTTCTGTCACAAGGGAAAATCACACCTTGGCTTTTATCTGGAGAAAGGAGTGGTGATCTAGAAAGACCAATGGACTCAGAGTCAGGACACCCTATTTTTGTCCCACTACTGATTATCTTCTCAGGACTTAGGCAAATCAGTTCACCTCTCCCTGAGCCTTGGTTTTCTCATCTGTAAAATAAGGGCTTGGACTAGGATCCCTAGGCCCCATTTCTCTTGTTCTGTGGGTCTATGACCCTGTGTATCACAACTAAGAATGGAGCAGAGCCATACCTCAAAAGACACTGCTGTGGCTGAGGTGAGGGAAGATACTCTGATCACACTGAGAGCTACTTCCTTCAGTAACATCTTTTCTCAAAACTGAAGGACAGGGGTCATTTGGGAAGGAAGCACATATGGAGACTGAGACCAGTCTTTCTCACTACCTTCATCACTACCATCTTATAGCCTTCTCTCTCACCTGGATTATTGCACTAGCTTCCTAACTGGCCTCCCTCTATGCAGCCTCTTTAAATATTTCAAGCTGTTGGATTGCTGTTGCATTACTCCAAAAGATATTTATTTCAATGCAATTCCAAAAGTAGTTACAGAACACACCATTCTTATTCTTCCCTCCGTTCAAGCTACGAGTACTCACCTACCCCCTTCATCTCCGTCTCTGCGAACCCCACTCCTTCAACTCACCACCCCAAACCTTTCCACTTGCACCATGAAATCATTCCTGGCACAAGTTCTCATCCCCTGCTCTCAAACCCTACCCTCACTATCTGTCATTCCCTTCTATGCTGCCATATTAGAGGCCACTCATTTGTGTACATCTTATCTTCTCCACTAAACTGTAAGTTCCCTGAGGGAAGAGATCATAGATTATACTATTTGCATTTGCACCATGCTAGGTGCTTAATTATTTATTGAATGAATGAATGACTAATGACTGGAGAATTGTTAAAATCGTTAAAAGGCGGGGGCAAGGCGGCCCAGTTGGAACAGCAGGGAACCTGGCTTCAGCTTGGCAAGTGCATTGTTTTCTGATTGTTTTTCTCAGAGTCCACTGTGGTTGCACTGAACAATCTGTAGGAAGAACTGTAGGTGTGATTCTTCAGCCAAGATAATGATTGCACCAGGGTCTCATTCAATTCAGTCTTGCTCAGGGGCAGTATTAGGAAGTGAGTTAAATGAGAGATCACATTCTGTCAAATCCTGAGAAAATGGCTGGGCACCTGCCAAATGAGAAATTGCAGCTGGACAGTATTTTTTTTTTCTCTCTCCTCTCTTTTAAATGTGAAGCTGTGTGCTCTGAAACAAAACAGAGCAGGGAGATGAGAAGGTGTTTGAAGAATACAATCAACAAGGACAATTATTCTGCTAAATTCAGACAAAATAAGCCTTTTCCTCCTCAGTAGCAGAAAATTATGAGTTAGTTATATGAATTCATGTTTCAGCCTCCATTTCCCTTTGGCCTGGCTGAATCAATGGCTGTAAGCCAGACTTCAGCCAGTTAGCTTAGTTGGACAGAGCCTAGAGTGTAAAGCATGTTGGCCATGAGCCTGGTGCTCCTGGGGGCCCATTAGCTCTACTTCCTTCACGTGTCCAGATCATGCCCCCAACCACAGATGTACAGCATGCCATGAGCACAAACTGATCCAGGCAAGGTAAAGGATTGACACAAACCCATCTTCACTACTGAAGAAGCAGCTCAGATTCAAATGGCACACCCTACCAGCGTCGATAGCACTGCCTTGACAGCACTAGACACAAGGGCCGGCATAAATATCCATCTGATCCTGTGTCCACCATAACCATGCCCAAAAAATAACAGCTGAGAATTTTTGAGCTTCCCCTCTGGACCATTCCCAGGGTGACGCATGTCCTACACCTTGTTTCCAGGCTACACTTCAATCCCGGGAAGTAATTAAAAATTA
Source organism: Callorhinus ursinus (assembly GCF_003265705.2). Lineage (NCBI taxonomy): Eukaryota > Metazoa > Chordata > Mammalia > Carnivora > Otariidae > Callorhinus > Callorhinus ursinus. Next base: position 71,834,233 of record NW_027397072.1, read on the forward strand.
ACCCATTTTGCTGTTGGGAAACCTGAGGCTCTGAGTGGTCTAGTACCTGGTCCAAGGTTACATGGCCAGTGTTCGGTGGAGCCAAGATTCAAACTGATGTCCCACTGCGGAGCCATGCATCCTTCTACTTGAGCATGCTGCCCACTCCTTCTGCAAACTCCACCCACCCCATTCTTGGGTCAATGGCACTAATGGGCACTCTGCAGACTGCAATGCTCTTTCATATATGTTATCTCATTTATTCCTCATAGGAGCCTGGTGAGGTAAATAAAGCCCACTTCACTTCACTTTCTGCAGATCCTGAACCTTCTCATTGTTAGATGACATGGGAACTGAGGCATTAGGGTGAAAATTGTTTTCATTTTCACAATGAATGTCACATGTCCCTATTTGAAAACCTGCTATGACTCCCTATGATTGTCAAATTAAATCAAACCACATTACTGCATGACATAAGGCCCTTCTGGACGGGTATCCCCTGCCTCATCAGTCTCCTCTCAGCTCCCTGCTGCCTGTCCACTCTTACACTGCCATCTCTAGCCAAAGCAAATTGTTCTTTCTCTGAAGACTTCATGATGTCACACATACTAGCTCTTGCCCATGCCGGTCCCTCTGCCTGGAAACCCCCTCACACATGCAGACTCAGCTCTTCCCCAACGCCCTCAGGCAGAGTCAGCTGTTTCTGGTCAGCCTTGCCATCACCTCCAGATGAGACAGTCCACATGTAGTGCACTGGGTGAGTGTCCACCTCTATTCATGAAACTTCCCCACAAGTAGCTGACAGGCAGCGAGAGCTGAAGCCCTCATAAAGGACCACACAGTGCTACACACTCTGGATATGCGTTACAGCTTAGGGGCTTTACTCTCCTCTCCTCTCATTTCCCTCCCTGCCCTTCTTGCTCTTTCCAACTTTCCAGACAGGGTCTCACCTCAGAGCCTTTGTTCTTGCTCTTTCCTTTGTCTAGAGTAGCTCCCTCCCAAGCAGTTCACAGGGTTGACTCACTGGTGAGTGAGGTCTTCTCTGAACTCCCTATTAAATTGCTACCCCTACTCCTACCCCAAAACCCTTTATTCTACTTATGTATGTTTTCGTTAAAGTGCTTCTCAACATCTGATAGCCCATATATTTCATACATTTTTAAATGTTCTTTCTCATGAATGAATGAGTGAAACTTTATAGCCCTAGCCCTTCCCACCTACAACCCAGTCCCCAGCACAGTGTGCCGGGACATGGCGTTATCTGGTCCTTTCCATCACCTAGAAAATCCTAAAAGGCTAGCCAAGCCCGTTTCATTTCTATGGGCCAAGACAAAGCCAGACAACCAAAGGCAAATCACAGTCCAGGGAGGGCTATGAGTCAGGGCAGGCTAATTATGTCTAGGCAGGCTCTCAAAGCAAGTAGGTCCTGGAACAATCACCATCAGGAACAAAGTTGCCAGCCCAAGGCAGCAGAGAGCCAGGAAAAATGAAAGAAAGCCAGGACAACAAGTCAAAACAGGCCAGGGAGAGGGCCGTGTGAGAAAATCATAGAAATGGTAGGTTTTGATATGTGCCGGGTGATGAATTGTATGGGCAGAACAGAGTGAGAAAGCTAATGTTTGCTGAATAAATGAAGAATCAATGGAAAAGCTAGACAGTCCCAAGCACCTGTGGTTGGTGCCTTTTTGGGTCCTCCACTGAGCAACCTTCGTGTAGGAGTTGCGACTTGCATCCCAAAAGATACAGGTGCCAGGCCAGTGCCAACCTCTGATAACCATGAGCCAAGACAGACTGCTGCCAATGCTCAAAGCAAACGATTCATCTCTTTTCCTGGGAAATAAGGCCAACATCCACAGCAGATTCCTTTGGCAGAACGATTGCATTTGATACACAAAGTACAGGCTTTGAGTTCATGGTCTGCAGTTCTGGCCCCAACATGAGGCCAGGTCTCCTTTGTGATTCCACCAAGGAAGTACAAAGCAGAGCCTAAGACAAACTACTATTCCACCTGGAGAGAGCAAGCAAGCGAGCTGGGCAGTGCGGGGGACATCAGCCAAGCAGGGAAAGCTAGACTTTGGAAAAAACATTTCAAATTGGCATCACCTACCTTAGAGTTAAAATCTCAGGTATATTTTCCCCCTAGAAGTCAGGAAATGGTTCGATGAGTACACATAAGTGCAGCAGGATGCTTTCTACCTCCACAAGTTCTATTGGAAAGATGGGCAAGGAGGAAGGGAACCAGGGCCAAGAAGTGTCCGTTTGTTCCTTTCAAGCCTTTTCATGCCATTCCTTTCCTTCTACTATGAGTGATTATTTTCTTAGGGTGGAACCAGGACTGGGCTGGAATGCCAAGGCCTTAAAAACGATATTTTTTTTTTAAGATTTTATTTATTTATTTGACAGAGAGAGACACAGCGAGAGAGACAGCACAAACAGGGGGAAGGGCAGAGGGAGAAGCAGACTCCCTGCTGAGCAGGGAGCCCGACGCGGGGCTCAGTCCCAGGACCCTAGGATCATGACCTGAGCCGAAAGCAGACGCTTAATGACTGAGCCACCCAGGTGCCCCAAAAACGATATTTTAATAATAAAAAGAAAGATAATTTGTATCAGCTTTTTATTCCCGTGATTACTAGTGGGGCTGAATATCTTTTCATATGCTTACTGTTCATTTGGTTATCTTATTCTGTGAACTGTCTGCTTCTATTCTTTGTCCCCTTTTTGGTTAGATTGCCTTTTTTTTCATAATTTGAAAGAGCAGACATGCTCTCTTTCTTTTACCTGCTTTCCTATATACATTAGAACTTTGTTTTCACAATGACTTTGTTCTTCTTGATAAGCTGTTTGATTCATCTGCCCAACATGACTATAAGCTTCTCATGAGTAGATATATTATTGCTGCTATGTCACTTCTATTTTTATCATTGCTAATACTGTTTATTGGCCACCTACTATGCATATGTCACATATGGGCCCATGTCCCCCGACACAGATTCAAGCAGGGCTGGCAGAATCAACAGAGCCCTGGACTCTCAGGCAGGAAAGCCTAAACTCAAGCCTCACTTCTGCCCAACAAGCTGGAGATTTGGTCAAATCTCAAAATCTCTCTAATGTCAGGGTTCTCAGTTAATCCTCTTAATCAACTCCCAGAGTTGGATTTTGAGGTATCTACCCAAATGCAAGTTTCTGTAACCATAGGTCCAGTTGCCTAAAAAAGCAGCCAGCACAAATTTGCCTCCTGTCAGTGTCAATCATGCCTGCCTTGAGCCTCAAATTCCATGTTTTGTCACCACAGCTAAACTCTACATAATTACTTGCAGACTACTCTTACAAGCTCTAACAAATTTGAGAGAAATTTTGAGAGCAGTAACTATCATAAAAAGAGATTTTTTTTCATGGTTTTTGCTCATGGAGATGAACTTCCACTTCAACTATTGTTTAATGTACTATATATATCATTTATAAATCTATAAGATAATTAACATACCTTTAAATTTTAAGGAATCAATAGTCCTCGACATTTACAACTTAGTTACACAAATAATAAATAAATGCCTGGGGCATCTGGGTGGCTCAGTTGGTAGAGATCCAACTCTTGATCTCAGGTCTTGATCTCAGGGTTGTGAGTTCAAGCCCCACGTTGAGCGTGGAGCCTACATACATACATAATACATAAATGTCTATAATTTAAGTTAGATTTTCCTAAGCATTCAAACATTGAATACACACTTTTTTTGCTCAAACTCTCCTAAATATTGAATTGCAATCACAAATCTAAAATGTCATATTCTCATAAATGTTTTAAACATTTAAGAAGTAGGAAAAACTCTGACAAAATAGCATAGGTGTTAGAGAACTTGTTATCAAACTTAAACTACTTTTAGTGCTAATACATTAATTTAAATTCTGTATCTTCCTAGCCTTGCATTGAGTAATGATACCAAATCCACTCTCCCTCCCTCTCAGAAAAAATCTCAGATTAGTCAGCTAGGTTTGCAAGTTCTGCATAATTGATCTTTTGGGGTTTTTTTGTGTTGGCTGGAGGAGGGGAAGAGTTATATTTTGTTTTGGTTTTTGTTTCCTGTCTGACATGGCATCTGGTTAAGCTAGTTTAAGAATTCAACTTCCTTTATATTGTCACTAAGGCTCTAAGATCACACTTTTCACACAGGTTTTAGTATCTCCTGTTGAAATAATGTATTGTCCTCCTTGAGTTTCACTTGGTCAGCATGAACCTTTGTCCCATCATTACACTATGGTGACCTGGCTGGTTAGCATTATTAGAAAAGCTTATATTCCTAATTACTATAATATTATGATTAGTAAGGCCATCGAAGGGGTCTATTTCCTAGGAGATGAGAGACTGAGTCCATGCAATTACCTCCCCTCCACAGGACATCTGGACAATTGAAAATCTTGCCCCCATACTGTTAACCTCTCTTTCAACTTCGTTACTTGGGTTATCATTGTGCCAGTTAAATCTCGGACCCTCTTCCTATGTCATTTTTATGTGAGAGAGTGGATACTGACCAATTTATTCCTGTTCTTAGTAGTTTCTACTATATTTCCCCAGACTGTTTGAAAATACATTTTTTAAAACATCTCTAAGATGCTGTAAGAACATATATAATAATTAATAGAAGAAACTTAATAGAAGAAACAAAAAAAGAACATATATATAGAAACATCCCCCTGATTTCTTGATGTTCAAATTGTTACAGTGTTCTATAACCTGGTTCCTTTGCCCTTTCAGTGCCATCTGACATCTTTGAAAGCAGTTTTTTTCCTTCAACCATAGAATATTCTTGAGTTTCCCTATACCAAGAAATGTAATCACTTTCCCTCCAGGAAGCTTTGGCTCCTGCTAGTGGCCAATAGTTGGCAAGCCAAGAGTGTATATGAATCAGTAGTGGCCAAAAGAGCTGCTTCTGCTGCTGGGCCACTTTTGGAGATGACAGAGCTGGAAAAGATATTTCTTTGTGAGGTCATGAGTTCAAAATGATATTTGTAACTTAACACATGATGCTAATATACCCTACTTTTCTTAGAGATGACTTTCTACCACCTTGACAATAAATGCCTCTCCAAGGCATGGTAAAATATTTATTACACAAATGTTTTGGAATCATATTAAATTGAAAGATATTCTGCACAGACATGTAGCTTCCCATAATCCTATTATCTTTGATGCAAGGCTGATGACTAGACTGACCTTCCTTCATTACATGCCTCCCCACCCCCAGCTTCATACCAACTGTTCCTCACAGTTCACAAAGAGAATCAACCCACTGAATAACTGATACTCTGCTGGGATGTAGTAAAAGCATCAGAAGCAGTTCTAATCTTTGAGTGAACCAAATAAGCTTCAAAGCAGGCTAAGTCAGAGGTATGAGAGTCATGGGCTAGTATCCAAAATCTATAAAGAACTTACCAAACTCAACACCCAAAGAACAAACAATCCAATCAAAAAATGGGCAGAAGACATGAATAGAAATTTCTCCAAAGAAGACATACAAATGGGGGCGCCTGGGTGGCTCAGTCGTTAATCGTCTGCCTTTGGCTCAGTTCATGATCCCAAGGTCCTGGGATCGAGCCCCGCATAGGGCACCCTGCTCCACAGGAAACCTGCTTCTCCCTCTCCCACACCCTCTGCTTGTGTTCCCTCTCTCACTGTGTCTCTCTCTGTCAAATAAATAAATAAAATCTTTAAAAAAAAAAAGAAGACATACAAATGACCAACTGACATATGAAAAAAGTGCTCAACATCACTCAGCATCACAGAAGTACAAATCAAAACCACAATGAGATACCACCTCATAGCAGTCAGAATGGCTAAAATTAACAAGTCAGGAAAGGACAGATTTTGGTGAGGATGCGGAGAAAGCGGAACCATCTTACACTGTTGGTGGGAATGCAAACTGGTGCAGCCACTCTGGAAAACTGTAGGGAGGTTCCTCAAAACATTGAAAATAGAACTACCCTATGACCCAGCAATTGCACTACTGGGTATTTACCCCAAAGATACAAATATAGCGATCCGAAGGGGCACATGCACCCCAATGTTTATAGCAGTAATGTCCACATTAGCCAGACTATGGAAAGAGCCCAGATGTCCATTGACAGATGAATGCATAAAGAAGATGTGGTATATATATATACAATGGAATACTACTCAGCCATCAAAAAAAATGAAATCTTGCCATTTGTAATGACATGGATGGAACTAAAGGGTATTATACTAAGTGAAATAAGTTAATCAGAGAAAGACAATTATCATATGATCTCACTTGTATGTGGAATTTAAGAAACAAAACAGAGGATCATACAGAAAGAGAGGAAAAAATAAAATGAGATGAAATCAGAGAGGGAGACAAACCATAAGAGACTCTTGATCATAGGAAACAAACTGAGGGTTGCAGGAGAAGAGGTAGGGGGTAGTAATTAGCGTAACTGGGTGATGGACATTAGGGGAGGGCATGTGATTTACATAAGACTGATGAATCACTGAACTCTACCTGTGAAACTAATAATACATTATATGTTAATTAATTTTTTTAAATCTTTTAAAAAAACAAAGAAATAAAAAATAAAAAGAAATAGAACCCAGATAACAAGGCAAGAAATTTCTATGTGGACAATGGTAAGAATATTCTCCTCTGTGAAGGAAATATAACTCCATATTTACTTTTTTAATTAACTAATTTACTAAAACTCTAAGTCATCCTTACTAAGAGTTTGAAGTGGCTTACAAAATATAAGACCATTTGGTGAAGAAAGTAGATAAAGACCAGAGCAAAGAAGGAAACAAGGGTAGGGGCACCTGGGTGGCTCAGTCGTTAAGCGTCTGCCTTCAGCTCAGGTCATGATCCCAGGGTGCTCGGATCGAGCCCCGCATCGGGCTCCCTGCTCCGCGGGAAGCCTGCTTCTCCCTCTCCCACTCCCCCTACTTGTGTTCCCTCTCTCACTGTGTCTCCCTCTGTCAAATAATAAATAAAATCTTTAAAAAAAAAAAAAAGAAGAAAACAAGGGTAGACTAGTACTTAAAACTATAAGCAAATTAAATATACCCAAAACGGAGATGTCACAATGTCCTACGCAAAGGTTAAACGTCCCAAGTTCACTTCTAAGTGTCATGACAGCCAAACTCAAAAGGAAAACATTATTGATTACAAAAATCACAATGAACATAAAATTCTTCAAATTCAATTTGTTTAAGAGAAAGGTAGATTTACCTACTATTTAGATCTGAAAAAGAAAATTCTCTTCTGGGTCCTCACAAAGGGACATGATGTAATATAGTTGACCACAGCTTCACTGATGCTCCTTCCAGAAGTACAACAGGCAGCTTTCATATGGCTTCTTCTTATAGCATCACTGATTCACCCAAACATTCATCCCATTCAGTAAAAGTAGTTTACAAGAGATCAAAAAAATGTAGTCCAAGTACGCGGTTCTTAATGGTCTGGCTTGATTTGGGGATAAATTTTGGCCTGCTGGAGGAACTGATAGGCTTCCAACAATCTTCTAAGAGTTTTATTTCTTGCAATTGAGCTTTCAATAAGAACTGAATAACAGAGTTCAAGGTATTGTCTCTGGCAGGGACCTGGAGTACTATATCCTATACTATATCCTCTATATCCTCTAACAACCTACCAAGGAGGAGCATTCTCTTCCTATGTCTTTTTCATTCTCTTATGAAAACTAAAGAGCCTGAGAAGGACTGTACCTGAAAAGAGGGTACCTCTTCCTCGCCCCTCCCCTGCCAAGGGAGCACCAGCTGGGCCAAACCAAAAGTCCTTCCTCGGCAAGTACAGAATGTCCTATTGCACGTAGTAAATGGCTGATAAGACCTCAGTTTTCAGGTGAGCCAGGTTTCACTGTAGTCAAGAATTCAAGTAACATTACAGTCAGGGTAGATACTTGTTTTGTGCCCTTAGGACCCTAAATATGGAGGAACAGCAAGGAAGATGGAGGCTAATGGAAGTAGGAAGAGACTGTCTAGGAAATAAACAGGTTAATTTAGTACTGAAAAGATGATTGAAAGGGGAAAAGGGAATTATTTATTTGTCACTGAAAACTATAGAACAGAAAATCCGAACATAATTCAGCTCAGAATCACATTGATTGTGTTCCCCCTTATCTCTGCAGGCTATCCACACATTCTGATCTTCTCCACAAGGAAGCTTAAGCACAGCAGGTGCTGCCCCTTGTTAGCAGGGGCCTGAAGCCAGACTGGGACCAGAAATGAAGCTCTGGAAAGCCTACTGGCCCCTAGTCTAAGCTATATACCTTCAATAGGGTTTTATCAATAAAACTGGCCTGTGATCTTCATCTATCGACTCCTCAGAACTGGGGGAGAATAGAAGAGTATTAACCAGCATAGGATGAGGATAAGAAAGGTGAAGAAAACCTGCTGTACTGCAAGTTCATTCCTAGTAGGCTCTGACAGATGACAGCAAATGGTTACAGGAGCTGAAGCCCCAGACCAGGAAGACAGGTGGCTTAAATTAGCTCAGGAGTTGTTGGCTGCTCTGGCACAAGTTAGGAAGGAGGGATATATGTATATGGCATTTCCACTCCTTATTACAATCTTGGTAATGAGGACAAGGCATCAGATATCTTCATACCTCATTCCTCAAACTGCAATCCAAGGTGAGTGAGCTATAAACTCTGTTACTGCTTAGCGATGTTGTTACTCACCAGAATCTTGTCAGCCTGCTTTTAGCTTCTCTTCTCAAATTTGGACAGGAAATGCTAGAGCCCCTCAGAAAACTCCATGTACTGATGGGTAGAGTCAAAGGAAGCAAAGTATAAAACTTCCTGGCATTTCAAACTATAAATAGGTCCAAAAGGCCTCATTAGGAGGCTTGCTGCTGGCTTCTGGGGCACAGGTCACATCCCTGTCTCCGCTCGACTCTCAAGGAAAATTACCTGATTACATTACCACATTTATCAATTTGCTGGAAAATAATCTAAGTCCCCCAACAGCACGAGGAATCTACACCCAACCCCATGCTCAAGACCTCAAAGGAATTAACCTTCCCTAGGAAAAATATTCTTGTACATTTCCCTTTACTTAGAGTGAACAGGGATCAGACTCATCCACAAGCAGTTAAGGACTTGAATCCTGCAAGGCTCTAGGCAGAAGTAGCTTGGAAAACTAGATCAGCTTCTGGTTGGAAGCTACAGACATGGATTTGGGATAACTTAGGTAAAAAGAGAATATGCTGGAAAGCTACAGGGTTGCTCAGAAGATTGAAGGGAAGACTAGAGAGCAAAGCTTGGAATAGACAGGGATAAGGAGGCTCCAGAAGGTTTTGCTGCCAGTTGAGTGCTGGCCCCACAGCTGGAATGAAGAATTTCAATGGTTCTTCTGCCCTAGGTTCACTCTACTCAAGACTCAAAGTCCTAGGGGAGAGAGAAACCAGTAGGTCAACCTTAAGTCTTATCCTGAATCTTGCTGTTCCTGGACTGTAACAGGGAGGTCAAAGAACTGAGCCTGGAGTGCAGGGTCTCCACTGGCTGTCATAATGGGACGGAAAGTCTTGAGTCATACCTACCTATCCCAACTGCATACAAAGAAGGGATGTAAATTCCCCAGAAGGAAATCAAACTGTTGTTAGGAAGGGGCAACACATGCCGGGCAAAAAACATAAAAAATGTCCATCTCAAAAATGTTAAAGCCAATTCTCCTCTTTTATAGTTAAGGAAGCTAAGCTCTAGACAGTTTAAATAACTTTTAAACATTAAATAACTTCCAAAGAGCAAATTTGAGGAAGAGATGGAACCGAAATTAAGACAAATTCTACCCAAAGTGTGATCTATGAACCCACAGCACCTCATCACCTGGGAAATGCCAGTTCTCAGGCACCATCCCAGGCCTACCTAGTCAGAATTTGCATTTTAACAAGTTCTCAGTGTGATTCACATCCACATGAAAGTTTGAGAAGCACTGCTCTATCTTTATGGGTCTTGACCTTAGTGCTGGGAGTTAAATCCAGGTATTCTTCACCTGACATTGATCTCTGATGGCCTTTCCTCAATGCATGGAAAAAAACGGACATAAGTGTTTCTTCATCATTTTCTAGCCTCTGGGGCCTATTCCCATGTGCTAGTGAGCTTATCCAGAGGGCAGTTTATATGATCACCGGAAGCTTAACAATAGGGTGTGTACCTAAGCCAGGTTCCAACACAGTAATGGAAGGAATTCCTTAAACTCAAGACTTCATGAAGGCATTGTTGAGAATGACTAGTCCCAACTGTGAAATAAGAACCAAAATCCTATAATGATGTGAATTGTTCCATAGCAAATTGGGTATAAGAAACATCACTTTTTAATGGTTCTATATCAAATTAAATCTTGTTCAGATCCTCCTGCTGAGTAGAAAATCTAACTGCAGTTATTTAGAAGACACCCCCCCTTCTTTCCTTGGTTGAATCAGAACCAAGAGGTTAATGGAGTTTTACAAAAATCAAGAAAGGGCCCTTAGTCCTCAATTGGTCATGGCTGCTGACTTTATCATCAGTCTTTCTACTCAGGGTCACCACTCTGGGAGAGTTGCAGGCGGGCCTGCTCTCTGAAGACATTCTCTCTGTGTGTCAGCCAATCGGCTGTCTTACCTCTCCTCCCCATTGAGGTCTGTGTTTCATTTTGTACTGGTGGAAGTGTGCTTTTCATAGTAAGATTTTATTGCATACATATAATATAGGCATGGTTTCTGCCAGCAATGTGTTCCTTGTTTGCCTGCTGGGATAAAATATATCAATATTTTACGGTGCTCCATAAAGAGTATGATGTAAGTAAAGAGCACCAGTTTGTCCAGAGGCTCTGTCACCTAGACTAGTTTGAGGGCACTGTTCTTAGCTGCCTGTAATAGATATATAGCTTTTGCTGTTGCTCTTTATAACTCACTCTTACAGCTGCTAGTCCTATACCAACTCTTAATCTTGAACCTATAACATGTGCTCATCCAACTTTGTCACCTCTTCCCTACCATTCCATATGACTTCTCTCTTGTACAACATAATAAGACTGTGGTCAAGACTTTATGGCTCAGATTATTTGGGGGGCTTGGAAAATGGTTTCCTCAACTAATGATTAGTGCTATTAAGACTGTATATATCCATTACACAGACACCAGTTCCAGCCATGCATGCGTGCGTGTGTGTGTGTGTGTGTGTGTGTGTGTGTGTGTTAGGGGGGTGAAAAGGATGGCATCGATGTTCAATTACATAGTGTTATTTCAGGTTTGAGCCATTGCCCCCCTAAATTCCTTTCATATTATCTGATTCATGGACTATCTTTACTAAAAAACTAACTTTTTCATGCCATAATTAGAAATAAGACTTTAAATAATTCTGGAATAAAAAATAAAGGGACTGACATTAAACTAAGGTCTAAATAATTCATGGTAAAGTTTCCTGGGTACAGACTCGGGTTAGGAGAGGGATACCTGAGGTACATAATGTCAAGGAAGAAGGATCCTGGAGAGTAGACCAGAATACACCCAGATGCACTCATCATCTTTACAATTTCTCAAGACCTTGTACTAATTCATCTCCAAATGCCCTTAAACATGAAACATGACCACTTTTCTTCACGTCTCTGAAAGTAACTTACTCACAGATCAAGAGGCCATCCAGAGTCATCAGGTTCTAGCTGACTCAGTGGACCTCGGAGATCTCTCTAGAACATGTTCCACAGCAACCAGAGCGACCAATCAAAGCAACATACACTGAGTTACATTCAATTATAAGACATACGTGGCAGGATCTTACCTTCAAGGAGCTTTATTTTATGCGGGGAAATAAAGCATGTGCATAGAAAAAAAAAAAACAATATACAGTGGTCTTCACTAAGTACCAAATCATGGAAAGAAACACCAATTTCAGTGGCATTCAGGTGAGAAACGAAGGGGTGGAGGAGTTCTCGTCATTAGCCAGAGTGACTTACTAAGGGTTCATGGAGAACTGGGGATTTCATCTTGACCTTAAGCAATGATTCTTAATCTAAGATCGACGTTCTCTTAAGGGGTACATGAATGGAGCTTCAGGGGCCAATGAACTCTTTGGCTATGAACTTTTCTGGGATAAAGGATGGCCTTCAACAGATTCTCATAAAGATGACTGAAAAAATTACAAGCTATTACCTTGCAAGAAATTGTTTGGGCAGTGAGGAAGAAAAGCAGCATCCTAAATCGGGGAATAAGTAAGCAAAGGCACTGTGAGGGCACGAATAAGCCACATTCTAGTGGAATATGAGCAAGGTTGGTCAAGTGGTAGTACTGGTCCCATGTCCATCTAAGGCAATGTCAAGATATGGAGCTGGGAAAGGGCCTAACTATCAGGATTATGCTGTGGGCAGTGCTCAGGTGAATGACACAGTGACACTGGGTTTAGGACGATTAATTGACCCCTTGAGGCAGGATGAGATGGAAGTTGGTGAGCCTAAAGTCAGAGAGATAAGGGATGAAGATCAAGAAAATGAGTTCAACCGGTGATTGTAGCCATGGAATGGATGAGAGGGATTCTGGAGGCATTGAGAGAAGAATTGATAAAATTTAGTAACTTTGGGATATGGAAGGAGAGAGGAAAGAACCAAGGATGACTCAAAGCCCCAAGCCTGGATGCCTAGAAAAATAAAGACTCATTCATAGGGGCGCCTGGGTGGCTCAGTTGGCTAAGCATCTGCCTTCGGCTCAGGTCATGATCCCAGGGTCCTGGGATTAAGCCCTGCATCAGGCTCCCTGCTCAGCGGGAAGCCTGCTTCTCCCTCTCCCTCTACCCCTGCTTGTGTTCCCTCTCTTGCTGTCTCTCTCTCTGTCAAATAAATAAATAAATTCTTTAAAAAAAAAAAAAAGACTCATTGATAGAAATAAGGAGCAATGGATAGAAAGCTGATTTCCAAGAGAATGATAAAGACTTTGATTTCCAACGGGGGGGAATTTGAGCTATTGTCCCAGAAACAGTCAAATAGACCCTTTATCAATGGCACCATATATTCACATACCCAAAAGTAAGATTGGAGCTATCTTCCAGCCCAGTGCCCGCTATCCTAGACAACTGATTTGGTCTGACTTCTTGAGGGACTCTGCATTGTTAACCTGAGGCTGTATCATTTCTGTTTTTTATTTGCAATCTTTCCTAAAGCATTTTCTCCAGATGACGTTACCACTGTGTGATTAGGAGACAGGCAAGGACGTAAACATTCCAATAAGATAAAAGCAGCCCTGCTTTCCCAGTACTCTCACAGCACTCCAACTTCATTAGGCTCATGTTGTTTCATTAGACTCAATGCCATTTAAATTTTTATGTTCATTTCAAGGCTATTTGTTTTGACAAAGGATTTTAAGAAAACGCAGTAGGAACTTTCTAGGTTTTATTTAACTTCATAACCATCTAATTTACTCCCCAATAAAGGGATAACTAAGCATTCCTGTTATGTTGCTAAAAACCTCTTCGCATAATTTTGAAATACAATACAAGACTGCAAGAAAGAAATCCACACCAAGGAAATGCTGACACAAGCTATCCAATGTTTGGTTGCTGGGGTGGGGGGTGGTTTGTTAGGGACTCAACACTTCCTCTCTTCATTAGCACATCCACACACTCTACAGGACCCAAACACACTTCCTCTACTTATATGTTGTTACTTTTCTAAACAAGTGGGTCTCTGACCCTGCCACATACGGTGGATGAAGCCTAGCAGGGAGTTTCCCTGGAGCCCAGGGGTGCCAACAGACAGGAGATAACAATGACTAATAAGGGACAGGGTGATTTATGGGGAGAGAAGAGGAATGTATGGATCTTACAGAATCATTCCTCATTTTTCCCCAAGATGACACACTCTCGAATTGATTCAGATAGATCTCACTTGCGCCCCTATGAATCAAGTCACTCCTCACCTCTTCATTTTGTACAAGGTCCCCCTTAGTAGGCAGGACTTCCCTCTTATCTATCTAGATGCATTTGGGCATGTGAATATTTGGTGACTTAAATCCTGTCTCCTCCTTGAAACTTTTCCTGTCTATTTCAGGCCTCTGGAACATTGTCTTCCCTCAATTAGACAACCAACAAACACTTTTGAGCACCTGTTAATTGCAGCCATGGGTGCCCCCTGTACTTATCCCTTGTTTTCCCCTCTGATTGTTAAAGTATATCCACCTCATCACTCTAATACAGATGATTGTTTCACTTCTTTACCATTTTTCACAGTGCCAAACCAATTCCTAGGCACAGTACCAATTAGTGCCCATATGTTAAAACATGCCTGGTGTGCTCCAAAAAAATAAGACAGAAAACCATTTAGGAAAATCTAGAACTAGCTGTTGTTTCAGCACAGTTAGAAAGAAATCTTAGAATAATGAAAGAATATATTTTTTTTAAGATTTATTTATTTGAAAAAGACAGAGAGAGCGCGGGAGGGGCAGAGGGAGAGAGAATCTCAAGCAGACTCTGAACTGAGCACAGAGCCCGATGCAGGGCTAGATCCCAGGACCCTTAGATCATAACCTAAGCTGAAACCAAGAGTCAAACACTTAACTGACTGTGCCACCCAGGTGCCCCCAAAATATGTATGTTTTTAAGCAAGAGAGAAGAAGGAAGGGAGGGAGGGAGGCAGGAAGGAAGGGAGAAAGGGAGGGAGGAGAGAGAGAAGGAAAGAAAATGAGCCCAACAAGAAAATGAACCATTGGAAAGTGTTTCTAATATGATAAGCTGAGGATGGCTTTGTAAAGTATGGGAAAGGAGCAGAACTAATCGCCACTTGGATCTCACAAAGAGTGACTAGTCCTGAGGCAGCTGTGTGGCTCAAGCTGAGCTTGGATGTGGGCAGCAACTCATTCACCTCATCTGCAATAACAGCCAATACGTGCGTCCAGAAATGGGCCTGGAATTCACATACTCCAAAGTTCGTGTCCAGTAAATGTCCCCTGAGATCACCCTCTAAACCCAAAGTTTGAACTCCCTGGGAAAAGAAAATAGCATCATAAGCAAAAGAAAAAGTCATTATCCTTAGAATAAAAAGATATTTAGAAACAGAAGAGCTGCAGCTTGGTGTATCCTCACATTTCATTTTTTCCCTAATTATCAAGTCAGTGCCACTATGCTCTCTCCCCAGCACAGATAAGGGTCTCTTTTTTTACTTCATGGCTCCCCCGCAGCTCATATTACCCTATAGGAAGCAATAAATACTTACCCATCTGAGCTGCTAGCTTCTCACACAAACATCTGGCAAGTTTTGTGGGCCTCTTAACTATTGAATTTCCATATCAAGCACATTTTCTATTTAAATCTTTTATTTATAATACTTTTGTGTAAATCCAAACCAACAAAACACACTCTGCGGCAGAGATTTTAACAAATAATAAAATTTTTAACATTTATAACTTTCATAGCATGACTTTTATAACTCAGGGGGGAAAAAAGGACAATTAAAAATATTGTCTATGGACTCAGGAGCAAGGGGGAAAAGGTTTTATTAAAGTAGCCACTGGAGAAACATGTCCTCAAACACATAATTTATCCTCCCAAAATAGGGAGAAAAAGACACGAGTCTGCTCTTTAATTTAGAGTAATCTCTGTGATATGCTCACAGAGAAGCTTGTCTTTGGTTTCAGCCCCAAAAAGCTACAGAAACTTCAGTGATTATTTGCAGACACTGAGGAAAAGGTTAACAACATACAGTCATGTTGGCTTTAAAATTATACAGTCCTGGGGTCGAATATCAACTTTGTCAGGTGTTATAGGAAATAACCCCATTTAATCATAGCTGAATGATCTGTGATCTGAACTGGAAAGTTTCATAGCTTCTCTGAGCTTCATCTGGACTATGAAGATAAAAATATCAACCTCCCAGTACTGGTTGGAGGATTAGACAACATCATGTGCAACCCCTACTATAGTCTCTGGCTTTCTGGCCAGAGAGGAGAAGCTCAATTAATGTTGGGTTCTCCTCCCTATACCTTCATACCCTTCCTTCCATCCTATAAGCCCGAACTGCTCAGAAATTAGGGGCTTCATTCATATCCATCCTAAAATAACATTTATTAAAAGCATCCCTGGGGGCACCTGGGTGACTCAGTCCTTAAGCATCTGCCTTCGGCTCGGGTCATGATCCCAGGGGCCTGGGATTGAGCCCCGCATCAGGCTTTCTGCTCAGCTGGGAGTCTGCTTCTCCCTCTCCCACTCCCTCTGCTTGTGTTCCCTCTCTCGCTGTGTCTCTCTCTGTCAAATAAATAAATAAAAATCTTTTTTAAAAAAGAAAGAATTCCTGAATGTAGATCTTCACATCATAGTTTTTCCACCTATAAAGTGGAAATATTAACTACCCTACCCACCTAATAAGAGTGCTGTGACATCTTGGAAAAAATACACAGGACTGAAAAGAATGTCAGTGAGAAAGGGGAAAGCTCGGGCCTGACCTTCAGAAGACTGAATGTTGAGCTGTGTGACCTTGGACAAGTCTCTTAGTATCACAGTCCTCATTTTCCTTATGTTTAACATACAGACGATCAGTTACATACAGGGGAAAGAATAATCCTACATAAAACAATACAGTACATATAATCTCGACACACACATGCATAAACACATATCCACACAAAGATGAAGGAAATGAAAGATAAGTATCTCTTTAATCTCTTTTGATTCCACCTTTCCACAGCTGTCCTTGCTTTTTCTGGGCACTATAAGAACACTTGTATCAGTGTTTTTGAGATAGTGTTTTTGAATATGTTTGAAATTTTCTTCTCGCTGCATTGTTTCTTTTCCTTAAGTTCCTTTTCTTTTGTTTTTGTTTTGTTTTGTTTTAAGATTTTATTTACTTGAGAGAGAGAGTGAGAGAGGGAGAGATGTGCTTGGGGAGCAGTAGAGGGAGAGGGAGAAGCAGGCTCCCCGCTCAGCAGGGAGCCCGTGGGGTTCCATCCCAGATCCCTGGGATCATGACCTGAGCTGAAGGCAGATGCTCAACCGACTGAGCCACCCAGGCGCCCCTCTTTTGTTTCTTTTGATCTCTTATGTTGGAGGTTTCTCTACAATGTCTTTCCATTTTATTTAAGAGGAAAGTGCTTAAAGAGATGACTGGAAGATGTGCATGAGGAAAGGGGAGTTGTACCAAGTGATGGGTAATCACATGGGAATTTAGCTATTTTGCTGGAGGACCCCCAAGTGTCACCATCTGTAGTTCTTTGTTCTTGGGCGGGTCAGTTTCTGCAGAGTAATCCTTTGTGTTTTCTGCCTGGAGGTATACACTTGGCTGTCAGAGTTCTAGGAACTGAGGGTAGGGTGGTGTCTTGACCATTTGGAATGCCAGTTTCCACTTAATCCCCCTTTTATGGGGAGAGTTTTTTTTTTTTTCTTTTCTCACTTAGCTGATTTACTGAGGTAAAAAAAACTTCTGTCTCTTTGCATATACGCAAGGCTATGTATGAGATTGTGTGTTGGTTAGAATGGTTAAAATGAGAATAAGTATGTTAGCTAAGGAACTAAATGGGCCTGGAGTGGTGAATGTGAGGAATTGGGAGGGTAGGGAGAAGGGCAGGGAAGAGGAGGGAGGCAGACCTGCAAGTTTTGGAATAATATTCTACCTCAATGGAATATTTCCTTCCTATTCTTAACCTGCTCTTCGGCTCATCTGTTTAAACCAGTAACCCTGAGAGCAGGGTTAAGCATAGGCCAGATGTGAGATTTAACTTTCTTCCCCTCCCCAGCACCTTTTAAATCTCTCTATTCTTTACTCAGTTATTTTGTACTTTTCCTAGAGCTCTCTGGTTGCCCAAATTTCCACTTCGTTGTTACCGTCCATGTAGTGCTCTCTGCTTCTGCCCCCTTCTTGCACAGAATCTGAAAATACAAAATGTCTTCTTCTTTACATGCATTTGGTATCTCATTTAATTTCTAGACCACATTAGCAGGCAGGTCTGGTTTTTCCTATGAGATAGATGAAGAAACCAATACTTCGAGAGATGTGTATGTTAAACATAAGGAAATGTATACATACAGAGATGTGGTCTTTTTCCCCAAGTCATACAGGTAGCACGGAGAACTATGATTTGAATTTAGTTGCCTGGTTTAAAAGTCATACTTTAACCAATACACTACACTGCCTCAGTGTATTTAATTGCATGAATATTCATTCTTAATTCTGAATGAAAAATTTTGTATAAATGAGGATGCATTAAAATTAATTTGAGGGGTGCCTGGATGGCTCAGTTGGTTAAGCATCCAACTCTTGGTTTTGGCTCAGGTCATGATGTCATGGGTGGTGCGATCAAACCCCATGTCAGGTTATGAGCTCAGTGGGGAATCTGCTTGAAGATTCTCTCCCTCTGTCTCTCCCCCACTCACACATGCACATGCCCTCTCTCTCTTTCTCAAAAGAAAAAATAAATCTAAAATTAATTTGAAAAGCACAATGGCATTTGATTGCATAAGGTACGCTATAGATCCTTGCTGAGGTAGGAGTACAGCTCTTAAGAAAAAAGGCAGTCTCTGCTTTCAAAGATTTTACCTCTGAGATAATGCTACTCTTCAATGTCAATGTCCTGGTATCAGGAAAGGCAAGACTTTGACTCCTGGTATAATGTAAAATCTAGGTTTGAATAATAGCTGAGTGAGCATGAGCCAAACATTTTCTGGCTTCACAGGTGTGAGGATCAAGATGGGTAATGGATGATGTAATATATGGTGATTAAAATAACAATAAAAATTAAAAAAAAAGATGGGTAATGGAGAAAAAGGGTTTACTACAACCTTTTGTAGTAAAGGTTGTACTTTACTTTAGTAAAGTACCAGTATTCTAGATGGGGGCTGGCAAACAACCACCTTCAGGTTAAAAATCCCACCTAATGCCTTTTTTTGTAAATAAAGTTTTATTGAAACATTACCACACCCATTCATTTACACATTGCCTATGGCTGCTATTATGCACAATGGCAGAGCTGAGTAGTTGGTGATAGAAACTATACGGTCTGCAAAGCCAAAAACATTTACTCTGTGGCCCTTTACAAAGAATGCTAACCCTTATTCTAGATTAAATGACACCCTCTATTCCCTTTAAAACATACAGCGCACTGAGCTCAAAACTAGTAAGCAGTAAGTAATACACTCTTTCCTCCCATCAAATGAGTTCTATATTTTCTAAGAGAAAACTGTTTGTTCCTAAATATGGTTTTCCATTTATTGTGTAAATGTATTTAACATGTAACATTTATATGTTAATGTAAATATCTAATTCAATGAAATATTGTATATACTGATAAAATATGAGTGTTGAAAAGGAAAAGTTATTTCTATAAAAACTAAAATGGAATGCTTTGAAAAATCTCAGTTGTAGCATGCTAATGAAAACTTACTGAGTTAGATGTGAGTGAAACAATTGCAAAAGATGGGAGAGGAAATGTAAAATTTTAAGATTCTACTTCATAAGTGAATACAACTTTCACTCCACTTTTTAAAAAAAAACTAAAATTAGATATCAGAGATAATGCATTACAGGGAATGGTTTGTATAAGAAAGACAACACAGAATTCTGATCAACAGTATGTCCTCAAAGAGGAGTCTTGGCCTTATACCAGCAGATGGCTGTTCACCTGAAAGTTCAGGTTAAAATAAAATATGATTACTTTAAGGAAATGAGTGAGTAAGTAAATAAGTGGGTAAATAAATATTAGCGTATATTTGCATCTCCTTTTTTATAATTCCCTAATTTAACCAGCTTTTTACTGTAAGGGGGTGGAAAAAAGAACAAAGTCACTACAAGGTTTTTTGGGGCAAAGATACAAGATTATAACTTCTTGGGGCACCTGAGTGGCTCAGCTGGTTAAGCAGCTGCCTTCAGCTCAGGTCGTGATCCTGGAATCCAGGGATCTAGTCCCACGTCAGGTTCCCTGCTCGGCGGGGAGTCTGCTTCCCCCTCTGACCCTCCCCGCTCTCATGCGTGCTCTCTCTCTCTCATTCTCTCTCTTATAAATAAATAAAATCTTAAAAAAAAAATGATTACAACTTCTTAAAATCAGTGAGGCCAACCTAGCTCTGCTAAATTCACCCTTCACCCAACCACTGCCTTGGTGGTTCAGTACCAGACCCCGGGAAGGTTAGACAGTCAGGACTCAGACCCCACACTCCTGACCCTGGATCAGGAAGGAAGGATGAGCCCACACTGACCCTGGCTTAAGAGCAAAGATAAATTAAAAAGTTAGCCTGAAAATGCCAACTCATTAAATCCCCAAATTGTGACATGTAAGCTCAGACAAGCCATTCCTGGGACTAAAATGAATGAAATGAGACAGCACCCCCTTCCCTTACAGATTACACAAATTCAGAGTTCAGAAAACTTTTAATTTGATGGTTCTCTCTACTCATCATCTCACAGAACCCTGGATCTACCTTCATTCTGAAGCTTCAAACAAATCTCTGCTTCATTGGGATTTAAGGAATAATTGTGTTCCTTGTGGTGCATTAACTCTTTATAACAGATAACCATTACATTTCATTAGTTCAAAACACCTAGTTAGTTATTTCCTTGAAGTCCTTGATTAAACATCGTTTTTTTCAGACGGTGAACCTATTTGGTTTTTTCCCAGCCAATTAGCCCTTTACCCCCAAACACCATTCCTTCCAGAAAAAGAAAACGGCTTCCTTGTTCAGAATGGGTCCCTCCAGGCATCCCAGGCCCCACAGGACGCTCCCTGAAGGAGGGCTGTCCTCTCCAAGGTCACCAGTGGCTCTCCACCCATGACAGAGCTATGCAGGCAGGAGATAGCCCCAAAGAGACATACTGAAGATTAGGTGCAAGACAATGACCAAAAAACCAGAATGCCAACTCCACATATGACTCCTCTCCAACCAAGTCCATTTCCAATATAGTATTCTCCTCTGCCCTTCAGAGCCTCCACCCATGTTTTCTGCCCCACCTCCGCCCCCACAGTTTCAGGAGCAGCTCAGTTCTCTCCTCTTCTTCAATATCTCCCCCAACACTAAGTTAGGCTCATTAACATTTTGCCTATCTACCAACAGGATTGGGTACCAGGAGCATGGGTTGTCAACACTGGCTTAAATGCAGTCTACTTTCTATTCTGTCTCCTAGTGTTGCTCCAATTTAACCATGTCATACCCATGAGTTTGACCACGCCTTATCCTTCCTTTATCTCTTTCCCAGTGTTCAGCAAAATGTGTTTTCTTTTCCTTCTCACCTACCTACAGTGTTTTCATGGTCCCTCAGATGGTACCCAGGGGCCAGCAGGCAGAAGCCCAACTTAGGGGCCATATAAATACAAAGCTTTCCAAATGTTTTCCACTAAAAGCCCATACATGAACAATCTCAGAATTGCATGTTTGTGCCATAATACTGTTGAACTTTGAAAACTATGTCTATGTGATTATTTTAAAAAGCAAAATGAAAGTAAAAAGTTTGGCTATACGAGCAATTCGACTTCTAGATATACACCAAAAGAACCGAGAGCAGGAATGCAAACAGAGACACCAATGTTCAAAGCAGCATTATTCACAATAGCCAAAGGTGAAACAACTCAAACGTCCACCAACAGATGAACGGATAAACAAAATATGAAATATACATACAGTGAAATATTATCCAGCCTTAAAAAAGAATAAGATTTAGACACATGCTGTAACACATGGATGTTTGAAAACACGGGCACAATAAATTCTCTCGTCCTCATCTACGTTCCCGTTAGCTTGTGCCTTTGTATCTCCTCCTATCAAGAGGTAGGATCTGTTTTGCTACCCTTTGAATCTGGGCTGGCCACGTGACTTACTTTGACCAACAGTCATGCGAGCAGTGATGCTGTGGGATTTGTAGACCTAGATCTCGAGACACCTTGTGCCTTTGCTTTCACCCCCTCAGAACACTGCCCTGGGGTTCTTAGGCAAACAAACCTGATCTAACCTACGGAAGGATAACAGACCTCATGAAACACAGATGAGCCGTCCCAGCCAAGGTTCCTCGGTCTCCCAGCAGCAGCCAGCCAGCACCAGTCCTCAGATATGAGTGTGAGGCCATCCTGGAATATTCTATGCTAATTGAGTCCCCACATGACAGCTGTTACATGAGTGAAGAACTGCTCATTTGAGCTAGATCCAAATTGTTAATCTACAGACTCATAAGCAAATAAAATTGCAGTTGTTTTAACTCACTAAGTGTTGGGGTGGTTTGCTGCACAGGAGTAGATATGTAATATAATCATCTATCACTCATACATAGTTCATCTCCCTGTATGTTTCCAATATAATTTTACCATAATTTGATATTCCTTATTTTCATAATTGATAACTATGTTAACATTGTTCAGTTTTTGAGCCAAGAACTATGTTATGAATGCCTTTCCTTTCTTGTTCAGCTTTTGGTTGCCCTGTAGTTCTTTTTGTCTTTTTTAAAAAAATTTTACTTAGCTTTCTTCCATCTTTTGCTAAGTCTTCTTTTATCCTCCAATAGCTCTGTAAAAGTGACTCTCAATCCAATTTTCCACACCATAAACCTGTCAGAAGATCTAGAAGTTTTATTTTCCTCTGGAAACCTCCCTCTCAGAGCCTTTTATGCATCTGCTTTCATCTGGACTTGTTGCCCTCTAAAATAGCTGCTCAGCTCTTGTCATAGGACTTACTCTCCTGTCATACTGGGAATTCTATTTACCTCTCTTGCCCCAGGTCCCCAGTTCTATGGCTCCCACTATATCTTCTTTCTTGCTATAAAGTTAGTTTTCTGGTTTTCAGGAACTTATCCTCTAGAAGCTTTTTGAGAAGTGTGCATAGGAGGTAGAGTTTTTGAGACCATCTCTATCTTTATAGAGAAACATCTCTATCTTTACTCTTGATTCACAGTTGGGCTGGGTATAGAATTATAAATTGGGCATTATTTTCTCTGATTATTTTGAGGTATGTCTTCAAACTAGTTTACAGTATTGCTATTGAGAAGTCTGATACCATTCTTATTCTCAGTTCTTCATATGTCATTTGCTCTTTCTTCCTGGGATCTTTTCTTAATCCTCTGGATTCTGAAGTTTCACAGTTATGTCCTTGATATGCATCTTTATTCATTATTATATTGGGCCTTTGTATTTTTTAATGTGGAAACTCATTCCCTCCTATAATGCATATTATACATTCTTGTATTTTTTTCTTTTCTTTGACAATTCCGCCCCCTCCCCCAGTATTTTCTCTATTATTCTATTCACAGGTCCAAGTTTGGGATGTTGGACTTCTTAGATCTCTTAGTTTTCACTGATTTGTCTTTGATTTATATTTTATGAGATACACTGTGGACTGGATGTTTATGTCTCTTCCAAGTCATAGGTTGAAATCCTAATCCCCAAAGTGATGGCATTTGGAAGTAGGGCCCTGGGAGGTAATTAGGGTCAGATTAGGTCAGAGAGTAGGCCCTCATGATGGGATTAATGCCCTTATAAAAATAGGAAGATAGATGAGAGCTTTCCATCCACATGCACATACCAAGGAAAGGCCTTGTGAGGACATAAGAAGATGGCTGTCTGAGAAGCAATAATCAGGCTTTCATCAGACACAGAATCTGCTGGCATGTTGATCTTAGTGATTCAGAACTGTGAGAAAGAAGTGTTTATTGTTTAAACCACCCAGTTTATTATAGCAGCCCAAACTGGCTAAGACAAGATATTCTTAACTTTCTTTTCTAGCTCCTTTCTTTCCTTTTCTTCTTCCTCTTCTTCTTCTTCCTCTTCTTCTGCTTCTTGCTGTTCACTAACTTTATTTATCAATGTCACATACCTTATGAAGATTCTCAGATTAATCATAAGTCAATTTCTAAGCATATAATAGATGAACAGTGTTACTTAAAATTTTCATTCAGAAAGGAGATTTATCAGATATATGGACCTAATCCACCAATATGAGTCACCAATAAAGACTCATTTCACAAATTCATTTTGCCAGTCATTTGACATGTTTTGCATTATGGCACAATTTAACCTTTATAAATGATATTTTCCCACTTTTTTTAAATAAAAGGAAAAATTTAATAGAGGAAACACAGTATACATTTCCAGACCTCAGACTGACGCAGAGGCAAAAAGGGCTTTGTTGAAAGACTGTATAATTTATGTCTTTTTGGAAATGTCAATACTGTCCAGCCTAGACCACCAGGAACACACCAGGAGCACACCTTGAATAAGTTGCAGTAAAGGTGAACACATACCTTGGGGAAACCACTGGCTGTCCCTGTAAGAGAGCATTAGAAAGAATCGATTATAGGATATGCACATCAGCTGGGTGATTTGAGGAATGATCTAAGGAAGTGGAGTTTGCTCAAGATAGGATGCTATCAGGAAGTGATGGAAGTTGTATGATAGAGTATCTCGATGAATCTCATTTATAGGGATGACTGGAGAGATAATAAATCTGTCATTGATAAAGAAGTAATAGTCACTCATTTTAGCTAAGAAAGAGGGATGTGCAGTATTTTAGCTCCTTTTTGGATTTAAAGTCTAGACCACATACTCGGCTGCTTGCTTGACATCTGCATGTGGTTATGTTTTATATCTACTCTCAAATTCAACCAGTTCAGGACTGACTTCATCTACAGTAAAACTGTTTGTTGTCTGTTCTCTGTTTTGGGGAATGGTATTACCAACTTGCAAGGAAACCCAACTATCACTGACATCCTTCTTCACTATCTAGCAATCTAAGTCCTATTTATTCTACTTCCTTAATAATTCTTAAATCTACCTACTCTTCCTTATCCCCACTACTTCTTCCTTAGCTTGGATCATTGCCATATCTTTCCTGCATTGCCCTCTCCACCTATAGCTCTGATTTCTGGGTGATCACCATCTGAGTCTCCATTCTGCAGCCAATCCTTGAGATTAAACTCAGGTGTTGCTCCTGCTATCTTCCATTCTCCAGGCTTCTGCCCTACATTTTTCTTATCTCTACTACACAATTTTTTCACCCTCAATATTATAGTTGCCTATTCCCTTGCTTGACTTCCATTCTAGATCTTGGATGACTTAAAGGCAGGGTAATTGTTGTTACATAACAAGTTCACCATAAATATTTATTGTGAAAATCTCTGCCTCCTGTGGTAGAATAGCTCATCTTTGGATTAGTCTTGCTGTTAAAAATTTTTCCCTCAGGGGTGCTTGGTGGCTCAGTTGGTTAAGCATCTGACTCTTGATTTCAACTTAGGTCATGACCTTAGGGTTGTGAGACTGAGCCCCGTATTGGGCTCTGTACTGGGCTTGGAGCCTGCTTAAGATTCTCTCTTTCCCTCTCCCTCTGCCCCTCCCTCCCACCCCCCCCAAAAGACAAACAAATAAATAAAAAATTTTTCCTTCATACTGAACTGGAATTGATCATCCTAGAATTTATACTCATTCATTGTAATTATATTTTGCAACTATAAGCCTGAGGTTTTCTAGAACATAATAGCCAATTTCAAATATGCCCTGCCTTTATAAAACATCACAAGGTCTTGGAAATTTTCAACTTTCGGTATTCAAACCACATGCTCTAGAATGCCTCTCATACTTGGAAGTGGCACAAATACTCTTCGTCATGTAATGTGTCCTGATTTCTGGTTTGGAAAGTTTAGGAACTGCATAGTATGAAACCAATCTAATGCCTCTGCTTGGCACAGCCCTTTAGTTATTTGAAGTCAACCATTATGTTTCACTTTTCCCTAGGCTGATATTTTTCAGGTTGACTCTCAAGGATTGTTCTTGTACTCACTTCTGGATCTCTGTGTCCCCATTTAAAGTGTGTGGTGACACTGGGTAATGCTACCTGTGAGGAATGGATCAGATAATCCCCTGCCGGCTCTAGACACTGACTTGCTGTTACCACAGCCTAAGATTGCTTTTGCTTTCTTTGGGTAGCCACATTATATTTGTGACTCCTAATTTATACCGTTACTTATCGAGCCATATCTTCTATATCTTACATTTGAAAGTTGGGTTCATTTCTGTTGAAATGTATATGGCTATGCTGAAGCCATTGTGCAATCTTAGGATCTTATCATACAATCTTATATTTTACTTTGAATTCCTATTCTGCCACCCAGGGTATTCTCTGGCCATCCCTGACTTGTGACATCAAAACAATGTTAGTTTGAATTGTTGGCCTGTACTCAATGTGACAGGAACTTTGAAGGACATTTGTTGCATTAAAATTCTCCTTGTGAGTTGTTTTTCCTGTAATGCCATTTGCCTTGTGAATACCTGGTTTTGTGTTTGAATTTCACCCAGTATTGTATTTGACAGCAGGAACTTGGGGGCAGAAAGTTATATTCTGAGCTAACACATAATTAAGGAATATAGTTTCTCTAAAAAATAATTTTCTTCCATAATAGACTGGCAGGATATAATCCTATTCAAATATTTGCTCATTGTTTTTCTACCACATAAGCATTTGCAGGTGCATTTTAGTAATAAGGCAACCAGTTAAAAATCCTTTTTCTCTATCTCTAATCTGAATATTAAAAAACTTCAATGTCCTTGGAGACAACAATCCTTTATACTTTTCTATCAGGCTATACTTCCAAAAACCTTCCCAGATAACCAATTTTTCTCTTTCCTGTGTCTACACCCTCCCTTGTACTAGCTCATCTTTCTAGAATATCTCCCCTCCCCCACACCGCATGGATCTAAGAGTCCCGTCATTTCTCAAAGCTTAATTTAAATTTGAAATCCTTTGAGAAGCCTTTCTCCAGAATTAGTTGAACATCATTTCTTTCTGCACCTTGAATCCATAAGGTACTACTTATTATGTTATCTACCTTTTTTTGATACAGGATTTATATATGTTAGTATTATTTCTTGAGCTGGTTTAGAAATTCCCTGAAGGCAGGGACCATTATTTTCTTTCCTAGGTGATTACCAACTATTCTTTTCAGAGTGCTAGGGGCATCATATAAATTTAGTTGAACTGAACTTTTGGAAAACTCAAGGAAGGAAGATGTGTCTAGGAAAGCAGGGTTAGGGGATCATTACTTTTCTTTAAAAACAAACAAGAAAGAATATGCTCTTGAAATCACTGTAGCAGTTCTCCCCAGTGCTGCTCCATTCCTTACAAGAGTCTAATTTGAGTATCTGTCATGACAAGAATTTTCACATGCTTCTGTGGGACCATCAGACAGTGAAAGGACTGGGGAGGAGAGGTTGTGATGGGTGGGGCAGGCACAGGGCAAAGCTAGAAACTTGCAGTTTCCAAGACCTGGAAGTGCACAGTTGGCATCTCTCCTGAGTGTCAATGCAAAGGGCACGTAATTTGATTTTTCATATTTTACTTTTTTTTTTTTGCCAGAAAGAAAGAGAAAATCCTTGAATATTTTAGGAGACATTTATCAGTTTTTAGTTAAGACCAACCATTTGGTTTCAAGGTAACCACACATGTTTCTTTCTTTCACTACCCTCATCCTTCCCAGCTAATCTGGGAGGTTAGTGCTAAAGAATTAGGTTTGACTCTCTTTTTAAAAAGCAGTCAAAGCAGGTCACTTTCCCCTCCCAGAGCCCTACTTAGGCAATGGAGCCATCTACTTTTTCAGTGGATGTTTGAAATTTATCAGAATCCTGTGTTAATGCAATTCAGCTTTCCATCTGCTATCAGTGACATGTAACTTTTTAACACATTCTAGACCCATTTTTGTCGGGGGGTGGGGATGTAGGGAAGAATTAAATTTACCCAAAGAGAATTTGGTCTTTGTCCCTGCTCCTGGGAATTTCCAGAATGATAGGAGAGTCTGCTATTCATGTTGGGCCCCTAATAATTTGTGCTAAGAAGATGACTCAGGGTAGAGGATTTGGCCACACCAGAAAGACCAAACATGTGATTAGGCTTAGGGATTTGAGGCAGGTAACTTCAGTTTGACCTTCAGGGAAGAGAGTGAGGCTAGAAATTGAGTTCAACCAAGAGGTAATGATCCAATCAATCATGCCTACATAATGAAACCTCAATTAAAAACTCTGGACACTGAAGCCTGGATGAATTTCCCTGGTTGGCAATAATCTGTGTGAATTTCCACACATCAGTGACAACCCTGAGGATGACAGGAACCCTCCCAGATCTCATTCTTCGATTTTCTTCCTTTAGTGGGTTCTAATCTATATTCTTTTGCTATAATAAAGCTGCAATCATAAGTACAGCACTTTCCTGAGTTCTGTGAGTCATTCCAGCAAATTATCAAAACTGAGAGTGGTTGTGGGAATCCCCTGAATTTGTAGTCAACTGATGTGAAGTGAAGGTGGCCTTGGGGACCTCCAAACTGGTGACTGGAGTCTGAAGGAGAGCAGTCTTGTGAGGACTGTATCCTCAGACTGTGTGGTTCATTTCACTCATAGCAGTCTATCAAGAAACAGAAAATAAAAGGGTAACAGGAAGAAGAAGAGAAAACAAAAATATTTATGTCAGGAATGAAACTCAGGTGACTGGGGAAAAAAGTGTTTTTTTTTTTAATCCCATTTCTTCTAAAACAAAGTTGGGGGAAGACAGGAAGGTATTTTTCTTGTGGTTTCTCTGTTGCATGTTAAAGCTTACAAGTTTTGAAAGAGTACCCTTATTTTTCTAGGAGAGGGAAGTAGCCCACACACTCTAGGTGAGTTGGAGATGTGGGGGTCCTTCAGTGGGTGAAGGTGGGGTGATTATGAAGTCACTCCACATCTCTTCTCACAGCGGAGCCAATCAGGCTTCTCTTTTTTGCAAAGGGAGATGCCATAGGCATCACGGGATTGGCCTCTTTAAGGGAACTTGGAATACCCAAGGAGAGGGGGCAAACTGATCATTAAAAGAGAAGTGGGGTGGTTAGGGATGAGTAGGGCAAACCTCTTTCTCGGGGTCGCCTGCTTTGTCTCTGCCCTGTCAGCTTTTGGAGGACCTCTTCCTCCTTCTATTCTTCTTGTCCTCACCTTCCTGGAGACAGGCTTCCTAACTGTTTGCTCTTCCTTCCCTTCTCACCATCCAAGCACTCTGATTCTCCATTTGTTGATGCTCTGTCATGGTGGAACCACTGACAGGGATATTTGCATGTTCACAGGGACAAGTCTTAAACCTGGAGATCAAGCATGGAGGGTGGAATTTCATACCTCAGTTGACCTCAAGTTATAGATTCAGGCGCCTGCGAACTTGCCCTATAGAAGTCTCCTACCCAAGCAGACATCCAGGCCACTCACTCTAATGCTGCCTTTCAGTGATGACCTCAGGTTGAGGAAGGGGGGCGGTTATTCCCCTTTGTGCTGACCTTTCAAAGGAAAATTACTGTGCTAGTTGTGTATGAGGATGTCATGTGAAAGCTCCTCAGGAGTCTTAAATTTAGGAAGTTAGTATGTGGTTGATGAATCACCTAGGTTCACCTTGGTTCTCATCAGCAGAATTTCGACGTGGTTGTAGAGAGTGTGACCTTGGATAAGTTCTTCAAGAAAGTGGCTGGAGGCCACAGATAACTAAATTAAGACTGAACAAAATCAGGCCAGGACAGATGGAAACCAGGTTTTGAGGCAGCAGTTCCTCTTAAGTGAAAACACTGAAGGGTCTGCGTTTTGTTGCAAACAACTGTGGAATTTAAGCAAATCACTTCTCTTCTCTACACTTCACTTTATTTGTGGATAAAAAGAGGATGGCAAGGTAGATGTTCCTTAAAGACCCTTTACACTCTAACAATGTTGTAATTTTTAGCCTAGGGATGAGGTTAGGAAAAAGAGAGATGGCCACCAAAGAATGAAAGATTTACATGGGCTCAGGCTACTTCAGAGACCCAAATATGCTATTGTGTTCTGCACATTTTATTTGGAGACTATTTGCTTTGAAGGCAAAAGGAGAGGAGCTTTAGCCAGGGATCTCAGATCCGGAGCCTTTTGATGATGAGACCCATGGAGGAAGCAGAAAGTGAGAGTACAAGCAATTGGTGAGGGGAAAAAAAAAACACCCTGAGCCAGTCCTCAGCTTTCCTTCTCATTCTATTGCTGCTACATAGATGACTTCACCTGTTAAGGGGTGAGAAGAATGGGATATTAGTCCTTTATTATTTTTAAGAGTGCTTGTTATGATAGCACTTTCAAGCCGGTAAGTCCATGTCCAAGGTGGGTTCTCTAAAAATCTGGGAACAAGATGATCTTTATCTATCTTCAAAGTTCTCTTTTCTCCTCTTGTGACCTCTCTCATCATGGATGACCAGTGCTCCCCTGGAAGTAAATAATACCTTCCAATTAATAGCGAACACACAAACTCCTGCTCTTCTGAGGTTGCCCCAAGTGGAGGAGAATCTCCTGGGGGAGGGAGGAAGGAAGGGGCCAGGAGGGTTGGCCTGTTCTTTGATTCATCTTCCTTTTGAGATTTCTTGAACAAGACCAACACAACTGGCCTCAAGAGTACTGCTTCCCCTTAGCACTCTGACTCAAATGAGATACAAGTGTCCTCTCCCTGGCTTCTCAGTAGTGGAGCCAAGACAAGACAAGATATTCAAACAGATCTTATCATGAGTAGAACTGGAGGACAGCTAACTCTATGTGCAGGATAGTAGCACAGTGCTCCTTCAGTCTGATATCCTTTTCAAGTGTTGTGTTTGAAAGCAGAAAGACATGTGATAGTAGAGTGTAGCCTTTCTTTGATCCCTGAGTAATTCAACCACTAACCCAGATATTCATTCAACAGATCAGAAGTTTGATAATTAACTGGTTTCACCATCCTTGGAAGATCTGACCCTCAGCGACCTCTCCCCATCCTTCCAGCCCAAGCAATTTGTCAATCAATATGCTTTCTCGTTGAGAAGAACTTCAGAAAATACAGTCTCCTCTTTGCTGCATTTCCAGTGGTGTTTTAGCTCCTTCTGGAGGGGCACTCCAGGCAGTCGCCCAACTGAATTGATCTCTACCACACACTGAGGGTCAAGAACTACCACAGAGAGAGTAGTGTGAAACTAGATAATACATCCCTCTGAGCTCAGGCTGTTCCTCTCCCATTCCCCCATCTTGGGGGACCTTTGGGAAAAGACCCAGCCTGGCATCTTTCATTCCCAGCTTCTGGTGTCCCTTCGTAGGGAGGAAACCATCTTTATGCAAACTGCCCAGTGATGCCCATCCAGGCCTCCAGACCCTTATGTCTAACACTTTCAGCCCTTGTTTTTTCTTCTTTGAGGACTAGCCTGTACCCCTAGTACTGGAAACCAACAGTGACCCTTCATGAGACCATGTCTAGTTCCAAGGGTGGCCTTCATCCTTGTCGGTCTTTATAGAATAACCATAAGTGAACGTATTGTTATAACCCCAGTAGTCATATCACATTAATAGGAAAGGGAGGCTTTTTTTCTATTCATCTTTCTCCCTTGGCTGCCTTGAGTTTTACATTCAAGATGCCTGCACTGTCGCTGTTAAAAATCTCTTTCTTCCTCTTCTTCACTCATATATGAGCCCAAACACTTTCTTCAATAAGCTGCCCATTAGAAAAGAACTGATAAGATAGGGCGCCTGGGTGGCTCAGTTGGTTAAGCGACTGCCTTCGGCTCAGGTCATGATCCTGGAGTCCCGGGATCGAGTCCCACATCGGGCTCCCTGCTCAGCGGGGAGTCTGCTTCTCCCTCTGACCCTCTTCCCTCTCGTGCTCTCTATCTCTCATTCTCTCTCTCTCAAATAAATAAATAAAATCTTTAAAAAAAAAAAACAAAAAAAAGAACTGATAAGATAAACCTTCAGAAGGTGCTCCTGGCTGAAAGCCGCTCAATGGGTAATTCAACTTTGGAGTAACAGTGCTTTCAACCCAAATGAGCCAAGCTCTCAAGGTGGACTTCTGTCATTGTTGCAGAGCACTAAGAAGATATTTTGGGTCAAGAAAGACCTCCCTGTTGTCCTTTAATCCCATAGAGAAGTAACAGCTTATTTCAGTTATCCCTTCGTGATGCCTCTCTCGCGGCTGGTTGCTTGGGCTGTTCTACAATAGAGTGAGAGGAGGGTTAGAAGAAGAAGGTTCCTACTTTGAAGCCTCATGTTCCCCCATTATTGAGCTTCTTCCAGCGTGTGGCAGGGGGAGCAGTAAGTGGGGGGTGGGCTGTAGTTCACCAGGAGGTATTCAGAGCCCTAGGGTGAGCATGACACTTCTTCTTGGGGCATAAATACGTTCTCGAATATTTGGGGGGAAATAATTGTCCTGGAAGCACATATTGAAACAATAATTTATAGTTTGTTTTTGAGGCAGTTGAAGCATCAGAAGGAATGAGAACTATTTGTATATTTTTCGGAATTTACAGAAGGACTTTGTGTTCCCTTGGTACAGTGGCAGCTTGAAGATAATCTATTTTCTAGGCTTTTAAAAAACCCCTAAGCTCTGGAATTATGCTGAGTATATGCGTATATATATATATGGGGGTGGAGGGCTGTGGAGAGGAGAGGGGAACTGGCAAGAGAAGTGAGACTCCCAGAAGCCTGGGAAGGGATGGAGGTCCGGGGGGGGGCCTGGCTGGGGACTGACGGGACTGCAGAAGGGAGGCTGGGTCTTAGGCGCTGGGTACACAGCTCCAGCCTCAGCAAAATCCCAGTGGCCAAGCTGAGGCTTAGCAGAAAACGTAGGGACCTTCCTTACCCTCTAACTCTAAGGGCCATGCACAGTTGAGCAATGAGCCTATTGGTGGTGACCACTGCGAGCCATGAACCAGAGGCCCTTCTCCAGATATTCTGTCCTGAACACCCTGTGACTTTGCCAAGACCCTTGAGGAGTAGAAGTGAGTATAGTTATAGGACGGAATGAGATAATTCCCTGCCCGTCTGGCAGGGGGAAGGAAGAGGCCTACATTAGTTTTAATTTGTTTTACAGAGAAAAATTCCGGCATTTGTTGAAAAACTAGTTACCTATTGCTGTGTAACAAATTACTCCAAACTTTAGCGTCTTAGAACAACAAACGCAATGTTTAGCTGACTGTTGGTCAAAGTAAGTCACGTGGCCAGCCCAGATTCAAAGGGTAGCAAAACAGAGCCTACCTCTCGATAGGAGGAGATACAAAGGCACAAGCTAACGGGAACGTAGATGGGGACGAGGGAATCTGTTGTGCCTGTGTTTTCAAACATTGTTCTACAATGCTGTGGAAGAATTAAGTCTTTATCTTCTGTAGTGTAAAATCAATACGATGTCTAAAGTGGAAAAATCAGCAAATCAGTATGTAATTTAGAAATATGGGGTACAGAACAAATGGCTGAAGAATTTAAAGTGCTTGTCTTCGGAGAAAGGATCAGGGAGGACGAGAGGCAGGAAAGGCAACTGCTGTTCTTGTTATAAGTTATATAATACTGTTTGACTCTGAAAACTATGTCTATGTGATTATTTTAAAAAGCAAAATGAAAGTAAAAAGTTTGGCTATACGAGCAATTCGACTTCTAGATATACACCAAAAGAACCGAGAGCAGGAATGCAAACAGAGACACCGATGTTCAAAGCAGCATTATTCACAATAGCCAAAGGTGAAACAACTCAAACGTCCACCAACAGATGAACGGATAAACAAAATATGAAATATACATACAGTGAAATATTATCCAGCCTTATAAAAGAGTAAGATTTTGCACATGCTGTAACACATGGATGAAACTTGAAGACATTACACTAAGTGAAATAGCCATATATAAAAGGACAAATACTGGGGCGCCTGGGCGGCTCTGTCGGTTAAGCGTGTGCCTTCAGCTCAGGTCATGATCCTGGGATCGAGCCCGGCATCGGGCTCCCTGCTCAGCAGAGAGTCTGCTTCTCCCTCTCCCTTTGCCCCTCCTCCCTGCTTATGCTCTCGCTCACTCTTTGTCTCTCTCAAATAAATGCTGACATCACAGACTGGAATGAATGACTCCCTTCCAACCCTGAGGGCCTTGTGAAATCATACATGCCTCAGAAATTCCTGTGGAAACCAACTGCTCACCATGTATGCAATCAATCTGCTTAGCAAACAAGTTAGAGGGAAGAGTATTCTTATACAGAGCACGTGGTCAAAATATTGGTGATACGTTTTAACTGCAAACTTGACTGCATTTTTTTGTTGCTGTTTTTTTAAAGGGTGGAGTATAAATACTTCCTCATCTTCTAGAATGGTTTGAAGAGCAAACTCTCTTGCCATCAGGAAAAAAAAAAAGACCAACTTTGAATAATTTGGGCTCTGGGCTACTGGGTCTATTGTGAATGAACAGCAAGATACCTGGTTTTGGGGTCGAGGAGGTAGGATAAGAAAAGGAGAGAGGAGGATCTCTGAGAAAAATCAAAAGAGAGATGATTTTCCTCAAACTAAATTAAAGGTCAGGCGTTAGTGAGTTTTGTTCCCTCCTCAACTAGTCAGCCCACTACTTCTGCCCCCATCCACAATGGTACATAACCTCCAAGACAGGTGTGACCCTCAATATGATATAGGGCAGAGGAGAGAAAGCACCCATACCCATGTTTAGATTCAAGAGAGGAAAGCTGAGCTTTCTGGAAACCTGGTCTGGGACAGAGGTGACACCCTGTTACCTAGGCTGAAATACTGAGCCCAAATAAAACAATCTCAATAAATGTTGATGTGCTGTGTAAAATGTGATGCTATTGATTTGGAGAAGCAAAGGCAACTTTGGCATCTATAAAACTGAACTTTTTTATTCTACTGAAATAGCAACTCTTTGCACCAGGTTTGAAACGAGATAGTTGGCAAAAAATTTCTTCAAACTGTGACCCTTCCTCAGAGACATGAAACATATCATTTCACAAATAAAGAATAGTAAGAAAACAGCAGAAAAATGCTGTAATTATTCTTATTTTCCAACCCCTTACACTCACGGCCACATTCATCAAATGTTAATTGTGGATAGTGTGAAACAGAAGAAATAACTATTTAGATGCCATGTTTCTAGCCTTTCTCTGTGAACACTGACCTACACTTCAAACAACCTTAAATCTCCTGGCTCTCCCAACCCAGAAATCTCAGGAGCGGCCGTGGCCTCTGACCCGAGTGGAGTCTGACCCTGGATCATTCTGGTAGGACTCAAGGTCTTGGAAATCTGTGTTTCCATGGCAACTTGCCACCACGATAGAGCCTGCCTCTTTGGAAGGCATTTTACAGCTCCTTTCTGGAGGAAAAGGAGAGGGAGAAAGAGAAGCGGGGGGGGGGGGGGGGGGGGGGAGAAGAAGAGAAAAGGGATTTGGCCCCGGGGAGGACATGAACACCCATCAAACAGGAACTGACACAAAACAGCCTACAAAGTATATAAACATCTTTCACAACCAGAAAGACTTTGGAGGACCTTTCTGTTATGATTATTTTCTTTTTTCTTTCTCTATTTCTCTCTTTTTCACCCTGAATTTCCCAGCTTTTCTCAGTGTGTTTTATCTCCACGAAAGTTCCTTTTGGAATTTCAATCAACCAGCACTCTCAAGCTTTCTCCCTTTCCTTTTTAACATTTAATATATAAAAATGAGCAGGGGGTCAACCACAACTGGATGAAACCACTAATCATTACAGTGCTCAAATTGCAGCCCCCTGGTATATGGAAAATTGCTTTTTCCTGTGGCTGAATGCGTGAAGGATGCATCCAGAGCCTTACTACAAAAAGGGAGTACAGATATCATCGTATCACAATCTCGCCAGCAATTTTAGAAAATTCATGAGACAGGAATGGATCTTCAAAATGTTGCAGTAACAATACACACGTACACACACACACCACACATACACACCACACATACATACACTTACCACACACCCACACACCACACATACCCACAAACATATCACACACACACACACACACACCCCACACACACCCACACACCACACATACCCACAAACATATCACACACACACACACACACACACCCCACACACACACACAAACACACACCCCACACACACCCAACAAATACATCACACACACACACCCACAGACCACACATACCCACAAACACATCACGCACACACCCACAGACCACGCATACCCACAAACACATCACACACACACAGACCACACATACCCACACACCACACATACCCACAAACACATCACACACACACACACCCCCCACACATACCCACAAACACATCACACACACACACACCCCATACCCACAAACACATCACACACACACACCCCACACCCACACACACCCCCACACACCACACATACCCACAAACACATCACACACACACACACATACCCACACACACATCACACACACACACCACACATACCCACAAACACATCACACACACACACACACACACACACACCAGACACACCACACATACCCACAAACACATACACACCACACACACACAGTTTGTCTTCGAAGCAGTTTTCCCTGTCACTTAACAGCACCCACTCTCCCTCCTTTTTGATTTATTGAAAGTGACACAACATTGCTCCAAAGTTCTTTAGTTTTTCATTTCCACTTACAAGCAATTACCTCAAAAACTGTATAAAAATTGCAATAAAACATTGCTCAATTCTTGAGAATCTGTTACATCTCTTCTGAGGGAAGGTCAGAGAATAGAATGGAAAACCATACTGGCATTCTCTTCAGAAAAATCTGTGCTAAACAGCGTGAGGTAAGAAATAGGCACCTCACAGGTTGTAACAGTTACTATTCTTTTCACTTGTGTCCCTTTAAATTTCCAAAGAAACAGTGAGGTGTTTCTCAGCCTACTTATGTTTGGTTTTAACATAGAAATCTGAGGACATCTGATTTAATGATAAAAAGCAAACAATTTAGGACCAAATTAACTGTCATGTTATGTTCTACCCCTCCACTCCCCTCATTCAAACAGAAGCGCTGAAAGAAACGTAAAGAAAAAAGACAGAGCCAGTCCCGGGTGCCCCCGCCCCTACCCCAGCCTGCACACAGCCCGCGGCTCGAAATCGGTGACTTCCACAGTCCCTGTGAGCAAGCAGGGTGGTGGGAGACTGAGAAACAAGGATGAGAAAGAGGAGGAAGGCAAATCCTTGCAGAGTCTGAGTAGAGCGGGAAATACAAAGGGAAGGAGAGAAGGTGGGAGAGAGCTGGTAAAGGCAGAGGTGGGTGGAGAAAGAGAAAGATCGGAGTTTTTTAAAGGGAGGGAACGGGGAAAGCAGAGAGGAAAGAGGGAAGGAACAAAGGGTGAAAGAGCAAGGAAGCAAATAATAGTACATGGAAACAGAAAGAAAGAATCAGAGGAGAAATGGTAAATGAAGGAGGGCAGATGACATCAAATCTCTGACGCATCGGCACACGCCAGTAAGACCCTGCTCTCAGGGAAAATGGTGGGTGGAGGAGCCTTCCTTCTCTGGGTGCCTTTGAATACGGGAGTCAGGGCCCGTGAGGATGATCTGATGAATGAGTTGTGGCAGGACTTCATCCGTCTTAATGATTTAGGATTTTCCTTTCACTTCCTGTGCGCAGTTAGGGATCTTGTATCTGCTTTATCTGTAGAGCCTAATGAGTTCCTGCTAAGTCTTTATAGCAGTTGTCCCTTCCACTTAAATCTTCCCCCTGATCCTATTTACCGGAGTTTACAGTTCAGAGTGTCGGGTGCTAAATTATTTGTGTTTTTTACAACCATCACTAAATGCTGACTCTGGAAAGTGGTTCAGTCACTAGAAGGAGAATCTTCGGGTAGGGAGTACGTTGTGCCTGATGGATAGGTGGTGCTTCTCTCTTCTTCCACCTGCTCCAACTGCTGACCTGGATGTAGAGATTCAGCGTGCACTGAGGGGGCTTCCCAAGACTTTGGTCTCCCTAAGCTTTGAAGAGTAGGGAGGTCAGGAAATGGACTGGCTGCCTGGAAGCTTCAGTTTGTCCCAGCCTTGCCATAACGAAGCAGGTGAGCTTGAGCAAGTCATTTGAGCTTCCTGAAGTGTGGTTTTCTCATCTGTAAATTGGGATGAGTCTACCCCCCTCTTCTACACCAGGGTTGGAAAGGGAACCTAGTATTATTGGGGAATGATAAAAAGGGTGGTGTACTTGAAGCCCAAGGTGATACTAGATATTGAAGATAAAGAGGAACAGGTAAGCTGGAGCCAGGTAAGAAAGGCCTTGAATCTGTGCTTCGCAGTTCCTCACCTGTAAAGTGGGTAGAACTTAGGCTAGTTCTGTTCATAAGCAGGCTGAGAGGCTCTTTAGCTTTTCGGGTTAAAAAGTGCTATGAAATCCAGGATTGTGTCCCCGCTGTAATCATCCATACCCTTCCTGCAAACCCAGTCCTTCAAAATCTTATCCCTTGAATTCTCCTAGTTCTGCATATGGTCCTATCTCTGTTATGGCTAAGCAGCCCCAAGGAAATCTCTGACTCCTCGCAGTGCTTCTCATCAGAAGATATTCTGAATCATTTATCATGAAGTCCGGGATCCTAAGAGAATGATCCCGAACACACCTCTACCAGACAGGTCTGCTACAAAAACACAGGCCTGTTAAAACAAAACAGCAACATTCGGGAAGACTGCAGTGTTTGGTGCGCTGCCTTTCCTGAGTCTGTTTCTTTCTGTCCTTGCCTTCAGAGATGAGAAAGTTCTCGACTCTGGTGGCCATTTTTAGGCATTCCATCAGGAGTGAAATTTTCAGACAGGAAAGAGATCCCACTAATACTACTCGGATAATTCAAGTATCTTACCAGATCTGTGTGTTCAGGTTCAAACCCACTAGGTAAAATTTCAGGAACATTGGACCCCCAATATTTTGTTGCTTAATTTTTAACTGCTGAAGTTAACACAGCTTCTGGAATACAGGGGCCCACAAAAAATATCCATGGATATGGAATGAAGGTATGATTGATTGAGCTAATTACCTAGAGTAAAATGCAAATACCACAAAGATTAATAACTCATTAAACATTCTTATTAGTCTTTAATGCCTTATTGTGAAAGCAAAATTTTAGAGAGGAAAAAATGGGAAGGAAATAAACAACAATTATGGAGTGTGTACTATATGTTTAGTGCTGTGCTAGGCTTATTACACATATATTTATGTAGGATTAATATGTTTAATCCTCACAATTACCCGGAAGATCTTCAATATAAAGGCTATTTTACATTTGAGATGAGACTGAGACAGTTTACATGACTTGTCTACAAAGTTGGTAGAAAGGCTGAGTAAAGGGTAACAAGGAAACACTGACAAGGATGATGGGCTGGAGCCTGATCTTATACCACCCCCAAAAATAACTCCAAGTAAATTAGAGACTTAAATATAAACCTGAAACTATAAAATAAGACTCCTGGAAAAAAAAAATAAGAAAAAAGCTCTTTGATATCATTCTCAGCATGATTTTTTTGGGTATGACACAAAAGCACAAGCAACAAAAGCAAAAATAAGTAAGTGGGATTACATCAAACTGAAAGCTTCTGTACAGCAATAGAAACAAACAACAAAATGAAAAGGAAGACTACTGAATGGGAGAAAAAAATTGCAAATCACGTATCTGAAAAGGTGTTAATATTCATAATATATAAGGAACTCATACAACTCATAGCAAATGATAATAATCTCCCTTAAAAATGAGCAAAGAGCACGCCTATGTGGCTCAAGGAGTTAAGCATCTACCTTCGGCTCAGGTCATGATCCCAGGGTCCTGGGATCAAGTCCCATGTCAGGCTACCTGCTTAGCTGGGAGGCTGTTTCTCCCTCCCTCTGCCCCTCCCTCCTGCTCCTGTTTGCTCTCTCTCTCTCTCAAATAAATAAATAAAAATCTTTTTTAAAAATAGGCAAGGAACTGAATCGGCATTTTCCCAAAGACGTACAAATGGCCAACAGGTACATGACAAGATGCTCAACATGGTTAATCATTTAGGAAATGCAAATTAAAACTACAACGAGTTATCATGTCACACCTGTCAAAATGGCTACTTTTTAAAAGAGAAACAAAAACACTAATTCAAAAAGATACCTACACTCCCATGTTCATAGCAGCATTATTTATAATAGCCAAGACATGGAAACAACCTAAGTGTCCATCAAAGAATGAAAAGATAAAGAAATTGTGGTGTTTATGTATACAATGGAATACTATTCAGCCATTAAAAAATGAAGAAATCCTACCATTTGCAACAGCATAGATGGACCTTGAAGGCATTATGCTAAATGAAGTAAGTCATACAGAGAAAGACAAATATTGCATGATCTCACTTACATATGGAATCTAAGAAAAACTGAATTCATAGATACAGCAGTTTGATTGGTGGTGGCCAGGGGCTGAGGAAGGGATACTGGAGTCACCTGAGCACCTTCCAAGGCAGAAAAAAAGAGGCAGTAGAAAGGGAACAATTGAAGGTTTAAGAAATAGAGGGTACCTGGCAGCTCTTTCTCAAAGATCTACCAGATAATTTAAGGGGGAAGCTTCCTTACATCACTTAAAATAGAATTTAACTTGCAAATATTTCATTTTCTGCAAAACATGTATTTTTGAAACCAAGGTATATCAGCATGAAACAGTATCTTAGCTGGTGACAGAAGGGCAACATGGCCCCAAATTAGGCAACCTTCTTCTGTCAAGAGCCTTCCTGTTCTGCCAGGATCTGCTGTCTAATGTATGAGTTAGTACTGAGGGTTTTACCTCAAGTAAAAGTGCAGGCCAATATGTAATGACTGATGGTGAGCTAATTCAAACGAGTCTTCACTGAGGCATTTCTATCAAGACTTGTCAGAATTTTTAAAAGCCACGTGACTCTCAGAGAAGGAATAAAAGTTGAATGAAACAACGAATACCTGAGCCAGAAAAATGAAAAGTTTTTTAAGATTTTATTTATTTATTTGTCAGAGAGGGAGACAGAAAGAGAGCACAAACAAGGAGAGTGACATGTAGAGTGAGAGGGAGAAGCAGACTCCCCGCTGAGCAGAGAGCCCGATGCAGGGCTCGATCCCAGGACCCTGGGATTATGACCTGAGCCGAAGGCAGATGCCTAACCGACTGAGCCACCCAGGGACCCCTGAAAAGTTTTTAATGAAGCATCAGACTTGGAAATTTCCACTCCCCATTCTTATTTAGAGAGACAAGGACAAACTATACCCATGTTCCTGTTCAAATATGGCCAATAATTTAATCGCTTTGAACTTATTGTGGAACCACAGATTACTATCTTAAATATTTGGGGCTCCAACTTCCATTAATTTAAACCCAGTGTTTTCATTTGGACATTTACTTTTAATCAGTCTCTGCAATTGAAGCTGATTACCTTAAGTATTAATAATAAGAATCAACTTGCTAATGACTTCTTTTCCCTCTTAAATTGCAGGATTAAGCACAGCCATTTAATCATATTCATTAGCATTTTTTTTCCGCTGGAGAAACTAAATCAAATGCAAATGCAAGAGCTCATTTTTCCATGCACATCCACACAAACTTGTCAATAAATTTTTCTATTCTTTTCTTGGTCTTCCACTTTTATCTCCAGGGTCAAAAGCCACTTACCATGCTCTCCAAAATGCACTGGATGCTATATCAGATATTCATTAGGGAGAGTAAAGGGCTGGAGCATTTGTACCATCATAATCATCATTAATTATAGCAACAGCTGCTGTTGAACGTTCATGAGCTGGCACTGTTTACAAACTCCACATACGTCTCAGATAAAATCAAAATATTTCCATTTGACAGATGAGGAAATTGAGACTTAGAGAGTTTCAGTAAGTAGCAAATGGCAGAGCTCTTGTCTCTCTGACTGCAAAGATGATGCTCTTCATCACTGGACTGCCCCCACTCACTCGTAAAACACTCACATTATGTCACAAGATCCCTAGCTATAAGCCCTTCAGAAAGGAAATGTCCCAGGCTAAGAGGTGCCTTGGACTAAATTAAGTCAAGAGAGTGGTTGCCATTTTGAATCCATCCATAGTCAGTTGGGCACCAAGTGGTAAGGACCAACTCTGGGACCCACAAGGCTCTGACCATCAATAACCTGAGCCTTAGAAGAAGTAGCCTCCACCTGCCCAGTCCTTCACTAAGCCACAAAACAACCCAGTCCCAAAAGATAGCATTAGGACGTATTCATGGGTTGAAAAAGCCCTAATGGCTAAGAGAAGGGTATTGAGAGAAGTCCAGTATCTCTCTGAGATGAAAGATTGCAATCACAATATGTTGAAAATCTATCAGGGGTGATCAGTCCAAGACGAACGGTATGCAAGCTCTAAAACAACATTGTTTCAGTTTCTACCTTTCCTTACCTCATCAAGTGTTCCCCACTCCAGCCTGCCTCTTCTCCCTTCCACTCTGGTTCCTGAACAAGACACAGCTCTGTGCACCTGCCTATGGACCCCACTCATGAGCATCCTGCC
Organism: Callorhinus ursinus; assembly: GCF_003265705.2. NCBI lineage: Eukaryota > Metazoa > Chordata > Mammalia > Carnivora > Otariidae > Callorhinus > Callorhinus ursinus. The sequence continues at coordinate 71,876,419 of NW_027397072.1, forward strand.
ATTTATGATTTCCCAGTTCTAACACCTTTGACTGCATCAGATCTAGCACCGCTCGCTCCACTCCTGATCCCTTGGACAAGACAATCATCCTTCTTACTGCCCCCTGTATCAGTCACTTTGTACTACTATCACAAAAATACCATAGACTGAGTGGCTTAAACAACAAACATTTAATTTTCACAGTTCTAGAAGCTGGAAATTTCAAGATTAAAGCACTGTAGATTCAGTTTCAGGTGAGGGCCCACTTCTTGGTTCATAAACAGTCATCTTCTCCTTATGTCCACACATGACAAAAAATGGTGAGAGAGGTCTCTGGGGTCTCCTTTATAAGGGCACTAATTCCTTATTCATTCACGAGGGCTCCACCTTCATGATACAGTCACCTCCCAAAGTCCCCTAATACTATCCCATTGGGGGTTAGGATTTCAACATGAATAGGGAGGGGGAGACACAAATATTCAGTCCATAACACCACCACCAAAGGATACATAGCTGTCAGATCCCAGTTTCTCCTGGGAGTGAATCCCAAGACTAGGCTTTACAAAATATTTAAATACAGTCACCTTTAGGCTGAGCCTAATTCAAAAGCAAAACCTCAAAAAGCAAAAGATAACAGCAGCTAGGCTTTTCCAACATGTTCCTGGTCTTAGTTAAAAACAAAAGGGTTTAAAAAGTTGGTTTAACATCCATATTAATAGAATAAAGTATAAAAGCCACATAATCATCTCAGTAGATGCGGAAAAAGTATTTGACAAAATCCAACACCTTTTCATGATAAAACTTATTACAAAGTAATCAAGACAGTGGTACTGGCAAAAGGGTAGATGTATAGACAATGGAATAGAAGTGAGAATCCAAAAATAAACTGTCACCTTTATGGTCAAATGATTTTTTTTAAGATTTTATTTTTAAGTAATCTCTACACCCAACATAGGGCTCAAACTCACCAGCCCAAGATCAAGAGTCACATGTTTTACCAAAGTACCCCTGGTCAAATGATTTTATTTTTTAAAGATTTTATTTATTTATTTATTTGACAGAGAGAGAGAGAGAGACAGTGAGAGAGGGAACACAAGCAGGGGGAGTGGGAGAGGGAGAAGCAGGCTCCCAGCTGAACAGGGAGCCCGATGTGGGGCTCGATCCCAGGACCCTGAGATCATGACCTGAGCTAAGACAGATGCTTAACCGACTGAGCCACCCAGGGCACCCCTGGTCAAATGATTTTAGATAAGCATGTCAAGACAATTCAATGGAGAAAGCACAGTCTTACAAAGAAATAGTGCTAGGACAACTGGATATCCAAGCTGGACCCCTACTTCATACCATCCACAAAAATTAACTCAAAATGGATCATAAACCTAAATGTAGGAGTTAAAATGCAAAACTCTCAGGAGAGAATATAGGAATAAATCATAACCATGGGTTATGTAATGATTTCTTAGACATTACACCAAAAACACAAGAAACAAAAGAAAATATAGATAGACTGGACTTCATCAAAATTACAACCTTGTGTTCATCAAATGATACCATCAAGAAAGTGAAACGACAACCCCAAGAATGAGAGAAAATATTTGCAAGAAATACATCTGACAAGATACTTGTATCTAGAAGCCTTACAACTTATCGGTAAAAAGACAACTCAATTTTAAAATAAGCAAAAATTTTGAATAGACACTTTCCCAAAGAAGACATGTAAATAGCCAATAAGCATATAAAAAGATGCTCAACATCCTCAATCATTAGTGAAGTACAAAACAAAACCATAATGAGATGCCACTTCACATATACTAGAATGGCTATAATCCAAAAGAGAGAACAATAACAAGTGTTGGTGAGGATGTGGAGAAACTGGAACACACTATTGGTGGGACTGTGAACTATTACACCCATGCTGGAAAATAGTTTGGCAAGTCCTCAAAAGGTTAAGCATAGAATTACCATGTAACCCAGCAAGTCCACTCTTAGGTATATGCCCAAAAGAAACAAAAGCTTATGTCGACCCAAAAATGTGTATACAGTTGTTCATAACAGTGTTATTCATAATAAAAGGGGAAACAACCCAAATGTCCATCAAATGATAAACAGATAAACAAAATGTGATATATCCATATAATATAATTTGGCAATAGAAAAAGAATAAAATGGGGTTGCCTGGGTGGCTCAGTCAGTTAAACATCCAACTCTTGGTTTCAGTTCAGGTTGTGATCTCAGGGTCGTGAGATCGAGCCCCACACTGGGCTCCATACTCAGTGTGGAGTCTGCTTGGGATTCTCTCTCCTGCTCCCTCTGCCCCTCCCACTAGTGTGCTTTTGCTTGCTCTCTCTCTCTCTCTCTCAAAAAAAATAAAATAAAATAAATCTTTACAAAAAGAAAAAGAATAAAGTGCTGAGACATGCTATGACATGGAGGAAACTTGAAAACAGTACGCTAAATGAGAGAAGCCAAACACAATGAAACCACCTATTGTATGATTCCATTCACATGCAATGTCCAGATATGCAAATCCACAGAAAGTCAATTAGTGTCCAGACACGGGTCAGGACAAAAGTGGGAAGGAGAAAGAATAGTGACTGTCAACACGTATGGAGTTTCTTCTGGTGGCTGTTGAAAATGTTCTAAAATTAGACTGTGATGATGCTTGTTTAAAAGTTTTTAATTAAAAAAAATGCAAAGGTGAAGATGGAAACCTAAGAAAAATGATTAATGACATGCTAAAGTTTAGGTTTCTCCACCAGGTTGAAGATTAGGATCTAGGTAGAATATGCAAAAAGAAGTCCACTACTAACCTACTTTGTGTCCTTATGGATGTGACTACTCTGACCACTTCACATAAATAGAATAATTCAACATAGGGCCTTCTGTGCCTGGTTTCTCTCACTTTGCAGCGTTTCTGAGGCTCATCTGTGCGATAGCATGGTTTGGCACTTTGTTACTTTGTATTGCTACATGAGATTCCATTATATGGATATACGACATTCTTTGTATCCACTCAACCATGCATCGAAATTTGAGATATTTCCTTTTTTTTTTAATCTTTAGGGCATTAGATTTATTTTAAAATTATGCTTATCATTCCTAGGACCCACAGAGGTTTATGAGGTTTGTCCATTCATCTACTTTCTTTAGGTCCAGTTGAATACAAATCTGAAGCTCTTCTTACCACTGTGGCAGGAAATTTACTCTCAGTTGTTACTGGGACCCCCCCCCTCACAGCAAGGTCTCCTACAGATCCAAAACACGGGGGACCCCTCTGGTCTTCCATGCAGTAGCTACTACATTCCATTTTTTAGCTAGTATGAATAGTGCTGCTATGAACCTTCATGTACCAGTTGGTGCTCAACTCTTTGGGCATTTGAATCTCTCTCCTGGCTGTGCTGCTGGGCAGCTGAATGGAACTATAATAATACATCTCAGGCTCCCCTAGCACTGCCTTCTTCACTCTGTACTTTTTCAAGGAGATAAGTTCACCCTCCTTGCTGGTCTCTCCGCCCCCAAGCTCTTTCCAACTCTATCTAGATCTCCACATACTCTGACACCAAGTTTTACTTTTTTTTTTACTTTTCTTGGCATTGATCTTCACAGTATTGATTCCATGCTCGAAAACCTTGGCTATGGCCTTGCCACTGAAGGTGTAGCATCCCCCCACCAGCCTCACTCTCTTCCATACCTTGTCCTGGCATCTGCACCAGAAGCGCCTGCCTCTTGGCACCACTCACTTCTACTTTCCTCCAATCTCTGCCCACCAGGAGTCTCCCAGCACACCTCTCTGCCACCTTATGTCCAGCTCTTCAGTCCTCCAGCAAACATGACTGAATTTCTGTTAAGTGCCTAGGCACAATGCTAGGCATTGGAGACATCAGGAGATGAACTGGAAAAGATCCCTAGCCTTGCAGATACCACATCCAGATCTGAGTGCAGCAGGGAAGGTAGCGGTTGGTTGGCAAGGGCGAATAGACATGCGAACACACAATAAGGAAGCCATGTAGTTAAGCAGACATGGCCTATTTGTCCATTTCTACCAGTGACTCATCCAACCTTTACAGAGTTTTGTTGTTGTTGTTGTTGTTGTTGTTGTTTCTTTGGTTTTTTTTCCTAGCTCCAGATGAGGTATTTGATAAATTTTTCTTTTTTGGTCCAGGGTTTTTATAACAAAACAAAAAAAAAAAAATTTTTTTTTTTCCACAGAGAAGGCAAAGAAAGGGTTAGTAAGCCCCACTTGCCCCAAGCAGTGGTTGAGGCTGGAGAGCGGGAGGCACTCTCAGACTGACCTGGACAGCCACAACTGAATCCTGTCAGGATTATCAAAATTGCCATGACAATGACCCCAGGGTTTCTTTCTTGGATAAACCCTGTAAACATTCAGCTGATTTCAGCCAGACCCAACTGCATGCCCTTGAGGTTTGCATGTTGTAAAAAGATGGGGGCGGCGGGACCTGAAGCAAGTGAGAAGAGGCCAGCGAGGCTCCTCAACCTTGAAATAATACTCAGCTTAAATAGGAGGAAAGCTCACTTGACATCCTGCTTACCTTCCTTTAAAAATGTCGAGGTAGAACTGCAGGAAGTTCCAGGGCAAACTTCAACTGTCTTGAGGTCTCAGAACTTTCCCTCACTAGTGACCAGGGGAGGGCCTGGTGAAGAACAAATGAATGCACAGACTTTAATTCCCTAAGGGTTCTTACTTAGATGGCTTGGCCTTTGCCAGATTGTGATGTCATTCCATTTAGTCTTCGGAGTCCTGGCCTCTACTTTCTCAACCCTCCCCTTCCCACACTGGTGGTGTGATTCAAACTGAGGATCAACTTCCCTTATTGTCCAGATGGACCCACTGAGGCCCCGAAAATAAGGACACTAGATATTCATCAGTCGGAATATTGTAGATGAAATGTTTTTGTCAGAAGAAGGTTGTACTAGATGACCCCTAACTCTGTCCCAACACAAAGGCTCCACAATTCTAAGACTTGTCCCGAAGGAACCCGGCTATTTGGAGGCAAAGCCTGGACCAGAACCTAGACCTATCCCCTGCCAGTCCAGAAGCCATTGGAGGAGGTATCCCAGCTCATCTCTGCTGGTGAATCCACCATCAATTTGGATTTTTCAGCTCAGACCTTAAACATCTTAAACCATGTAAACATTATCTTCACAATTTTCACAGGGAGAGGAGGAGATGCGTGGAGGGGTGAAGAAGGAATAGAACAAGACATGCAAAACTCCCTTTTGCAACTGAGGTTTCCCTTAAAGGCTGAAAATGCAGACACATTTTGCAAACTAAGTTCCACTTTTTAATGAAGGGCAAATGCCCTATAAATGGATTTTACTGTGGATTCTTATAAAGGGGACGAGCTTTGTTGTAAAATGAATGACCACTCCTTAATATGTTAATGTAGGATATTTTGATTAGTTTTGATTAAAGTTCTATCTATATCCTTGTGGTCATTTTACAGACAGTAAAACCAAGCGCCAAAATGGAGTTATGTCTAACCCAAGAATATCCTGGAACAAACTCTGCACTAACATGACTCTCAAATCCCTTCGTCACCCACCCAGCCTCACAGCCTGGGTCTCTAAGGAACTTCACCTGATCTCTTCACCTTGCCTACATCAGAGCCCAGAGCTCCAAGCTGGCCATAACTTGAGGTTTCTTTTTAAGCATGGCTTTCAAACAACCTTTTGCTATATACTGGCATGGAAGAATAGGCCCATGTCCCTGACACACAAAGCCACTCTGAGTTCCCCTAATCCCCAAGCAATCCCCTGCCTGCTGGGTCTTATTGCTTAAAAGGAACATAAGCTCCTCTGATACTGCCCTGGACAAGGGCTGTGAATTTGAGAAGACGGGGAAAAAGGACAAGCAGAAAACATCTTTAAGCGCATTATCAGCCTGCTTCATTTCTGCAAACTGCTCTAGTCGGCTTGACCCCCATCTCTGGAAGAGGGACCCTTGAGACCACAGGCTGCCAAGCATGGGCTCTCTGGGAAGTGGTGAGAGGCAGGAACAAACTGCTCCTTTTCTCAGAACAGGCAACCCTGCAAACTCACCCTTACTGGAACAAAAAGCATTAAATTCTTTTTTTCCCTCCTACCTTCCTTTAATGCTACAGCCACGGAATTCGTACTGCTTATTGACCAGACCACTCATCTGCCAATGAAGCACACGTGGCAGCTCTTAAAATGTTGTCAGATGCTGAAGATTCTCTCTCATAAGGGTATCTGACTTCCTCCAAGCTATTTGAGTCTTGTCTCTCCAACTAGGCTGTATGCTGTTGGAAGACTCAGGCAGAGCTCGGTGTGTCTTTGCTTTACCCACAGTCTTGCTAATATTTGGGATACAACTGGCACTCTAATACATTCATTAATCTATGGATGAGAATTTGTTAAGGACTTATAGCCATTATGAATCTCAAGTCTACCAAACTAAGACATACCAAAAAAAAAAAAAAATCTACATCTTCCTTTTTATTAAATTAATTCCTGGGGCACCTGGGTGGCTCAGTCATTAAGCATCTGCCTTCGGCTCAAGTCGTGATCCCAGGGTCCTGGGATCGAGCCCCACACCAGGCTCCCTGCTCTGCGGGAAGCCTGCTTCTCCCTCTCCCACTCCCCCTGCTTGTGTTCCCTCTCTTGCTATGTCTCTCTCTGCCAAATAAATAAATAAAATCTTTAAAAAAATTTTTTTTTAATTTCCATTTTGACTTCTCATCCTCCTAGAATTCCAATTCCTTGCAAGAATTTTAATCTCAGGCATTACTGGGGTCTCCTTCCTCCTCAGGGTCTCTCCAGAATCCAGTAGACTTCATGGTGCTCAGAAAATCAGGGTAAGGGCCTGCATCCTCCTGTCCATCAATGTTCACAGCTGACATCCTCATAGTCTCAGCCACAGTGAACCTGGGAAGTATCTCTCTGCTTCCATGACCAGCCTGAAGAAAGGGAATTTTTGCCATTGACAACAAGGGGGACTAAGGTCAGGCTCCCTAGGTTCATCATTTGCCCTCCCCTGAAATCTTGCCACGGCTTTGGGCAAGGAGCTCTCCCATTACTGAACCCAAGTCCTCACCAGGCTTTCTCACTGCCTCCCCCAAGTCTGGGTGTCTTGTTGGAGTCCCAGGGAAATCACTGTCCCACTCCTCTTGTTGCTCTTGCGGGCATTCTTCAGTCTCTTCAGTGGGGTCACCAAGGCCAGTCAGGGCAGTCTCTTCCTCAGTCCACAGTTAGGAAGTCAACTGCTTCCTAAAAGGAGGAAGCAGTCCTTTCCACTTTGTGGCAATGGAGCAAAGAACAGAAAAGACCATGTATGGAAAGAAAAGCAGAGAGACTTTGTATATGACTGGGCTCTTTGGTTGTAAGCAATTGAAACTGACTTGAAAAAAATATAGATGAAATAATAATAATCTGTTGGGACAACAAAACATTGGGTAATGTCCTAGAACTGAAGAAAGATCTGAACAAGCAGTCCTCAAGAAGGACAGGAGAAGAACAGTTCCAAGAATTTCAGTCAGTACCTCACAGATGAAAGAAGAATGACTCAGCTCTGGTCGGCCGCCACTGAAGATTAAACCCCCAGGCGAGAGTCCGAGGGGCCCAACCCCAGTCACGTGCTTGCCACCTCTTGGATAAGAGACTTGAAGGCCAAGGAGTACTCAGATCAACAGGTTAACCAAACACATTAAAGAGGGGACAGAGAGTTCCCCTAAAAGAAAAGCAGAGAGCTGCTACCAAATGAAGGGAATACTAAGTTGGCATGATGACTGGTGACCATCATAGACAGAAGAGAGCCTGTCCAGGTAACAAGTTGCCAGGGGCAGGGCATCGTGTGTGGAGGAGAGCAAAACATCCTCACCCTAATAATGACATCTGCTACTTAAAATGAACTTGGAACAACTGCAGATGCAAAAACCAAGAGCTGGCTGAAGATAAACAGTACAAATATTATTATAAGAAGATAATCACCCCAGAGCAGATTGTGTGGGAAGAGGAAAGAATAGGTCACATCCAATAGGATCAGGCTATTTGGAAACAGTTGGGAAAGAAAACTATAGAACAGACCAAAAAGAGGACGATTTTCTTAAGAATAAATATTTTAAGAGCTACCCTATGACCCAGCAATTGCACTACTGGCTATTTATCCCAAAGATACAAATGTAGTGATCCGAAGGGGTATGTGCACCCCAATGTTTATAGCAGCAATGTCCACAATAGCCAAACTATGGAAAGAGCCAAGATGTCCATCAACAGATGAATGGATAAAGAAGATGTGGTGTATACACACACACACACACACACACACACACACACACTGGAATAGTATACAGCCATCAAAAAATGAACTCTTGCCATTTGCAATGACGTGGATGGAACTAGAGGGTATTATGCTAAGCAAAGTAAGTCAATTGGAGAAAGACAAGTATCATATGATATCACTGATATGAGGAATTCTTAATCTCAGGAAACAGAGTTTGCTGGAGTGGTGGGGGGTGGGAGGGATGGGGTGGCTGGGTGATAGACATTGGGGAGGGTACGTGCTATGGTGAGCACTGTGAATTGTGTAAGACTGATGAATCACAGACCTGTACCTCTGAAATAAATAATACATTATATGTTTAAAAAAAAAGATAGTAGGAAGGGAAAAAATGAAGGGGGAGAAATTGGAGGGGGAGATGAACCATGAGAGACTATGGACCCTGAGAAACAAACTGAGAGTTTTAGAGGGGAGGGGGGTGGGGGGATGGGTTAGCCCAGTGATGGGTATTAAGGAGGGCACATATCGAATGGAGCACTGGGTGTTATATGCAAACAAGGAATCATGGAACACTACATCAAAAACTCTGATGTACGGTGACTAACATAACATAATAAAATAAAATTTAAAAAAGGAAAAAAAAAGAATGTATATTTCATCAGTTATCTTGAAAGGAGCAACTTGAGATTTATTCAAGAATACCACCCCAAAAACATATGTCATTGCTGTATAAAATTATGTCCAGGCTACCTATATAGGAAAATACATATAATTCCCAATTATATGTGAGTTCAGCTACTGTCAACTAATTTCTTTATGGTCTTCACAGAGTCCCTAGTTAAAGAATCCATCCTCTTATTACCAAATATTGATACCTTGACTGGATATCATTCCACCAGAGTGGACAAAACCAGGTGAGCATTGGCACTTAGAGATGGTATCTCAAGATTTATTTCTCTGTATGTGCACTGTATGTGCATAAAAACTGAAACGTAGAATTTTAAAAACAAAAACGCTATGTCAAGGTGGTATTTCTCAAACTAGGATCCTACACATCAGCTCTCTGAGATTTTCTTGAGGGAAAGGAAAGAACGGAGTTCCATGAATTAAAGGAAACAGAGCCTAGAAACTAGAAGTCTCATATTAGAAGACCACTAAGGCAGCTCACTGACCAGGTACTGAGGACCATGGTAAGAAGTGACCATGAAAGCAAAACAGAAACAAAAATCTGTGGAACAGCTGGGTGAGGTATCCCATCTGGGAAGTAAACCATCAAAGGAGTGAATGGTAGTGACCCAGAGCCTATAGGTCGTATCCCTTTGTTCTCAACCATAAGCTTATCTTTCCTTTTCAAGAATAAGTCTTTCGGCAATGACATGGATAAATGTCAGAATAATGATGCCGAGTGAAAGAAGCCAGAAAAAAAAGAGTATATGCTGTACAATTCCATTTATATAAGATTCTAGAATATGCAAATTAATCTATAGTGATAGAAAGCAAATCAGTGATTGGGGATGAGAGGGTGGAATGGGTGGAAAGCAGAGGTCTAAATTAAAAAAGGATGGGGGAAGCTTTTGGTGGTGCCGGATATGTTCATTTTCTTGATTGTAGTGATGGCTTCACATGTGGTGATGTCAAACACATTAAATCATACACTTTAAACAGGTACATGTTATTGTGTATCAATTAGATCTTGATAAGGCTCTTAAAAAAAAGAATATGTGAGAAGGAAAGATGGCGGAGGAGTAGGGGACCCTATTTCAACAGGTCCCTGGAATTGAGCCGGATATCTACCAGAACACTCTGAGCACCCACAAATCTAGCCTGAGATGTAAGAAGATCTGGATCTCTACAAACAGAATATCGCAGGCAGTTGGTTTCGAGGTATGAAGCGGGGAGCCGTGATTCCGCAAGCAGATATCAGAGGATAAATGGCAGCGGGAGGGTGCCTGGCCATGGGGATCCTACACTGCCGGTGAGCGACAGCCTCGCACGCTGGGGACGGGCACAGACTTGCAGACCGGTAGCGGCCGGTGAAGGACTTTAGGGCAGTCCCCGGGATGGAAACCGGAGCGGCGGGCTCACATGTGTGAATTGGGAAGGGCTGGCAGTTTTAGAAGCACAAAGGGCAGAGACATGCCCCGAGCTGGAGGCAGGACTGGGGGCGCTGCAGAGGGACGCACAACCCAGGCCGCTGCAGTTTATAGCAGCATGGACAGAAACAGAGACAGTGTGGCCTGGAGAGCTCACTGAAGAACAGACTGCAGTCTCCCTGCTCTGAGGCAGAGGGTTGGAAACGGTCTCTTCTGCTCTGACTCGCGGAAGAGACGCAGAAAGCCACCAGGGAAAGCTGCCAGAGAACAAAAGCCCCAAAAACTGATTCCCACTGAGCCCAACCCCCGCCACCAGGGGACAGGGCAACTCCGCCCAAACAGGGTTGCCTGAGTAACAGCGCGGCAGGCCCCTCCCCCAGAAGACAGGCTGGGAAAACAAGAGGCCAGCAACGCTAAGATCCCAAGAAAACAGATGCATCTTGCTTGGGTTCTAGTCAATAATTTGGACTCTATACATTCCCTCAAATACCCAACAACAGAATGATGAGGAGGAGGAACCCCCAAAATAGAAAAGATTCAGAGATTATGACTTATGCTGCAGATTTACAAATGGATGCAGATATAACCAAGATGTCGGAGATGGAATTCAGGCTAGCAATTGTGAAGACAATGGCTAGAATGGAGAAATCAATTAATGGCAACATAGAGTCTCTAAGGGCAGGAATGAAAGCTGAATTGGCAGAACTTAAAAATGCTATCAATGAGATCCAATCCAATCTAGATAATCTAAAACTAGGGTAAGTGAGTCAGAAGAACGAATAAGCGACCTGGAAGACAATATAATAGAGAAAAAGGGAAAAGAGGAGGCCAGGGAAAAACAACTCAGAATCCAGGAAAATAGAATCAGAGAAATAAGTGACATCATGAAGTGTTCCAATGTCAGAATAACTGGAATCCTGGAGGGAGTGGAGAAAGAGGACTAGAAGATGTATTTGAGCAAATCGTAGCTGAGAACTTCCCTAATCTGGGGAATGAAACAAACATTTGCATCCTAGAGGCAGAGAGGACCCCTCCCAAGATCAAGGAAAACAGGCCAACACCCCGGCATGTAATAGTAAAACTTGCAAATCTTAGAACCAAGGAAGCCATCTTAAGGGCAGTTAGGGAGAAGAGATTCCTTACGTACAGAGGGAGGAATATCAGAATAACGTCCGACCTATCCACAGAGACCTGGCAAGCCAGAAAGGCCTGGCAAGACATATTCAGGGTACTAAATGAGAAGAACATGCAGCCAAGAATACTTTGTCTGGCAAGGCTGTCATTTAGAATGGATGGAGAGATGCAGAGCTTCCATGACCAGCAGAAACTGAAAGAATATGTCGTGACCACTAAGCCGGCCCTGCAAGAAATATTAAGGGGGGTTCTGTAAAAGGAGAAAGACCCCAAGAGTGATATACAACAGAAATTTACAGGGACAATCTATAAAAACAACGTCTCCACAGGCAACATGATGACAATTAATTCCTATCTTTCAATAATCACTCTCAACGTGAATGGCCTAAATGCTCCCATAAAACGGCACAGGGTTGCAGATTGGATAAAAAGACAGGACCCATCCATATGCTGCCTACAAGAGACTCATTTTGAACCTAAAGGTACATCCAGACTGAAAGTGAAGGGATAGAGATCCATCTTCCATGCCAGTGGATCTCAAAGAAAGCTGGGGTAGCAATCCTTATATCAGACAAATTAGATTTTAAACTAAAGTCTGTAATTAGAGACACAGAAGGACACTATATCATTCTTAAAGGGTCTATCCAACAAGAAGATCTAACAATTGTAAATATCTATGCCCCCAACGTGGGAGCAGCCAGCTACATAAGCCAACTGTTAACCAAAATGAAGAGTCATACTGATAACAATACGTTAATTGTAGGAGACCTCAATACTCCACTCTCAGCAATGGACAGATCATCTAAGCAGAAAATCAACAAGGAAACAAGAGCTTTGAATGATACACTGGACCAGATGGACCCCATAGATATTTACAGAACATTCCACCCTAAAACAACAGAATATCATTCTTCTCGAGCGCACATGGAACTTTCTCCAGAATACACCACATACTGGGTCACAAATCAGGTCTCAACTGATTCCAAAAGATTGAGATTATTCCCTGCATATTCTCAGAGCACAATGCTTTAAAACTGGAACTCAATCACAAGAAAAAATTTGGCAGAAATTCAAACACTTGGAAGCTAAAGACCACTCTGCTCAAGAATGTTTGGGTCAACCAGGAAATCAAAGAAGAACTTAAACAACTCATGGAAACCAATGAGAACGAAAACACATCGGTCCAAAACCTATGGGATACTACAAAGTCGGTCCTAAGGGGGAAATACATAGCCATCCAAGCCTCACTCAAAAAAAATAGAAAAATCCCGAATTCACCAACTAACTCTACACTTTAAAGAACTAGAGAAAAAGCAACAAACGATGCCTAAGCCACGCATTAGAAGAGAAATAATTAAAATAAGAGCAGGAATCAATGAATTAAAAACCAGAAACACACTAGATCAGATCAACGAAACCAGAAGTTGGTTCTTTGAAAGATTTAATAAGATCGATAAACCACTGGCCAGACTTATCCAAAAGAAAAGAGAAAGGACCCAAATTAATAAAATTATGAATGAAAGGGGAGAGATCACGACTAACACCAAGGAAATGGAAACAATTACTAGAAATTATTATCAACAACTATATGCCAATAAACTGAGCAATCTGGATGAAATGGAGGCCTTTCTGGAAACCTATAAGCTGCCAAGACTGAAACAGGAAGAAATTGACAACCTGAATAGGCCAATAACCAGTAACGAGATTGAAGCAGAGATCAAAAACCTCCCAAAAAAACAAGAGTCCAGGACCTGATGGATTCCCTGGGAAATTCTACCAAACATTCAAAGAAGAAATAATACCTATTCTCCTGAAGCTGTTTCAAAAAATAGAAACAAAAGGAAAACTTCCAAACTCATTCTATGAGGCCAGCATTACCTTAATCCCCAAACCAGGCAAAGACCCTATCAAAAAGGAGAATTTCAGACCGATATCCCTGATGAATATGGATTCCAAAATCCTAGCTAATAGGATCCAACAATACATTAAAAGGATCATCCACCACGACCAAGTGGGATTTATCCCTGGGATGCAAGGGTGGTTCAACATGCGCAAATCAATCAATGTGATAGAACACATTAATAAGAGGAGGGAGAAGAACTATATGGTCCTCTCAGTTGAGGCAGAAAAAGCATTTGACAAGATACAACATCCTTTCCTGATTAAAATTCTTCAGAGTATAGGGATAGAGGGAACATTCCTCAAGTTCATAAAATCCATCTATGAAAAACCCACAACGAATATCACCCTCAATGGGGAAAAGCTGAGAGCCTTTCCCTTAAGATCAGGAACACGTCAAGGATGCCCACTCTCGCCACTATTGTTCAACAGAGTACTAGAAGTCCTAGCAACAGCAATCAGACAACAAAAAGAAATAAAAGGTATTCAAATTGGCAAAGGAGAAGTCAAACTCTCTCTTTTCGCAGAAGACATGATACTTTATGTGGAAAACCCAAAAGACTCCACCCCCAAATTACTAGAACTCATACAGCAATTCAGTAATGTGGCAGGATACAAAATCAATGCACAAAAATCAGTTGCTTTCTTATACACTAACAACGCAACTGTAGAAAGAGAAATTAGAGAAACGATCCCATTTACAATAGCACCAAAAACCGTAAGATACCTCGGAATAAACCTAACCAAAGAGGTGAAGGATCTATACTCTAGGAACTACAGAACACTCATGAAAGAAATTGAAGAAGACACAAAAAGACAGAAAAATATTACATGTTCATGGATCGGAAGAACAAACATTGTTAAAATGTCTATGCTACCCAGAGCAATCTATACCTTCATTGCCATCCCGATCAAAATTCCAATGACATTTTTCAAAGTGCTGGAACAAACAATCCTAAAATTTGTATGGAATCAGAAAAGACCCTGAATCGCCAAGGAAATGTTGAAAAAGAAAAACAAAGCTGGGGGCATCACGTTGCCCGATTTCAAGCTATATTACAAAGCTGTGATCACCAAGACAGCATGGTACTGGCACAAAAACAGACATATAGACCAATGGAACAGAATAGAGAACCCAGATATGGAGCCTCAACTCTATGGTCAAATAATCTTTGACAAAGCAGGAAAAAACATGAAATGGAAAAAAGACAGTCTCTTCAATAAATGGTGCTGGGAAAATTGGACAGCCACGTGCAGAAGAATGAAACTCGACCATTCTGACACCATTCACAAAGATAAATTCAAAGTGAATGAAAGACCTCAATGTGAGACAGGAATCCATCAAAATCCTAGAGGAGAACATAGGCAGTAACCTCTTTGACATCACCCACAGCAACTTCTTTCAAGATACATCTCCAAAAGCTAGTGAAACAAAAGCAAAAATGAACTTTTGGGACTTCATCAAGATAAAAAGCTTCTGCACAGCAAAGGAAACAGTCAACAAAACAAAGAGGCAACCCACAGAATGGGAGAAGGTATTTGCAAATGACACTACAGATAAAGGGCTGGTATCCAAGATCTATAAAGAACTGCTCAAACTCAACACCCAAAAAAACAAATAATCAAGTCAAAAAGTGGGCAGAAGATATGAAAAGACACTTCTCTGAAGAAGACATACAAATGGCTAACAGACACATGAAAAAATGTTCATCATCATTAGCCATCAGGGAAATTCAAATCAAAACCACATTGAGATACCACCTTACACCAGTTAGAATGGCAAAAATGGACAGGGAAAGAAACAACAAATGTTGGAGAGGTTGTGGAGAAAGGGGAACCCTCTTACACTGTTGGTGGGAATGCAAGTTGGTACAGCCACTTTGGAGAACAGTGTGGAGGTTCCTCAAAAATTTAAAAATAGAGCTACCCTATGACCCAGCAATTGCACTCCTGGGTATTTACCCCAAAGACACAGATGTAGTGAAAAGAAGGGCCATATTCACCCCAACGTTCATAGCAGCAATATCCACAATAGCCAACCTGTGGAAAGAGCCGAGATGCCCTTCAACAGACGAATGGATAAAGAAGATGTGGTCCATACCTACAATGGAATATTACTCATCCATCAGAAAGGATGAATATCCAACTTTTACATCAACATGGATGGGACTGGAGGAGTTCATGCTAAGTGAAATAAGTCAAGCAGAGAAAGTCAATTATCATATGGTTTCACTTATTTGTGGAACATAAGGAACAGCATGGAGGACATTAGGAGAAGGAAGGGAAAAATGAAGGGGGGGAATCGGAGGGGGAGATGAACCATGAGGGACTATGGAGTTTGAGAAACAAACAGGGTTTTAGAGGGGAGGGGGAGGGGGGATTGGTTAGCCTGGTGATGGGTATTAAGGAGGGCACGTACTGCATGGAACACTGGGTGTTATACGAAATATATATGGATCGTGGATCACCACATCAAAAACTAATGATGTATTGTATGGTGACTAACATAACAATAAAATTTTAAAAAAAGAATATGTGAGCTTTAATCTATAACAGAATTTCTCAACCTCAGCACTATTGACATTTCGGGCCAGACTTCTTTGTCAGAGCCTGTCATATATCACCAGATGTTTGGCAGCATCCCTGGCCCCTACCCACTATTATGATAATCAAAAATTATTCCAGACATTGCCAAATGTCCTCTGCTGGGAAGGGAGGAAGGGGAGATACAACCCCAGTTGAGAACAACATGCCTCTAAGGATTGGGCAAGTGTGCAAAGGAGGTAAGGGAAAGGACCAACCCGAGGGCCTCCGTGCTGTGGACGGCACAGAGCAGCCAGCTAGCGGGCAGGAGCAGGCGCCGCTGGAGGGCTCAGGGCTCCTGCCCGTAATGCCATGGGATGCCCAAGTCAGTGCTGGAGAAGCAGAGGAGTCTCCGACAACAGCAAAGACTCAAGGGAAAAATGAGAAGGATGTAAATAATACCTTGAGCTTGTTTATACTGCCCCAAGTACTTTTATGCATATCATCTCATGGGTCTTTACAAGGTGCATATAAAGAGAAGAGGGGTGAATATTGCTCTCCTCATTTTCCAGACCTAGAAGGAGTGTCTGCCCATCAGCCTCTGAGCTCCTAGGTGGCTGAGCACAGTGTTAGGAAAGGACGGTTAGATAACCCCTCACCTAGTCAGAGCTGCCGGATAACAACTCTGAAGGGGCTATGAGGAAGGCTTCTGAATCTCTGATGGCCATCCAACAAGTCGCAGGCTGTTACACGGCAGGTGAGGAATTTAGTTTCGAAAGTTTCGCTTAAGGAACCCTTTCTGGGGGTGAGTCTTGTAAGACAAAGAATGCATGCTAGAAGGATGTTGAAGAACATCCTCTTCTGGTGCCCAACAATAGGAGGAACTTGCTTCGCTGGGATGACTTAAAGCTACCGACAGAGGCAGGAGGATAAATCGGAGGGCCGAGCCCAGCCCCTCCAGCGCTGTGAGTCCGCGCAGTAAGAGGAGGGGAGAGCATTCAGGAGTGAGGGACGGAAGGTCGTTTGAAGTGAGATTTTAGATTCATCCTCAGCATGTTTAGGAAGGGGCTAGATTTCAGTGCATCCAGCCCCTCCCCCCTTTTCTTTCCCCTTCACAGATATTGACAGCTCTCCTTTAGAGAAACATAATCATTTACATGCAGTGTGAAGGTCACAGTGCCTCTCCTTGAACAGAAGAAAGCATTGTTCCCCAGAAGAACCGCAGACCTGAGCAGGAGGTAGAGGGAGATTTGGGGAAGAGGCATTCTTGAACCACATAGGTGATAACCACATATTCCACCCCTCCCGCAGCCCCCCAAAAACCTAAGTTAGTCCTCGGTGCGGGCTGACCACAACAAGCAGATTCATTCACAGATTCATCACACCAACATCCCAACTGGAACCTAGTTATCAGAATTTAATGACCATCCTGGTGTGTGTTCACGATGTGATAATATTTTGATGCCCGTGCTTGTGTTTTTGGAGTGCCTTTCTTCTAGAGTTGCTTAAGGACTGTTCTATATGGGCTTTCTAATTTTGTAATTACATATCAACAACCTGATGGTGAAATACAAGCAGAATCATCAAGAAAGAAAAATCCCAGCCCTTTTCACCATAAAACCTAAACTAGTGTCAAGATACAATGGTCTCTCCTTGCTTTAATATTGCAGAGATATAACTTTTCATAATTGCAATGAATGTACCCATAGTATTTTAAGGTTTTATTTTAGTTAACATTTCAGAATCTAGATTTTTTTTTTGCATTCCTACCTCATTTACATATTTTTAAAAAGCCATGTGATACTCAGTTTGTTAACATATCAGATTATTTAAACAAAGTGCCATGGTTTGGTCATTCGCATTGTTTTCCATTGAGAGAGAAAAGTCCTAATGAGAATATTGCAGTTATCTCCCAATATTTTGCCCATTCATTCATTCATGGAGCAAGATGGAACAGAAAGATGGACAAATCTTGAGTCCTTGGCAGCATCTTATTGCTGTCATACCTGCTCTGGTCTGCCTACCACCTAAACCCCTACTTATTTAAGCCACAGCAAAAAGCAGTTAAAGGCAATCCTAACTGATACACCACTGAAACCTCTCTCATGTGTGCACACCCCTCCTGCCGTTGCTCCTATCTCTGAGGGCGAGGTATCCCTCTTGCTATTGTAACTAGCCCTCCACATGCATTCTTGATCCCATCCCCTCTCCTGCCTCCTCTGAGACCATGTTCATGATGTCCTTTCTTATTTGCGTCCTCTACCTCTCCCTCCATTCTGGCTCTTTTTTATGTCTACTAAGAGCCTGTTAGGATCTCCCTTCCCTTTACCCAGCCCACTCCTACAGTAACTCTCGCTTCCTCTTCTTTTTGCCACCTGACTTCTTGACAGACTGGCCTTTGCCTACTCATCCTCAGTCTCTTCCCCGCTGGCTGTTACCGCCAAAACTGTGGAACCAGCAGTAAGTCTGCCAACCCCCTAGTTAGCAAGTCCCACAGCCTTTTCAGACCCTATCCTCCTCCAGCTTTCTGCATATGGCTCTTCAGATCACCTTTTCCTTCTTCTTTAAACTTTCTTTAAAAGTATAAATATGTTATGTAGATTTTGGAGAGAATTATTTTAAATGGCTGAAAAAAAGTGAACACAGAACTACACCCATCTATTTCCTTTCCTTTCCTGGATGTCACTAAAATGTAATAAGGATTTTTTTTTTTTAAAAACACTCTCTCCACTCTGCCCTGCAAAAAAGGAATCATCCAAAAGTTTAAGGGAGTGAGAGAAGAAATAGTTTGTGGCAGGGATAAGACTGCTCAGGCCTCCGTCTGTAGGAGTGTAATTGACCAAGGGCCCGACTGCCTGGCTCTGAAACCCACATAAGATCCACAGCTGAGTCTGGGCCCAGGCCCTGCTTCCCCAGGGCTGCTCTCACCTAATGACTGAGCATGGACATTCCCAGGAGACCCAGGACTCCTCCTCAGTCCCCTTTGGTTCAAGGGTTCCTGTCAGCCCTGCTGAACTGCCTCAGACTGCACTGTGGTCTAGGTGGCTTCCACCCAGGCTTCTTTCCTTCTCTCCCTCATCGTCATCTCTGGGTGATGCTCTCTCAGCCTTCCATGGCTCCCTCCCCGCTTTCTCTCACACAGGGGATTCCCTAATAAAATCTGTGAGCATTTGGTATCATCTTGGAATCTGCCTCTTGGAAGACTGCAGGTGAAAGATTTCAACAAATATTTGGAAGATAACAAGCAGATGGAGGAGCAGCGGCTGATGTAAGCAGTGTGACCCAAAAGCCAAGCAGAAAGGAATGCTGATAAGCATTAAGCCAATTCCACCACCAGATCTAGAAAGTCTCAGGACTTGGGAGACGCAACTTACTGCAGAAGTTGAGGGTGGGGGTTGGGGGTACAATGTGGAGCTAAAAACAGCTCTCTTCGTGGAAGGTCTATATCCAGAGAGATTAGGCCACCAGATCCTCTCCCTGACCCTGTCCACCCAAACTCCTGACCCACAGAAAGTGTGTAATAACAAAAATGTGCTGTCTTAGGCGGCTCGGTCTGTGGTAGTTTATTATACAGCAATAGAGAATTAAAACAGATAGCTATAAAAGTACATTATTTAGAAATGAAGCAAATGCCAGGGTTTTAGATGAGGGAGGAATATGAAAATATTATATTTTTCAATATTAGGTATAGCTTTATATCTGGATAGTTTTAGCAGTTTCTGATGCAAAAAAAAAAAACTTAAGTAAAACCTTAAACACGTTTTATGACTGTTCAGGTGGACGTTACTACCTGAGATTGGCTGAAACTGGGAAAGCCAGAGTCTAGGGGGAAGGTGAAAGCCAGGAGTGAGAGAGACCAGAGGCTGATATAAAGTACAGAGGACCACAGCTGGCATCCTAAGCTCCATAAAGAGCAAGGTTTGGAAGGAAGACTTGGAAACCAAACCAGTGAGGAGGGCTTTAGGATGTTTACAGAGCTACCTTGGCCACCTGAGAACCATGTAATGGCTCAGAACACCAGCTGGTATCTGAGGCTTGCTTTAGATGTCACCAGGCACACGGAGCATGGCCCCAATTTAGAGGTACGGGCCTCAGACAGAAAACGTGTCTGTTCTTCTCTCCTCAAAGGAACATGTTTACATTACTGGACTTACAATGTAAACATTATCTTGTAGTCTCACTTTTTTATTTGACTTATCCAACTTTTCTATGTCTGTAAATTAGCCAAGTTATTATAAATTATAGCATATTTCATTGAGTGAATCATAATTTATTTAAATCACTGTAATTTTGCTGAATATTTAGGTTCTCTTATAGAAATACTCCTATGTTGAACATCTTCATTCTCACAGCATTTTTATTCTGTTCAATATCTTCTTTGGAAAATTCTCAGTTCTAGAATCCCTGGATGGAGGGGTATGTATGTACATATGCCTGGTCTAGATGGGAATCACCATATTGCTTCCCAAAAGCCTTAAATCGTTTTAAATGTGTGAGCATATCTATTTTACAATTACTTCTCTACCATTTGGTGTTTCCTTTTAGTGACTTTTCTCTTGGCTAATTTGGTAGAAGTCAAGTCCTAAGTAGGATTTTCTTTAGGATTCCTATCTTTAATTTCAAGGAAGAATAGACTTTTCCTTTGTGTTGACCTATCCTTTGTCTTGTTGCTGGCATGGATGGTCTATTCCTTCCATTCTGCCTTCTGCCCACCTTTCCTGGAACCTGTCTGATGGCTCTCCTGATCCTTCCTCCTCCTCCCTGCGGTAGATATCCCCGGCTGTCTCCCTTCTCTTCCAACATCCTCTCCCTGGATCTCATCTGGAGCACTGCTTCTCCGAGGGTAGATTGGGGTCCCTTCTCAAAAGAAATCACTTGAGACACTTTGTGAAAATGCACATTTCCTGTGATGACACAAAATGTATAGAAGCAGAATCTCCCAAAGTTGTGCCCCCCCGAATCAACTTCTTAAGCAAATTGTCACAAGTGAGTGTAAGTTTGACAACCCCTGGGGCACCTGGGTGGCGCAGCTGGTTAAGCATCTGTTGGTTTCTGCTCAGGTTGTTTCTCAGGGTCGTGAGTTCAAGTCCCGTATCAGGCTCTGTGCTCAGCATGGAGTCTGCTTAAGATTCTCTCTCCCTCTCCTCTGCCCCCCCCCCCCCCTCTGAAATAAATCTTAAAAAAAAAAAAAAAAAGATTTTGACAACCGCTGATGTGGAACCCGCAAATGTGATTTCCCCCCCTTTCAGTTTCCCTTGCATGGCCCCAGGACAGTTAAGCTGCCTCCCAGGTCCCTCCAGCCAGATGTCCCTCAAACCCCATGCACCATCTTTCCGAGCACTCTCAGTACCTGCTGATCCCCTTTTGCTGAAATCCGTTCTTCTGGTCTGTCAGCCCCACGAGCACAATTCCCTACTGACAGCTCCTTCCAAACTAGTCTTTGGAGGAGATTCCCTTTCTGATACAGGCCTTGCAGGCCCTAGGGTAATGACTGACCTCTCTGTCTGCATGCCACATGATGTCCAGAAAGCATAATTCAGTGTGACAGATATTATCAGACAGATATTAGCAGCTGCAGGCTGACAGACGTGCGTCTCTAATGGAGCCCTAACCAAGTCTCAGCGGGCCGGAGAGCCCCACACTGCACACCCCCGGGGGGGCAGGATGAATGCGGGAAGGAAAGAGAAGGGGGCTGCTGCCTCCACTTAAAGCAGCCAGGAGGTTTTTTTCACCCTCCAGGTCCCCATCTCCGTGTTCTGAATGCATCTGAGGGCAAAGCCTACGGACGGATCCTGGCAGAGCTCTGATAGGAGGAAGCTTCCTGTGGAAACTCCCTCCCCTCAACGAGCTGCATCTACCTCCTAAACTCTACACCTCTACACACCCTGGTTCTTCACACCACCCTGCACCTTCAGAAATTATTCTGGAAGTAAATAAGTCAGATGAAGATATAAGCAAATCAATGTGCTCCCTCCCTGTGCTGTATTTTCATTTTTTAAAATGGAGAGAGGGATATATTGATAACTTTGGGATTTATAGACCTTGAGTATCCACATGAAAGACGGAGGGAGAAGAAGACAGATAAGGGCAATCTCTCCTCTCACCACCAAATTCACACATTATATCCATGCAAAGGTAGGTTCTGGCTTCCAGTTCAGTTGAAGGGGTTCTTTGCCATAAAAGTCAGACACCTGAAAATTTGTGAATAAATCAGCTGTCTCAAGGTGTATTCCCAAATCAGTATTCTCAAAGTGTGTCCTGAAGAAACATTTATCCTCCACGTATACTCTGTAGCCCTCTTAGAGATTCAGAATGCGTGTTAAAAGTTCTGAGAAATCGTCTAGTACAAAATTTTGTTTAACTTTTTTAACCCAGTTTTTCCCAAATTTCTTCAGCTTTGATACCTTTTCCCTAAATACTGCCAATTAGCATGGCAGGCGACCAGTATCCTGTGGCATACACTTCGATAAATTCTACATCCATTTTTTAAAAAATCAAATCCTGTTTCCTTGTTGATTTATTTCATCATTTCAGAAAGTTTTATCTCTTTCCTCCTGTTGGCTCTACCTAATTTGATGTCTACACCAAGGTCACAAGTTTACCAGGAGGCCCTCTCTAAAATGGAAAGACAATGTTTGGTGAATTATTTAGCAAAGTGCAGCTTCTCTAAAAAGAAGAAGAATGTGACTCTCTGCCACTACCTCTTTGTTCACTCATTCCTCATTCACTCATTTGCTCATTCACCCCCTCCACCAGTTTAGTCCCAGAAGTACATCGATAAATACTGTCAATGCAAAGGAGAAAAAATCCACTGTGTTTGTGATGAGTCCTATAACGGAGGTAAGAATAGAGAAACTCTATTTCTTTCCTATCTGAGAGCAGGTGGGGAAAGTAGTGGGTCAAAGAAAGGTCACACACAGTAGAGATAATAGAGGTTAGAAATTTTGGCGGCAATTGAAACTCAACTCCAACGAGCTTAATTAAGCAAAAGAGGAAATGTATTGGCTCATTACTTGGGAAGTCCAAGGGAGGTGCTGGCCTCAGATGGTTTGCCCCCATTGGTCTCTCATCTCTGTTTTTCTCTCTGTAGCTTTAGTCACTGTCAGAGCAGATGGGCTTTTTTCCTGAGACAAGGATGGCAACCGCCAATTCATTCACATCCTCGGGCAACATCATGACCAGAAAGTGTGTCAGCTTTAGAGAGGGAGTCTCAGGCCCCAGGAAGGTCTCACCCTCCACTCCCAGACCTACCCCCAGGACTAGGGCCCAGGCGCCCATTAGCCTGCAGCTTCTAGCTAGTTCCTCCTAAGGCCACAGAAGCCCCAGAGCAGCGCTGGAGGTGGGCACAGCTGATCACATCTCTGATTTCACACTATGTAGACAGGGAAATGGAGAACGAAATTTCCAAGCAAACTGCACAAAATTTCCAAGTGTAACTTGCAGGGTTCACCTTTCTTGTTTTGTTTGGTTTTGTTCCAGATGGCAAGGTGAGAAGCTCACAGGGGTAACTGTATTTTTCTTTCCTTACACATTTTTTTTTTCCTCTGCCTACAATCACCTTTTCTTCTGAGGGACAGGTAAAACTACTGCTTTCAAGAGGAACAAATATCTGTTATGATACTAACAGGACATATGTTCAAGAATCAGAAAATTTTGCCTATTCTACTTGAGGTTTTTTTATTATTATTATTTTCCTGACTTCCTCCAACTCCAATGTCTTAGTGTGGCATCAAGTGCTACTGAGTTCTGATCTATTCAGGCATAAAGAAGAATAGGATTCCCCTCTAAAAAAAAAAAGAAAGAAAGAAAGAGAAAGAAAAGAAAAATAGGATCCATAATCTTGTGAAATTGTTCACTCCCCCTCCCGATAAATTAAAATAAATTTAAATTTAAAAATTAAAATAAACTGATTGCTACTTAAAAAAAAATGCCTCAGCATTACAACCAATTGAGCAATTTTACACAAACACACACTACTATTTATATACTTGTGCTTACATATGCCATGTTTCTTTAACAGTGCATCAAAATTCTTAGGCTTCATTCAGAGTCCTTAGTAAGGATTCTTGAGGCTTGTCT